>NC_089598.1:112737904-113089325 GCF_019320115.1 Miscanthus floridulus
GATTTGGTCTACATTTTGGGAAACCCTAATCTGAACCCTAGACCAAATAATATTTTTGATATGATTCGGTTAGAGTTCCAAAAGGTGTTGTAGATGCTTCATATATTGGTCTATGGAGACATATTACATTCATTTCTTGCACCATGTAGTTACTAATTTCACTAAGTAAAAACGATTTTTAGTAACGGTTCGTTTTTTTATAGGGGCGGCGGGTGATGGAGCCGCCCCTACAGTGGCATGCTCGGGTGCCCAGACACCAGCCGCCCCTACAAATGGAACAGCAGGGGTGGCTGGTGATACAAGCCGCCCCTACAAATGGGGTCTGATTTGTAGGGGCGGCTCAATCACCAGCCGCCCCTGGCGTTGCTATTTGTAGGGGCGGCTGGTGATTGAGCCGTCCCTACAAATCTTTGTAGGGGCGGCTGGAGCCGCCCCTATAAATGACCCCTCGTATACATAGCTCCGATTTGTAGGGGCGGCTCAATCACCAACCGCCGGCTCAATCACCAGCCGCCCCTACAAATGACCCACATATAAAACAGCTGCAGCATCTTCTTCCTCCTCAGGTCACTCACTCCAACCCATGAAACAAAGGTGGGGAGGTCTTGGGCACCTCCCAAAAATTGCTCTACTAAGGGGGGAAGGTTTTGGTCTCAAATCTTTTGGTGGAGAGGTTGTAGAAGGTAAGAAAATACTATTCCACACTTTTTTTTTGTAGTTTTAATGGTTGGTTAGTGAGTAATTAGAGTTTTGTTTTTCTCTCTCTTCTATGGTGCTTGAGCTACTTATGAAGCAAATCAGAACCAAGTTTTAAATGTACTAGGGTAAATTAGGGATGGGAACAATATCATACCCATGTTCCTTGATTCTAGTGAACAATTAGTTAGTTTTATGGATGTTTCATGTGCATGTGGATCTAGATCTAGGGTTTCGTTTTTTTATTAATTTCATTTTTGTAAATTTATGTTTGATGAAATTAGACTAGGGTTTGTATGAAAGATATTGGATAAAGTATAATTGTTGCTAATTGTTGTCTTTGAAATTGTTTATTGTAATTAATAAATATGTATTTTAATTATTTATGGATAAATGGGCCATTAATTAATTTTCCTCTATCATGGTGTGTTTGTATGCTTCATGTAATTATATTAGATTTATATTCATATATATCTGAAGTATATACAATTATTCTCAAATAATTATTAATTTGATTCATTTTTATATATATCTGAATAAGTAGTCCTTTAATGTTTGTTTTATTGTTGTTATAAAAGATGGAGTACAGGAACTCTTGGATGTATGGTTCGTTAAGGTTCAAGGAAGGTTTCCATGAAGAGGTGGATAAATTTATTGAAGCCGCAAAGAAGCATGCAACGACATTGAAAGAGAATAAGGATACAATTATTTGCCCCTATAAAGATTGCAAGAACCGTATGGCATAGACAGATGTGACTATCATCAGATCACATTTGATTATGCGAGGATTTGTTGAGGACTACACAGTGTGGATTCATCATGGTAAAACGGTTATTATTAACGACGAGGATGAGGAGGAACGACGACGAAACCATAGAATCCCTGTCCCAATATTCAGCAGAGCTTGATGCACGAATGGATTTCGAGTTTGGCAATGAACAAGGTGGTGATGCTGGTGGTTGGGATAGTAACAACGAAGGTGGTGCCAATAATGATGGTGGAGCATGTGTCGGGGATGAAGATGATTTGGAGGATATGATTCGAGCCCTTGGACCAGAGATTTTACTAAATAGCCCGAAAGGTCTAGAAAATTTGGAAAGGGTGACAAAAGCATCAAAGGAGACTCTGTATGGTATTGAAAAGGGTTGTCCGACATATTGGACATTGCTACATTTTGTGCTTGAGCTGCTCATCCTGAAGGCTAAGTATGGCTGGTCAGACTGTAGTTTCAATGATCTATTACATCTCCTGTCATGGGTGCTGCCACAACCAAACTCAGTTCCCGCCAACACATACCAAGCGAAGAAGGTCATAAGTCCATTGACAATGGGGGTTGAAAAAATCCATGCATGCCCCAACCACTGTATACTTTTTCATGGCGAAACGTTCAAGTCACTGGATAAATGTCCCCGGCGTGGAGCCAGCCGGTACAAAAACAATGACCTTTACGGTGGGGACAAACCCTCCACGGGGAAAAAGAGGAATAAGAAGGGTACAAAAAAGGTGGTACAAGAATCTCAGCCCCCAGAGGATACTCCATTAGGCAATGATGCAAAGCAGAGAAGAATTCCTGCCTTGGTAATGTGGTACCTGCTAGTGACCGACCGCTTGAGACGTATCTTCCTAAACCCTAAAGAAGCCGCACTCCTAACATGGTGGGATGATGAGCGCAAGGTGGATGATGATAAGATTGCACACCTGGCTGATTGTAGTCAGTGGCAAAGGTTTGATGAGAATCACAAAGAATTCAGCGATGACCCAAGAAATGTACGGTTTAGCTTGAGCACCGATGGAATGAATCCCTTCAATGAGAGGATGAGCGACCACAGCACATGGCCAGTGATCTTAACCATGTACAACATCCCAACATGGTTGTGTCAGAAGAGAAAGTACCTTCTCCTCACTATTCTTATTTCTGACCCTAAACAACCAGGAATTGATATAGACATGTTCCTCGAGCCTTTGATGCAAGAAATAGAGAGGCTATGGAGGCATGGGGAGCAGATGTACGATGCGTTCCAAAAGGAGGACTTAATATGAAGAGCAATGATATTTGCTACTACCAATGATTACCCCGCACTGTTTGCTTTGTCTGGACAGATCAAAGGAAAGACAGGATGCTTGGTTTGCTTGGATGGTACTACATGGGTGTACCTGGATGCATCTAAGAAGATAGTTTACCTAAGGAACTGACGCTTCTTAAAGATAAGTCACAAGTACCGCAGCAAATTATTTTTTAGATTTTATGACAACGCCCTGAAGATTGAACCCCCTCCGGAGAGACGTCATAATGGAGAACATGTGTACAGAATGGTGAAAAACATACACGTCGTCTATGAAAAGAAGAATCCAGATGGGATGAACAGAGATAGAAGAACACCTCCTGTCGAAGGCGTACCTTTCAAGAAACAATCGATCTTCTTTCAGTATCTGCCTTATTGGCCAGACTTGGAGGTTCCCCATGCCATTGATGCTATGCACGTGTAGAAGAATGTCTTTGAGAGTCTCATTGCTACCTTAATGGACACAGGCAAGTCAAAGGATGGTCTAAAAGCACGGAAAGACATGGTGCAGCTAAACATGATGCCACAGCTTCACCCAGTACTTGAGGATAATGCAAAATACACTCTACCCGCGGCGTGCTTCAACCTAACACCAGACGAGAAGAGAGCTATATGCACTTTCCTGAGGGGGATCAAAGTTCTGACTAGGTTTTCAGCAAATGTGAAGAAGCTAGTGTCGATGAAGGACTTGTCAATAACACACTGCAAGGCTCACGATTGCCATGTGATGCTGATAGTGTTTCTACCTATTGCAATCAGGGCTATAAAGCCAGAGTTCTTGAAAATGGCCATCACCCACATGTGCTACTTCTTTTCGAAGATCTCACAGAAGACGATTGGCAAGCAAGAGCTGAGTGACCTACATGAATTTGTGGTGGAGACACAAAACCAACTGGAGATGTGTTTACCTCCTACTTTTTTTGATATAATGCCACATCTCATGATTCACATGGTTCATCAAGTACAGGCGCTAGGCCCTTGCTACTTGCATGAAATGTGGTCCTACGAGCGGTTCATGTCGGTTCTAAGTCAATACGTGCATAATCGAGCATACCCAGAGGGCTCCATGATAGAGGGTTACAGTACTGAAGAAGTCATCGAGTGCTGTCAAGAGTACCTAAAAGTATAGAAAGGAATTGGTAAACCCGATTCTCGTCACAAGGGTAGGCTAGCTAGGAAGGGCACCAGTGGTAGAAAAGTGTTCATCGACCATAATTACAAAGAGATGATTTGGGCGCATTATAGTGTCTTATAGAGTACACAACTGATGCAATCGTACATTGATGAACACTTGGCTATCATTATGGCGGAGAGAAATGGCCGTTTGGATGATTGGGTCATGAAACAACACAAGCAATGACTAACTACATGGTTGAAGGACCAAAACATACCGCCTAAAGAAACCATAGACTCTATTACCATCAGTAGGTTGGTGGAGGGGCCATCGAGACAAGTGACATCTTGGAATGCTTATGACATCAATGGGTATATGTACTATACCCACGCAAAGGATAGTAAATATGTGAACCAAAACAGCGACGTTTGAATAGAGGCTCCCAATGGATTAGGGCAAAAGATCTAATACTTTGGCATCATTGAAGAGATATGGGAACTTGACTATGGAAGGGATATAACGGTGGCCCTATTTCGATGCCGCTGGATCAAACAACACCAACTGAACAAGATCGGATTCAGAGTCATGGACCTCGAGAATCTAGGCTACCAAGATGACCCTTGGGTGCTCACTTCATGTGTCGCACAAGTTTTCTATATGTCTGACCCACAAAGTAACCTCCCCCCGAAGAAGAAGACAAAGCACGTGGTTGCCTCCGAGAAACAACACATTATTGGAGTTGATGGCATGGACGATGTTGAAGCTTATAATAACTACGATGAGATGCCACTATTCATAGACTTTTCTAAGAAGATCTGTGTTGTGGAAAAGAACCTCTCCAAAGACATAATGCCATGGGAACGAAAAGGAGTCAAAGGGAAAGTCGTTACAGTGGGCTAGCTAGTTGTTGAACGTAGAGTGTTTGTGTAAGTGTGTGTCTGTAAGACTTCATTTATGCATGCGTGTGAGACTATATATTTATGTACGTGTGTAAGACTATATATTTTTGTATGTGTGTGAGACTGCATTTTATGCATGTGTGTGAGACTACTCTTTGCAACATCCAGATAACTCTATTTGAACATCCACTCTATTACTACAAAATTTTATTTGTCAAAGTTTGAGCACTTCAAATTTAAAAAAAAATGACAAGTTCGAATGAGATTTTCAACCATTAAATGATTTCAGCTGAAAAAGTGATGAATACCAAAGTTGTATAACTCATCAAGATCTATAACTTTTATTTTGATCATTTCTTCATCTGACAAAGTGATAGTAAACATTGTTCACAAATCAACATGTTTCTCGTATAGTTCATGAAACTATGAGTCATATGTGAATTTATGAACAATGTTTACTAATACTTTGTCACATGAAGAAGTGACCAAAATAAAAGTTGTAGATAGTGAGGAGTTCAACAACTTTTATGTTCACAACTTTTATTGTTGAAATCATTTAAGGTTTCAAAATCTTGTTTGAAGTTGCCATTTAGTGAAATTCAAAATTTCAACTGTTCAAATTTGGTCAAATAAAAATATGATCAAAATAAAAGTTGTACATATTGATGAGTTCTACAACTTTGGTATTCATGAGTTTTTCATCTGAAATCATTTACTCTTTTAAAATATTGTTTCAAGTTGAAAATGTTTGAATTTCAAAATTTGAATCATTCAAACAAAGTCACATGACAAGATGACCAAAATAAAAGTTATACATGTTGATGAGTTATACAACTTTTATGTTTACAACATTTTTATTTTATTTCATATAATGTCATAAAATTATAGTCGAAGTTTTAAAATTTAAATTTTTAATTTTTGTTTTTTTGTTTTCTATATTGTTTTGACTACAATTGTTTATATATATATATATATATATATATATATTTCTTCATATGTAGAATAATACAAAATATTATATCTATGCATATACACAATTGTTTTTATAGTACTTTTATTTTGGTCACAATTGTTTTATATATACACAATTGTTTTTATAATACAGAATTAATTATTTAAAAAAATAAAAAATATTTGTAGGGGCGGTTGGATCAGGAACTGCCCTAGAAATGTATTTTTAGGGGTGGCTGGATCAGAAACCGCCCCTACAAATGCATTTGTAGGGGCGGCTGGATCAGAAACCGCCCCTACAAATCTCCCTAACTTTAAAAGAAAGGGTGCACCGACGCCGCCTCTTCTCCTCCGATGCCGCGCGCCTGCTGTTGTTGGTCTTATCCTCCGATGCTGTCAGGGTTTCCACCAATGCCACCTCCCAGACCCGCACCCCCTCCCGCCTGCTCCTCCCCGCACCCGTGGCCCCTCCCGCCTGCTCCTCCCCGCCCTAGGGTTTCCACACGCGCCTGCTCCTCCCCGCACCCACGCGCCTCCCTAGGGTTTCCACCGGTGGGCGGCCTCCGCGCACCCGCACCCCCTCCGCGCACCCTCCCACCTGCTCCTCCTCACCCTAGGGTTTCTGTGCGCGCCTGCTCCTCCCCGCACCCGCGTGCCTCTCTAGGGTTTCCACCAGCGGGCGGCCTTCGCGCACCTCAACCGGTCCCCGCACCCACACCCCCTCCCGCCTGCTCCTCCCTGCCCTAGGGTTTTCGCGCGCACCTGCTCCTCCCTGCACCCGGGTGCCTCCCTAGGGTTTCCACTGGCGGGCGGCCTCCGCGCACCTCCATCGGCGACCGGCGGCGACTTGGTACTAGTAGTGGTGGTGCTGTGGTGTTGTGCTGCTGGTTCTGACCGGCGGCATGCCGTTGCTATACGTGCGCCTATGTGGTGCCATACTGCTTTGTTCTGGTGCTGTCAACTGTGGCCTGGTTCCTAGGCTCCCTGCTATGCGGTGTACCTCTGCTTCTTGGGTTGGTGCAATCTACGTGCTGTGAGTTACCCATTGCCCCTCTCAGTTTTTAGTTCAGATATTTACATTTGTGCAATCTGCTAGTACTGTGTTACTTGGTTGTGATTGAAATTGCGTGGGCGGGTTAAATTGCTCGATGATACAATGCAGTGTAGTGAGACAACATGATAGTGAAGGGTAGTGTTGATTATTTTCAGCATTGTCTTATTACCTGCCTAGTATTTTTATCTCTACTATTGAACTGATTACTTGCTGATCAGTTAGTAAAACCTATGAGCATATAACCTGTGTTACTTTTAATATTTGTGTACTGTTCTAAAACTTTAGTAACCTGGTACTCGATTATATTGCTGTCTTTCTAGGCATTTAATCTTTGATCTAAAAATCCTATAATTTCTAAGGAGGACTATCACGTTTGTCTAGGATCTGAGATCACCAACAAGCGTTGGAAGGCTGCCTCATGTAGCAACCCGCTAATTTGAGAGCAAATATAAATAAACAAATATGTTGGTTATCAAATAATATATGGAAATTGGGAGGAAACTTGGTACTTGTACTAGTGAACTTGAGCTGGCACCTGTGTTTCTCTATCAGTGGTCATGATGCTTTACTGGCACCTATTTTTTAGTTGTGCACTTCCTGACTTTATTGGACAAGATTAACTAGAAGCATGTGATGTTTTACAATTGGCACACGTTGAATGTTTTCAGTCCTAAGACTAAATAAACTACTAGATGCAAACTCTAGATACCTGTTCACATATATTTGGACTAGGTTTACTTATTGATTGTTCACACTAAATGTTTTATTGGTTATATACTGCTGGTGTGTAGTGGCTGCTGCTGCTACTAGTACTACTACTACTACCACTACTCCTACTCCTCCTCCTCCTCCTACTCCTCTTACCACTCCTACTACTCCTCCTCTTAGTACTCCTACTACTACTCCTCTTACTACTCCTACTACTCCTCTTACTAATTGCTACTCCTAAGTGGTTGCTGCTCTTACTCTACTACTACCACTCTACTGCTACACTTACTCTACTCTACTACTTTCTACTTACTACTACTACTTGCTACTCCTAAGTGGCTGCTGCTCTTACTCTACTACTACCACTCCTCTGTTTTTTTATATATTGCTGGTGTGTAGTGGCTGTTGCTACTACTACTACTACTACTACTACTACTACTACTACTACTACTACTACTACTACTACTACTACTACTACTACTACTACTACTACCACTACTCCTACTAGTACTCCTCCTGCTCCTACTACTACTCCTTCTCTATTTTTTTGCTTATATACTGCTGGTGTGTAGTGGCTGCTGCTGCTGCTGCTACTACTACTCCTCCTCCTACCACTACTACTCCTCCTCTTACTACTCCTACTACTCCTCTTACTACTCCTATTACTCCTCCTCCATGTACTTGCTACTCCTACTGCTGCTCTTCTTTCAGTGATGCTCCTACTACTACTCCTAAGTGGCTGCTACTCTTACTCTACTACTACCACTCTACTGCTACACTTACTCTACTCTACTACTTTCTACTTACTACTACTACTTGCTACTCCTAAGTGGTTGTTGCTCTTACTCTACTACTACCATTCCTTCTCTGTTTTTTGCTTATATACTACTGGTGTGTAGTGGCTGTTGCTACTACTACTACTACTCCTACCACTACTCCTACTAGTACTCCTCCTGCTCCTACTACTACTCCTCTATTTTTTTGCTTATATACTGCTGGTGTGTAGTGGCTGCTGCTGCTGCTACTACTACTCCTCCTCCTACCACTACTCCTACTACTACTCCTCCTTCTACTCCTCCTCTTACTCCTCCTACTACTCCTATTACTCCTCCCTATACTTGCTACTCCTACTGCTGCTCTTCTTTCAGTGATGCTCCTACTACTACTCCTAAGTGGCTGCTGCTCGTACTCTACTACTACCACTCTACTGCTACACTTACTCTACTCAACTACTTTCGACTTACTACTCCTAAGTGGCTACTTCTAGCTACTAACTGTTGGCTGTTGTTGCTTTTTTGCCAAATCTCCTAGGACTCGCCCAGGACTTATTGTCCTGTCTTTTGCCATCAGCTGTTGTACTATGTTTGCTAAGTAGCTGTTGGTTTTTTGCCAAATCTCCCCTCTCCTCTCCTCTCCTTTGTTTTGCCGATGATGAAATTGTCCAAGTCCATACATTATATGGAATATGAGCTGATGATCAAGAACTTGTGAGGAACTTGGCATCATTAGCAGCCGCCCCTACATTACCTTCTCCTCTCTTCTCTGTTATGATACCTTGATGCTCCAAGTTCAAGATCAGATGATGATTGACATGTTTCTGAGGCCTCTACCACTCCTACTACTCTTTTTTTGATATATTGTTATTTTATAGGACTACTTTGGTTTATAGCCCTTTTTGATTTCTTATACCTTCTCGCATACCTAAAGCACACTTTCTTGCATCTATTAGAACAAAGCGTGAAATAATGTCATGGACACCAGACAGTGCAACCCAATGCCCCGAGCATGATGAGCACCCAATCAATGAGGAGCAAACACTAGAGGACCAGCTAACTCAGGAGCAGTTCGATAACGAGTTAGAAAAGGATCTAGAAGTGATGTTTACTCAGGAGTAGTGTGACGAGGAGGAAGGGGGAGCAGAAGGAAGAGCAGGAGAGGCTGTTGAAGGCAAAGAAGAAGAGAATGATGATGATGATGACTCAGAAGAGGGATATGAAAGTCCCAAGGATCCTTTCCCACGTGAAGCCAGAAGGAGGCCAACTGAGAAAGATTTGGACAAGGATTTTGACCCGAACGAGGAGGTAGGGAAAAAGCCTTAGCTTGTAAATTTTGCTAAAGCTTTGGCTGTGTTACCTCTGCTAACACTTTGACTTGTCGTATATACAGGTCCCTCCTGAAACTCAGAAAAGACAACGTCGACGTCCGTGACATCTCGCTAGACAAGACAGAGTAGAGGAAAGGAGAGTAGAGGCAACAACCACAGAGATGGATCATGATGCCTCTGCTCCACAACCTCAAGACACAACCATGACTACCAAGCCTAAGAGGAAATGAGGGGATAGAAAAGGAAATCTATATCCAGATAAGACATGTTATGTGATAACGGAGGTCGGGCCAGCAGGAGAGATCCTTGAGCCGAAGGAATTAAGAGGACAATTCCGTAATGCGATCGGAGCCCTAGTAAGAGATAAATTGAACCCAGCAATCCCTAACTAGAAAGAGGTACCAGAGAACACAAAGAATGCGCTATGGGATAGGCAGCTAAAGCTTAATTTTTGATTTCTAGAGGGTAAGCACGAATTGGTAAAAAAAATTATATCAGGATGATGGGAGAGTCATTCTGATGTTGGAGGTCGGAGCTCAACACGAAGTATATCCAAAAGGGGTTAACTCCCTTCAACGAGTTTGGCAAAATAACTCCTAGTCAATGGGAGGAGCTCGTGGCTCAGAAGACTTCACCTGAGGCATTGGAGCTCAGTGCTCATAACACCGAGCTAGCGAAGAGGAACAAACACCACCATCATCTAGGCCCTGGTGGCTACTATGCCAAGGAAGAATAGTTTAGGAAGATGGACGAAGAGGCCGCAGCTGCTGGGAATATCGATGTGACGAATTTGAAGGTACGCTTAAGGAACTGGATATATGTTTTGATCAAAGATGTCTCGTCAGTATCCAAGTGGTATTCCCATGACCAGTTCAAGCCTTAGAACCAAGTTAAAAAAAAGTCCCATCACGTGGTTCTGAGGAGGCTGTCACTAGCAAACTCCACCAAATTGCAAAGCAGTATCCAAATGTTGATGTCATCGAATGGTCAAAGGATTGCCCGAAAACATATGAAAGAGGCAAGCTCTTCCTACCAATCTAGGACATCCAGTGCCTACCACTTGGAATGAGAAGGTTCCATGATTGGTACTTGTGTGTTCTCCCAACGAGCATAGATATCATACAAGCTTGCTTCCCCACTGGCACATTTGGAAGCCCAACCGGAAAAATTGTCTTTGACTTCAATGACATGCACACATGCTTTCACCTAGGAGAAATGGAGATGAATCTAATTCGCACGTGGTGCCTGTAAGTCCTTGTCCTCTTGATATGATATGAATGTAATCTTTGAATTTTGTTGTAACTAACCCGCGCCGTGATTTGTAGAATGCAAGTGCACATTGTCAAACAAATGCCAAGTGTGAAAGCTGGATTTGTAGACCCTCAAGCTATATCTCAAACAAATTTTAATTACCCTAAACGGTGGACACTGGATGCCAAAGAGCTAACTGCTGTAAAGACTCTTCGGGAGAAAGAGCGCATCCGTACGGTGAAACTAAGGGAAGAGTCCCTTAAGGTTGCGGCATACATTGCCATGGCTTTCAAAAATCTCCAACAACACTCTACTATATGGCTACCATACAACTTTGAGTAAGTTCAACTCTATACTTAAAGCTTTGTTTGATATATTTTATTCGATGCAAAAGAGCTTATCTAGTTCTATGATTAAATCCATGCAGTAACCACTGGATATGTATAGCTGTAGATGTCGGGAGGAGCATGGCATGGGTCTTTGATTCATTAGATAGGGACATGGTGACATACAAAGACTTCATATCGATTCTCAAGACGTATACATATCGACAATCCTCATTAGCTTATATGTTTGTATACATACTTGTAACGTTCACTTTTAGATACTAACAAGTTGTATTTGCTAAAATAATCCGAACAGGGCATTTATGTTCTATGTCACTAATCATCACGGAAGGCATGATCCAGCAAGGAAGGAAAAGCTGGCTATAAAAACACTATGTGCGGTAAGTGTAACTTACTTCTTCAGTACTCCGTTACATGGCTGTCAAAAGCATTACTTAACATTTTCATATGCAAAACACACAGTGCCCCAAGCAGAAGCCTGGGAGTGTACATTGTGGATACTGTATATGTTCTATGATGAGTAACACTGGTGCCTACAGGAGACACCCCTTAAGGGTAAGTTTGAACCTTTTCACCCGTAGTATAAAAACTTCATACATGGTATGAAATACTAAACTAAAACTTGTTCTCTTGTAGTGGAGAGAAGAGAAAGGAATGAAAAGAGACCCATACAAGGATGACCAACTCTTAGAGCTCATCGACGACCTTTGTAACTTCATATTGGACCAGATTGTACACGTCAAAGGCGCCTACCATGACCGAGAGTCTGAGTTAGGTACAAATCCTCAGTATCAACACCTTCGTGAGACTAAAAGGCTAGCTCTAGGACGTTGATAACAATGTGTATGAAATTTGTATATTTAATGATGAATTGTATATATTCTTGTGAATTGGACTTGTAATTGTAGTTTATATAATACTCTTGTGCTTGTAGTCGCGGTCGCGGGGCGTTCGGCAACGCGAACGCGGTTCAGAACGTTGGTCGCGGGGCGTTTGGCAATGTGATTTTGAATTATAAATTTGATTTTTTTTTGCGAGAAAACGTACTGTAGGGGCAGTTCTAAATTGAACCGCCCCTACAAACAGCTATTTGTAGGGGCGGCTGGTACTACAGCTGCCCCTACAAATCGATTTATAGGGGCGGCTGGTAATACGAACCGCCCCTACAAATGCATGATTTGTAGAGATGGTTCGGTAGGGGCGGCTAGCCAAACCGCCCATACAAAGGGTTACAAGCCGCCCCTAAAAATCGATTATGTAGTAGTGACATATCAAACACATGACACCAAATTAAATGGTGTCATGCTATGTACCCTCAGTGCCATATAACTTGGCACGTTATTGGGTTCTATTCTTACAATTATTTTCGCTAAGGATCAAATGTAAAGTTGTAATAAAAATCAGCAAAAAAACAAAACTTTGACTACACCTGACAAGCTTTCACTGTAGTAGATGATGGTGAAGTTAATGCTATGTGCCCAAAAGTTTAGTCTTTATAATTTGTACATGATGGATAGATGATTTTTTATAAAGAACAAAGAAGTCTTTTGAACAAGGGGGAGGGGGTGGAGGAAGAAGAAGAAATGAGAGAGGAAAAAGAAATATAGAGAACTAGAGGTGAAGCATAGGAGCTCAAGGATATATGCGGGCTTCCTGAAATCACCTCTAACTATGCTTTTGGACAATGTTCTTGTGGCTTTTGGAATGCTTTTTTAGGATGATTTGGCTGCAGATTGCAGCTACAAGTACATACCATTTACACTAGCCATAAACTAAATAAGTGGAACCCAAACGCTAAATTGCCATCACAATCATTGCCGTCACCCCCCCCCCCCCCCACCCCACACACACACCAACATCACCATGTCATATCTACCATTCAACACCTCCGCTTTGGTCATCTAAGTATCACCACCTTAGATACATATTTAGAAACAAAGTCTTGATTTCACGTAATAATGTATCATGCACTCTGTGTCATGGGCACATGTTTATGGTAAAGACTTTGTGACTTTTTTTTAAAAAAAATAGCTTTTTTACAAACTTATTATTAGGATCAAACATTTCGAGTTCAAATGCTACCATGTACTCCCCCGTTCCAAATTATAAGTCGCTTTAACTTTTTGGTCCATCCATTTTGCTATGTATCTAGATATATTATTTATCTAGATGCATAGCAAAATAGATGTAAAAAAGTCAAAACGACTTGTAATTTAGAACAGAGGGAGTTTATACCTGATGTAGTACACAAACCACAAATTGGATGTCAAACCCTACTGCGCATCGGCTAAAATGAAATACAAATCACCAGTCGATGACGATGACCAAGGCGAACACTAGTGGACCTCAATGGGAATCACGTTTCTTGATGTCCACTTTGTAGGGTACGATCCTGCTAAACTCGGCTTCCTTCAACAAATCAGTTGCTGATGCTTTGCGATCGAGATCACCGGTGGGGCTCACTACGGCCATACGCCTCTGATCTTTCTTGCTTCAAGAAAGGCCTGGCTAGCTGCTCCTCCGCTAAACAGGGCCGCCCTCAAGTCCTCAACTACTATGCTCAAGTGCCAGACTTGTTGTCACGTCCTCCACCACAGCCCCCAGCTCCCGAATTTTTTACTTTTTAGTTATTTTTTTAAAAGTTTCTCACAAATAGACTCTTAGCGGAAAAAATTCAGAAAATATACCCTTAGCTCGGCGCCATCGATGCTGGCGCCGAGTTAACACGTCTCGGCGCCAGCGTCCCTGGCGCCGAGATGGCAGGCAGCTCGGCGCCATAGACGCTGGCGCCGAGCTTGGCGCCCTGTACGCCCCGCGCCCCAAGCGATGGCGAAGTGTAGCAAGCGTCTGTGGGACCAGGGTGGTCGGCTGGTCGCGTGGTCAGCATGCGTGTCTCGCTCGGCGGAAGTGCATGCATCTGCTATGACAGTAGGTGTGCATGCTGTCGCTGCTACAGGTGCATGCTACAAGGCCGCTCACCTCGTGCTCCACGCCGCTGACCCTGAAGTAGAGCATACTCTATAACAAGCGAATAATGATAAGAAAAATATTTATATTAGTATTCTGTAAAAATATTAACACAGTAGAGATCAAATTTCTCTTTCATTAGAAAGATGATTCAAAATAATGACCTAGTTTATAACTAAACTATACACCTATGATATCTTTTATAAACTATCCATGTCTACCTTTTTGAAAGATGCTGTATATTAGCCCCCGTCCATTTAGAATGTGCACATATGCCATTATGATAATAATATAAAGTAAGATTGAATCAAAGGTGTCTATCTTCGTTGTTATACAAAAATAAAAAAAGTATCTCTCAAATCTGTATGCAAATACTAATCTAATATATATAAAGTATGATATATATTTTTCTAAATTGCATACTTCTACACTCCTACTAAGAAAATTAAGCATATGATATGTTCCATCGTCAAGTAAACATGTATATATTTGAATAAATATTTATTTTAAGAGCTTATCAAACATGGAAAATGGTCCCTCAACGAAAGCACATAGCAATTAGCCTACCTATTAAGCCCACCTATTTAGATACACTAGGATTAATTTTAGCTAATTTTTAGGGTCTGTCTACATATATTTTTTTAATTTTAACATTTTTTGGAAACTAATTTTAAATCTAACACGGTCGGTTTTTTTTTAAACTAACACTTTTGGCCACGCCTATTGCGCGGGCGGACGCGGCTGGCTGGCTGGTTGGCTGGCGCGGACGGACACGGCCGCGGCGGCCAACGTGCTCGGCGGCGGGCTAGCGCGGGCGGACGCGGGTGTGGCGGCCAGGCAGCCTTGCTGCACTGCTCGGGCAATGGCGGCTGCTCGGCCACTGGCGGACGCGGGCCGCGGCGGGGGTTTTATTTGGCCCTGCCGCGCTACGGATCAGGGCGCAACAGTGTCGCGCCAAGATCGGTGGCGCGGCAGGCCCTGCCCCGTCAGCGGTCAGCGATTCCGGTCGCCGCCACGTCAGCCCTCTGCCGCACCACCATGCATGACGCGGCACAGGCATTTGGCCGCGCTAGGGCAATAGGTGCGGTCAAAAGTGTTAGTTTAAAAAAAACCCGACCGTGTTAGATTTAAAATTAGTTTCCAAAAAATATTAAAATTAAAAAAATTCTATCTACACAGAGGTCGGGTGTTTGGGGGACATATCTCACCCGAGTGTCACGTCACCTTAAAACACTCGAATCCCAACAACAAAGTAATCAAGTGACACATCCCAGTTAAACACTCGATTCCTGTAGCCGCCGGATCCAAATCTAACGACGCAAATAAAATATATCCAATAAATATAAATTAAATAATAAAATAACAAAAAATTACCAAATAATTACTATGGAATGCAAATCGGTAGAAATTCAAAGAAAAAACAGATAAAACATACAGACAACAAATAAAAAAGGCAGAAAATTATCGGCGCCAGCAAATTGGTACAAGGCGCCAAGCTCGGTGCCAGCGTCTACGGCGTTGAGCTGCCTGCCATCTCGGCGCCAGGGACGCTGGCGCCGAGACATGTTAGCTCGGTGCCAGTATCAATGGCGCCGAGCTAAGGGTCAATTTTCTATATTCTTGCTGCCAGATGTCTATTTACGAGAAACTTAAAAAAAAAAGACTAAAAAGTAAAAAATTCGATGAACCTGGCCCTCCCTGCCCAAACGTCGTCGTCGAAAGCCTCATGAAATGCAAAAGCGTGTACGAGTACTACCTTTATTCAAAGACACGACTCGCCATGGTTTTTTTAGCCCTGACGTCACGCCGGTGACGCAGTCCGGTTTTGGAGGCATCAAAATTCAGGATAGGGGCAAGTGCTTGAACCACTGAAGGAGTCAGTCCAGGGGAGCAGCACTGCACGGCACAGGACGCAGCGACCGGCGAGAGAAAGGGCAGAGGGGGATGAACATGGTCGCCTGGTCAATACAGTAGGTGCTTGTTTCACTGGACAGGCCAGCAACGCCAATTGGTGCACTGGACAGGCCAGCAACGCCAATTCAGGGACACTTGAATGGATGGCCTCGAGGAGTCCAGCGGCACTGCTTTGGATTGGATAGCTTTGACAAGGGATTTGGATGCAAATCTCCACAATTTAGTTAGAGAGAGTTTTTTCTGAATACAGCTTGTTCGGTTGGCAGGATCGTATCGTTGCTGGTTCGTGAAGAGATACTGCTGGCTGGTTTATGTGAGAGAAAAATATTATTCTAGCTAGAAATTTACGATCGTTTACGACAGGCCACAGCCAAACGAACAGGCCTTTAGTTCCATTTTGTATTGCCAAGCATGACAGAACCTCACCAGTCAGTTCAGTTCTAAGCGCGTGTTCAGTTCCACCCCAAAATCTAAAAAAGTGCTACAGTACCTATCACATCGAATGTTTGCGGCCCGTGCATGGAGCATTAAATATAGACGAAAAAAAACTAATTGCATAGTTCGGTGGGAAATTACGAGACGAACGTTTTGAGCCTAATTAGTCCATGTTTGAACACTAATTGCCAAATAAAAACGAAAGTACTACAGTAACCCAAAATTTCAACTTCCTCGAACTAAACACGCTCAGGGCCATCTTATCTTAGAAGCCATGGCGCAGCTCCGGCTCCTCCGCTGCGACACTGTAGCTGCACTGTAGCAACAATGTAGCCGGAGCCGTTTCAGAAATCGAGGCAGAATATAAACGGGAAAGAGCCGGAGCCGGCTCCGTGCTACAGTAGCGCTACCTACAGTAGCGCTACAGTAGCGAAGCCGGAGCCGGCGGAGCCGTGCCAAACAGCCCTAAATGCATAACTGCATAAGTCCTGGGGTTCCTGGCCAGCTCAGTCAGACAAGGAAGCAGTGCTGCTCATCACAGGAGGGTCACTCACACAATACACATAGAAATTCCAAAGCCATATAAACAGGATGACCTATAAGGGATTCAGGGGACAGTACAAGTACAACACCATGATTGGATAACAGGGCACAGGACTCAGAACGAAAAGCAATCTTTATTTATCTTCAGAAGAATGTTGCAAATATTACAGTGTTCAAACCACCTGCCTGCAAAATCAGGTCTCTGGAGAAGAAAAACAACCACACAGGGTTGTCAAGGCAAAGGCTCTGTAGAATGAACCTTGCAAAGGCCAGATCCCAAGTACATAGGCAAACCCTACCGACACTGTAAAATAGCAACATGACCAACAACACACTGCACTCGGCGAGATTGCAAACACCCCAGACATCAAAGACATGGAGGCATGGAGCTAAGTTTCTCTGAATGACGACACCAACAATTGGACTTGCAATCACATGCAATCAAAAGAGAGTGTTGATGTCTGCAACTCTAACCAGGAGTATTGGAAAAGAACACACACTTAACAAATACTTGAGCTTCAAACACGACTTGAGAAACTGCATGGTGGAATGACTGATCACAAGGGCTTAGGTTGGGATGGAGAGGGCAGGGTGCATGGTAATGGCTGCCAAAGGCTCAACGAACAGAGATCCTCACAGGAGGATACCTGCAAAAAAACAAGCCTCGGCAAAAACACCCCCCTAGGAAAACAACCGACCCTAAGACAAACAGGAGACCCATCATGACACAAACACGAGCCGGAAACCAGACTCAACTATAAAGCTTAGACTGAAGTACTACCGCTACGGTCGTATATTTGCATCTGGAGAAGGTTGACCCAGCATCTCCAGCAACTAATCGCCTTGTTCCTCTTAAGCAAGGATGTCGCACCGCCAGAGCTGCTTCTCCAAGGAAGCGATGTTGTGGTTGCCGATGAAGTTGAACTGGAGATTGAGTCCCTCCAAGGATGAAGACATGCTGCCTAAGAAAGGAACACTCTTCTGGGTGACCTTCATACAGCCAGACAGTGAGAGGATACGCAGCTTGAGCTGCTTTGCCGCTGCCAAGACCGCAACACCATAGTCACTGACCATGCAATTTGAAAGATCAAGCTCGGCAAGCTGGCTGCAGCTCTCAGAGATGGCAAACAGGCTTGCATCAGTAACCTTGCTGCATCCCTCAAGGCTAAGCTGTGCAAGAGAAGCACCATGAGCCTTCACCAAGGCGGAAACAGCCGCATCCGTGAGATTCTCGCAGCCATTCAGATCAACATTGACCAGGCCACTCTCCGAACTCTTCATCAATGGAAGGAAGCCATTGTCAGTAACTGCACCAAGACCACTCAAATTGACATTCTCCAACTGAGGGCAGATCATGCCCACCACAGCCAAGCTGGCATCTGTGAAGCCTGGGCAATCCTTGATGGTGAGGGAACGAAGCGATTTGCATACTGGAAGCTGCGCAGGTGCGGAGCAGATGTCCTTGATACCGATGCACTTGGACAAAGAGAGAGCCTTAAACTTTGGGCTGCAGTTGAGGAGGAAAGCAAGAATGCCCATAAGAGTAACCTTGCTGCATTCCTCGATCTGCAAATTCTCCAGGACCTTAGATGATTCTGCAAATTCCTTGAGACATCCATCTGAGACCTTGCTGCACTTCTTGAGGTTAACAAGCTTCAAATTTGGGCTGAACTTGGCGACAGATGCAAGAGCAAGATCCGTGAGTCCCGGGCAGGAGACGACAGTCATAGACCTGAGCTTCTGCAGGCCCAGGGCATTGGCCATCACCCAAAATCCCCTCTCACCAACAGCAGGGAGGCGAGCGAGGGTCAGGTCTTCGATTGACTTCCCATAGTACCCAATCACGGCAAGAGAAGCATCAGTAATGTTCAAACCCTGAAGCCGGACCTTTGCCAACGAGGCGGTCGCAGAGCAGACGAGGCCAGACACACCCTGGTCATCCACATGTGCGCAATTCTTGATGCTAACTGCCTGTAGCTTGGCGCAGCAGCGGCCAATTGCCTTGAGACCCTCGTTAGCCACACCAGAGCATGCCTCGATGGTGAGCGACTTCAGTTCCGGGCAACCCTGAGCGACCGCGATGAGGCCCTTGTCCGTGATCATAGGGCAGCCAGCGATGTCAAGCCGCTCCAGCGAGTGGCACTCGGCGGCGATCTCGGCAAGCCCGGCATCCGTCACCTGCGGAACATCCCACAGGGTAAGGGAGCGGAGCTCTGGGCAGCCGCGGGCGAGAGCGGAGACGCCGGCGTCGGTGACGCCACGCGCCGGGTGGCTCCCGCGGACGGAGACGGCAGCCAGACGGCCGGCGACGGCCGCCGCCGTGAGGCGTGCGTCCGTGGCCTCCTTGCCCTCGAGGGTCCTCTCGCGGGCGTCGCCATCGAGGTCCATCAGATCGGCTTCGTCGTCCTCGCTGAGGTACTCCTGGTTGAGGTCCGGCACGGCGGGGGCGGCCGGGGCCAGCACGGCCTCGGAGGCGCGGATGCCGGCGAGGAGCGCGAGCCAGCGGCGGGAGACGCAAGCCGACGCGCAGCGCGCGCGGGCGCCCTGCACGCGGCGCAGGACCTCGAAGAGGCACTCGTCCGGCAGCGCGTCCAGGGACGGCTCATCCCTGCGCTTCTGTCTCTTGGGCACCGCCGTCACGGGCTCAGCGGCCGCCGTCGCGAACACGCGCTTCCGCGACCGGACGCCGGCGAGAACCCCATCGCCTAATCCAAGAAACGAGGCAAAAACTGGTAAGAACAAACCCAAAGGAAATCCAATCCTCACAACTGCAACTACAAATCTTACACCTTAACCAAAAGCAAGGGTCTTTACCTCTGTATCCCTGGAACGGAGACATGTCGAGCCGCCAAAGACCAAGAACGCCGTCGACGAAGCCGAAGCTTGCTCCGAGAACGCCGGAAGAAGCGAAACGAAGAAGAGGAAGAGAAGCAACAGCACCACTGGATCCAAGGGCGGATTTAGAGGACGGACGCCGAACCCTATCGCTTACCGCGACAGGGAAAAAATGGCGTAGGAGCCGGATGAAGGGAACGGCGGACGGGTTGGGGGAAGAGAAGGTGGTGGTGGTGCGGTGGGGAAGGAGTGCCCGGTGGCGCCGGCTTTTTATGTGGTGGCGAACCCGGAAGGCAAGTTGCCCAAGTTGGGCGGAATTCGTACCCCCCTCCTTGTCAGCCGGATCTGCTGGGTTCATTGAATCTTCTCTCCCCGGCTCACTGTCTGGGGCAGAGGAGATGCGCTGTGCTGTGAGTTGAAAATCACTGGCGTTTCAAAACAGGTGATGGTATTTGATGCAAATCGGGTTACTGTTCACGTAATATAATCAGCCACTCCATTTGATATTGCAAGTGAAAAGAGGGAACTGCAATGTGGGTCTCTAAGCTTTTCATGCATTCTCTTTTAGGTCTATGAACTCTTAAAGTGGTTCATTTGAAGTGTACAAATTTAGGTTCATGATTAGATAATGAACTTAGAATAAACCAATTTAAAAGTTAAAGAAGCAGATAATCACTTTAAAAGTTTATGGATCTAGATGAATTCATAACAAATTTAAAAATGCACGGTGCTTTTCTTCTGCCATTGTTCCCTTTTTTGCATTTCACTTGTACAAGTATAAATGTATGCACTTGGCACCCCAAATTAACATGACGGGATAATAGATATGTATGGAACGATTTTCTTGTCAACGCGGCTATATACTATTTTCACCGCTAATTTGTTAAAACTAGCGAGGATAGTTATTATCGTTGGTTTGTATACTACACCCCAGCCCTAATACATATTATGATCCAACGATTAAAAATTACAAACCATATGATAACCGAGAATGTTTCACCACCGGTTTGTAGTACAAATCAGCAGTGAAAATGTTAGTCCAATATAAAACCTAAGGCCCAAACCATACCCCCCACCCACACACGCTCTCACAGCCACACCGCCACCACTCCCCCTAGTTCCCACTCTCTCTCTCTCTACCTCTAGAATCGCTCTTTTTCCCCTTGATTTAGAGCACAGTGAAAATGTGGGCGTAATATATACTAATTTCTCAATTCAAATTATAGGTTATTTTAGTTCTTTTAGTTATATAGTGTATATCTAAGTACTGTCAAAATGACTTAGAGCATCCCGAATAGATGGTCTAAATTTCACTCTTTATATCTTCATTTGGCTATCCATTTTCACAAGATTACTCCTCTTTATTTTAATACACTCCAACAAACTAGCCAAATTGCACTGTCTATATCCTACTGATCTAAAGATATTGGTATTCAAAATAAGAAGAATAGTTATATGTTCCTTGATTTTTTTGATAAGTAAATCAATGTTCTAAAGTTCAAATAACTTTAAAACAATCAGTTTTGGTTATTTTTAATTTAAAATTTGAAAGTGATTTTGAGGTAATTAAGTCCAGTTAAAAGGAGTTCTCTGTTCTTTATTCTACCAGCTGTAAATTTGGCATGATTTTAGAAATTTGATGTAGCCACCTTTTGAATTTTGAAAGATGAGAGAAGAAATGAAGTTTTTGAAGCAAAACAAGGTAAAACGCCTCTCGCGACATTGCCATATTTCCCAAGCTGGGAAGCCTGATAGGCGAGCTTATAAGATTGTCGAGGTTGGAGACCGGTTTCTGTGTGTTGTTCAGGTAAACAATAATGGCAAGGTGAATGGCTCATCTCTTGAAGATACTCTTATAATTTAGAATGGACGAGTGTTTTCAAGAGAACAGCTGAAACATAAAAATAGCACTCCTTTTATTTTAAATTATAAGTCGTTTTGATTTTATTGGTATATCTATTTTGCTATACATCTAGATATAATAAAGCCCCATTTGGCAGGGCTTCTCCACCGGCTTCAGGAGCCGTTTGGAGCCGTTTTCTACCAAACGGGGTAAAGTAAAATAGCTTCACTTGTGAAGCCCCTAAAAACATGCTCTCACAGTGATTTGGGGTGGGATGGAGAAAAAAAAATGGCTTCTCCCGGCTCCTCCTCCAGGCCCCTAAAAACATGCTCTCACAGGGAAGCCATTTTGTCAAACGGTTTACCAAAATTGCTTCAGCTCTACCGGTAGAACTGTTCGTGGAGCTGAAGCAAAAAAAAAAAAATGGCTTCACTAGTCAAGTGAAGTCCTGCCAAACGGGACCTAATATGTCTAAATACATAGTAAAATGGGTGAACTGAAAAAAAAAATTAAAGTAACTTATAATTTAAAACAGAAAGAGTAACAAATAAGTAGTAATTCGGGATATGCAAAGGTCCACACAAATAAATTTGGATTCCATGAGGGCAGCACGAGCACATGAGAAGGGTTTCCATCATTTCCTCAGCTCGCGCCGTCCATCCACAGGGACGGGACGCGTACGGCGTACCCACCGGAATCGGGCCTGGGTTCGCGGCACCCACAACCGCCCGCCGCACGGCATGCACGCGTGTACCGTTCCCGTTCCCGTTCCCGTTCGATTCCGTCCCGTAACCCAGCAAGCAGTATACGTCGCCCGCCCCGCCCATATGCAGCGTACTTGGACGCCCCAGCCCGGGCCGGTGGGCCCTATGCACTTTCCGTTTCTTTATTATCTTTATTTCTTATTCTTATTAGTTGGCTTAATGATTAATTTACAGAACAAAGCGGGGATTAGCATCCCATCCACACACTAAAGGCATAGTCATTTTAGCTACTTAACTACTAAACAAACTGACTAAAAAACAACTAAAGTAGTTTAGTCACAATAATCACCCAAGAGTAGTTAAAAGTGGGCTAAAGTGCCCAGTGGACAAGGATTGCCCCTCATTATTGCTGCCTTGCTGGTACTCACTTTGATTTGAGCATTTATTAGGAGTAGTTTTGTCTTTGTTGAACTGCTTTCATGATCTTTGGTTACTTTTAGTTACTAGAACCAAACAACGATGACTAAAATTTAGTGATCGATTTTAGTAGCTAAACTTTAGCATGGATCAAACAGGCCTAAAAAGAGAAAGAGCCGGCCGGATCATTAGCCAGCAGCAGCCAGGTGCAGCGCATGTAGCCGGCCAGGACTCCCTGTTCTTCCTCCCGCCGTACCATATATGATCTCCAGCATGTTTGGCTGGTGCTGATACGATCATATACGATCATAGATTATTATTACTAGCTAATTTAGTGTAAAAGAAAAATACTATTCTAACTAGAAATTTATGATCGTTTACGACCAAACGAATAGGCGGAAGATCATCTAGTACTGCATCAGTAGTAGTGTGCTGCAATCCTGCTGCACACCAACTAGCTACCTAGCCACAAGCATGGTGCTGTTTCTCGTCTCCTAATTACATGTACAAGGTGACATCTAGAAGATATATGTCACGTATGATTTTAATTATCTTACGTACAAGAGAGACAAATCAAAAGAAGAAGAAAAAAAGTACTATCGTCTACTGTAATAATTAACGAATGATTTCAAGCATGAAATTAAGAAGCCTATTATAGACAGCAGTTTTTCTATTGTCGAGCTATTGTCTATATATTATCTATGCTCACAATTCATTCAACAAGCTTAGATGCTGTTTAGATTGCTTCTAAACCATTTATGCATCATCGGCTTATATATGCATTAATTATGTAGTCTATGCTCAACATAAAATCATTCTGCACACAACAATTGTTCGAATCAGTTGTGTATATACCCATAATAGTCCAAATAGTCCACGCGGTTTGCCGCTGTTAGCAGCCAGGAATGGACGGATGGATACGCGCACCGGGGGAGTCCTTCTGGATACCGCTCTAAAGTTTACTCTCTATCCCATCAAATATAGACTAAAAAATAATTAATTATATAGTTTGCAACTAATTCGCGAGACGAATCTTTTAAACCTAATTAGTCCATAATTTGACAATGTGGTGATACAGTAACACATGTGCTAATGACGGATTAATTAGGCTTAATAAATTCGTTTCGCGGATTACTGACGGATTCTGTAATTTATTTTTTTATTAGTATCTAAACACCACATGCGATACCCTCGTCTGACACCCAATGTGATATCCCAAAACTTTACATCCTAGATTTAAATAAGACCTTACACGTGGGGGCAAGGTGCCTGTGGCGGATTATTCGGCGAATTTTGTTGAGAGAATTATTTATTTGGCATCGAAACAAATCAGTGTTTCGTATTTGGCACTCAAAAATTTGAACTTTTCTATTTGGCATGAAGTTAAAATTTCCTTTCTTAACTGGCACTGCCGTCTATTTTCATTGCTTATCTGTTAGTTGACTGTCAGTTTTTTCTCCCTTTGTCCAATGTACCCCTCTGCTACGTAAGACTGAAATTTAACCGAAACCGAGCCCCAGCATCCCAGATCCGGGGCACTGTACCAGGCTGCCCACGAGTTTGACCAGGACGTGCTCGTCTCCGTCGACACCGCCGCGGATATGGTGTTCTTCACCCTCGAGTTCGATCGAGGCGTGCCCGTCTCCATCTCCGCCACCTCCAACCTCGTCCAGAACTCCGCCAGCGCTTCCGCGCTCCGCTCGCTTGTCCACTACTCCGTGTCCAGGCGCTGGCCCGGGTACACCTCTGTCCCCATCAGCCCCAGCGGCCCCGAGGAGATGGACATGAACACCAGCGCCCCGGTCACCGGCGTGACGCTCGCCAGGAAGTCCGACTTCGTCAGCTCCGCCCCGGCATCCGGATCCGGCATCGGCCGCATGGTGAGGTTGGGCCCGCTCATGTCTGCATGGAACGCCGAGCCCAGCCTGATGACGATGGCGCCGGTCTCCACGAGGTCCGCGACGTAGTCCATCGCCGGCCTCCACGGCGTGTCCGAGCTCACCACCACGCAGCAGCCCCGACTCTCCTACCACCACGGGATGCGAGCAGGCCACCCCGCGGGAGGCCGCCCGCGGCCATGCTTGACGAGCCGCGTACCCGTGCTGGGGCCAGCGTCGGCGCGCTCTGAGGCATGCTCATGTAGGCCATGCTCACCTTCGCGCGACCGTGGCGGAGCAGAGCTCCGGGCGCACGTGCTCGCCGTTGCCATGGCCAGCCGAGGGCGAGGCCGACCACCATCTGTGCGACAGCAGCGCCCCCGACCCCTGCACGCGAGACCGACGGCGGCTCGGCAGCTCGCTCGCTGCCTTCTCGTCCAGTGTACTTGTCGGGCTCCCACGCCAAATACTAAACACAGAAGACTCCTACGCCATCCCCGAGGCACTTGTCGGGCTCCCTGACGATGTAGACCTCATTGGCGGTGGCGTCGGCGTTGAGGTCCTGGTTGCGGTGCCACCGCCAGAGCGGGTGCGTGTCGTTCTTCACCTCCAGCACGCCGTGCCCGAAGCTGCTCTCCCTGTACGCGCTGTAGTCCGGCTGGCGGTCCCAGCAGAAGCGCCCCGTGGCGGGGCCCGTCGTGAAGTTGGTCGCGCAGAGGCGGCCGCCTATGAAGGGGTCCGACATCGACGCCGGGTCCGGGCAGTGGCCTGGGTCGTCCACGTGCGCCGTCGCCATCTTCTTGCGGTTGCCGCCGTCGCCCACCGAGATGTACACGGGGCCGCACGCGTCCAGTGTGTAGTTGAATACTCGGTTCGACCACTCGTACGCGTGCACCTGATGGACATCGATCACAGACGACCGTGTTCAATCGTTCTTCAGCTCAGACCATCAGTAGAGACGCAAGGGCAAGGCTTACATGGCCGGTGAAGACGACATCGACGCCGTAGGTGTAGAGGAGCTCCTCCATCTCCACCCTCATGCACTCGGCTTCCCTGTAGTGAGCCTTATACGTGGTGTACCAGGGCGCGTGCCAGCCGGCGATCAGCCACGCCGCCCATGCAGCCGCCGCCATCCCCGAGGCCACGACAAGCAGCGAGCTGCGACGCGCGCAGGGCAGCACCGAACATGCGGCAAAGCGAGCTACGAGCTGGCGCCCGGGGATGGCGGCAAGCGGCGCACAGGTCCAGCGATGACTGGCGAGTGGCGGAGCCGGCTCACGGCGAGGCCACGGCGGCGCGGGAAGACCTCACACGGGGAGCAGCACGAGCGGACCTCACGTGCGGGGCCACGACAGCGACACGCTATCGTCCTGCCTCCTTCAGTCGGTAGGGCGGCGATGCGGGGACGTTGGTACGGGGTCTATGCGTCGGGTCGCCAGGGCGATGGTACGGGGCTGAGCAAGAGCTCCGGCAATATCGTCTATGCGAAAATACTTGAACTTGCCTATTTGGCACCGTGGATTTCTGCTGCAAAACAAGGGTATTTATGTCCTTTTACCGGTCACTTGACATCATTACTGTCCTAAATGGATGGAAGTGCCATTTATAAAAGGAAATTTCAACTTAATGTCAGATAAGAAAGTTTAAATTTTCGAGTGCCAAATACGAAACACTGATTTGTTTCAGTGCCAAATAAATAATTCTCCCAATTTTGTTTGGTGGTACAATATATACAGGTAGTTTGATACTCAGGAAAAGGGGCCTAATTAATTGGCTGCCCCATGGGCCGGCGCGGCCAGTGGTTTGATACGGTTGATTAGGGCATTCCTAACGGAGTATTAATAGTGGTTTCTATCTTTATTAAATAACTCAACGACTAAGCAAAATGCTGACGTAACGGTCTAATTATAATGAGAAAAGAGAGAAAAAAAAAAGAGAAAACCGTTTCTTATTCATGAAACGACGTCTACTCTCGAAACCATGAAGGAAGAAACCACGAAATCATCGTTGGGAGGAAACCAATAGTTTCTGGCCCCGTTAGCTTGGAGGAATCTGAAAGAATTTGAAGGAATTTATGAGAGAAAAATACTGTTCCGGATGAAAAAAGAAGCGGATCAAGCCAGGTTTAAGAGCACGCGAACGGGCCAGAGGCACTCACTTGCTCCGCCGTCCGCCGCACTCGTCCACGGAGCTCCGCCGTCCGCCGCACTCGTCCACGGACCGCCATGTGCGCTCGCCTGCGCCACCCTTGCGTGCACTCGCTCGCCCGTAGGCCGCACGTGCTCGTCCGCCGGCCGCGCGTGCCCGCATGCTGGCTACCGCGCTCACTCGCTCGCTTGGCCTTCCGTCGCTAGCGCTCACCCACGCCGCCACGCTCCTGTCTCTTCGGGCGCCGTGCGTGCATTCTCCTCTGCATCGTGTGCGGTTGGGAGAGAACGAGAGGAGGGATAGAGAGTACGGGAGGGAGCAAGAGACAAGGGAGATAGAAATCTGGTCAAACGTGAACTATTTAAACGGACACGTAATTTTTTGTTCTCTCTTCTTTGAAATTAATTCCGTGCCACATTAGCAATTTTTTTTATGTAAGGCATGCATCAAATGACTGTGTTGCCATATGTGCTGAACTAGCCTAAGTGCACTCTTCAGCCAACACAATACAATGGATAGTTATCATGTCATATAGAGCTACACACAAACTATATTTTTAACCAACAGTTCTTAAAATTAACTTCTTGTACCATCCCCTCTATTTCTCATATCCTCTTCCTATCCCCACTTTTTTAATCCTATCATTTTGCTTATATGGGCTCTGTTCGGTTTGCTGAAACTTGGCTGAATTGGCTGAAAATACTGTTCTGACTGAATTATTGTGAGAGAAAAATACTGTTCCAACCAAAAAAACAAGCTGAATAGTACGGATTATAAGGTAAGCCGAACAGGGCCATGATGCCCTAATTAATGCTATAGAAACCGTTCTAGTTATTCCTACTCATGCCATGTAATCCTTCAGTTTAATTAATACGCTCAACTTACTGATGCCATTAATTAGCTTTAGATTTTACATATTATAATGAGAAAATTTTCTATTTGACACCAGAAATAATGCTGCTTTTTTATTTGACACCGAAACTGAAATTCTTTCCTATCTGTCCTTCACTCGAGTTTTTCTTTCCCATTTGACAATTTCGTCAGCTTGGACTGCTAACGGTGTTAAGTCCTAGGAGAAAAGTCCGTTTTACCCCTGGAGTTTTTTTTTACCAGTCATGACATTCCATGGTTGACATTGCTATCTTCTTTTTGAATGTTTTTATCTCGAACTGCTATATTTTTCTTTTTGCTTTTATAAAATAAATAAAGGAATGAACATAATCTTATATAATTACTTATAATTATATCAGTTCAATATCAATCCGTTTAATTTTAGCCGTAGATCACGAGATGGATGGCTCAGTTTTGCTGCTGGTGTGAGACACGTATACGTGTATTCATAATATATAATGAATTTATGAGATTATTTTTCTAAAGGAAAACAGCCATATACGCATATGACGTCATGATGACATCAAGCAAAGAAACACTGGGGCAAAACAGAGCACAGCTTGCGGCCGGCGTTCAGGGTTCGCAGGCACGCGGCCACGGCGGCCTCTCCCACGGCGGCACGGCCGGGGCCAGAGCTCGCAGGCGCGGCGACGGGATGGGCGCGGCCTCGCCGGAGCTAGCAGGCGCGACAGCCTGCTGTGAGTTGGTGCTGTGTCCTCGGCGCGCTGGCCCTGCTCGCGCACGCCTTGGTCGCGCTGGCCGACCCCATGTTCGCATGGCCGGCCTCGAGGCCGCGGCGCCCGCCCGCGTGTCCGCGACGGCCAGCCCTGAGGACGAACAGCCACGACCCCCAGAGACTACCGAGTTCATTTGCATCCCTCAAAGGGCATAACGGTCTTTTCCCATTGCCTCACTTGGACAACTAACGTTAGTTGCTAACAGAGCTGACGGAAATGTCGAATAGGAAAGAAAAACTTAAGTGGAGGACATATAGGAAAGAATTTTAATTTCGGTGTCAAATAGAAAAGCATCATTATTTCTGGTGTCAAATAGGAAATTTTCTCTATTATAATGGGGTGATATATATGTTTTTTTTTCTGTTTTTTCAAACCAGTATAGAGAGACTCTGACATACATATAATCTACTTTCTATGCACATACTTTAGTTTATTTAAAGGTGCATTGGTTTAATTATCTTGATTTGCCACCACAGTTTAATTTTTTGAGCTTTTAACAAGAAAATGAACATCTGGATTGCTACTAGCTCTTGGCTTAACTTGGGCTGTAAAATATTTCATTAAATCATATATACACGATAATACACCAACTGAAATTCTATTCATATAAAAAATAAATTGAAATTTTGGATAGATAATTTTTTTTTTCAAAAGTTATGTCCCCTCCTAAAAAAAAATACAACTCTAGCTTTGTCCTCCCCTTGCACCTCTAGAATCAAGGTCTGACCCAAATTGAACGAAGGCGGCCACTTCGTGAGCCAAAATAATTTTAAGTTTGACTAAATTTATAGAAGGATACTATTTATGATACAAAATATGTATTATTATATTTATCATGGATTCATGGGATATATTTTCATAGTATACATATTGTACTTATAAATGTTGATATTATTTTATATAAACTTAGTCATAGTCAAGATAATTTGACTTTGGCAAACTTTGAATTGCATTCTTTTTTAGGATTGAGGCAGTATAAGAAAATTTAGTATCATGCTGACGATGCCCAACTAAAGTTTTTTTATTGTGTTGGCCACTTTGAGCTCATCAAGCACAGTAAATAAATGAAATCTTGAAGATCAAACAAAGTCTAATGATAAGAGTATGATTTAAGGGACTAAAGATACTAAGACCTTAATTAGTAGTTGCTAACCATTTGCATTGCAATCTCCTCGTAGAGACTAGAGAGAAGCTATACTTGAAAGGGAAAACGCCTAAGAGCATTATTCAGTTGGCCCCGATAAAATGCTTTTCCAGATTCATAGTACCAGCCGTCCAAAAGTTTTGGACTGCATCATCAATACGACTAAAGAAATTACAGGCACATATATACAAGGATAATTTTTGTAAATTTTTGAGTTGATGGTCACCATGCATTGGCTGCTTGGCATATATTGGCACCTTTGTTTCAGCAGCAAACTTGGTCATCAACATCTAATTTTCAAAAAGACTTGGTCATCAGTTTGCTAATGTCATACCATACTTAATCTCACTATTGACAACAGGACATTGTATTGCCGTTTTGTCAGTCTCGTTGATGTGCAAGCTAATAAAGATCCATTGTATTTGCACCCGCCTGGCCGTAGGATGACCCAGCCAATGACTGCTTTGACAAAATGTCGTTGTTGCATTATCAACTATACTACTACTTCGTTAACAAGTTCCATGCATCAATCACCAGTTCACGAACTTTGATTCGTTCTTCTTTCAAAGAGGCATTGTGAAGAGTCAAATAATGAGTCATGGTGTCAAAATATAAACGCAAATTCAGCTCATTACTGTCTAATAATATTGTTCGATCAAAAGTTGATGAATGATCTCTATGGGCATTGACCTATCACATTCAATGGGACTATGAGAGAATTGGTGAGCTAGCATTATCAAAGCACCCAAATTCAGTGCATGCACCATCATCATACCAAACACAAGCAGCTTGTACTAGAACGACACAAGTTGCAGCTCTTATATATTTTCCTCCCTATAGCCCCACCAAAGCATGCATCCACTTGGGCTTTATTAATTGTTTTTCTTGCCCTTCTTGGACCAAAGACCTTTACTCTGGTTGCATTGGGGAGCTGAATCCAGTCCACATGGGATAGATCTTGTACAAGAGTACGATGATGACCAAGGAACCACCACTTGATCCAGTCCTAAACAATGAAATCTGAGCTGTTTCTTAAGCTGTGTGCACTGCATGATGGCTTGCAAGTTGCTCCGAATAATACTCCCTCTGTTCCCCGAATGACGTCGTGAAAATACGATCTCCAATATTTAGTCCTTGATCACCACCTTTCTGCGTATCCCTTATTATGTTGGGTATGGCGACCAATACTTAGGCCCTATTTAGATTCTATGGTCACTAAACTTTATATATACCACTTTAGCTCTTAAGGCTCCAAACAAAAAGTCTATAGTGTAAAACATTAGAATCTAAAGAAACCCTTTGACCATTGCTTATATAGACCAGTAATTATGACATGTTAATGGTAACAATGTGAAGGACCGAAAACGGTGACCAGAGGCGGGTGAATGGGAGCCTCAAATTTCTTTGAAATATTCAGCCGCTGTCCCAAATTCGACCCCCAAAAGGTACACAACAAAAGTCTATAGAATCATGAGCCACTGGGTGTCAAGAGAACCTATAGAAGTTCCCTATATCACTAGAAATCCAACGCAAAAGATGGAACTCGAAACGGAGCACGAACGAGCAAGAAACGGACCGAACAACACAAAACAGGAACGTTGGACTGTCTGCTACAGTACCTCAAACAATCTGCTACAGTACCCCCGGACTGTCCACATTTCAAAAATCTGAAAACCGAACCGAGAGAAAATATTCTGTACGCTGCTAAAAATGAACGTCGGACAGTCCGGGACCAAGGAGCAGACTGTTCGCAGTTCCAATCTGCGAAAAACGAAGTTGAAAAACAGGTTCTAGATGTTGCCAACTTAGAGGTGGCGGACTGTTTGCGAGTGAACCTCGGACTGTCCGGGAATCGTGAATCAGTACAGAAACAGAACGTCCGAAAATCGCCTCCAACCAAAATCCGTTCGATTTGCGGCCAAATCAAAACCAATTGCCACCAAATTTTAACCACATGGTCACAAGGCAATAGGTGAGCTACCCCTAAGAGATCATCGCCCAATTTAAAGCTAATCAAGGGAAATTAGATGAATGAGAAAGATGCCTGTTTTTCTCCCCAAAAGCTTGATCTGCCCCGATCTATGGACTCATGAGGATTCGGTCGAAATCTTTCAGTGGAAGAGATCAACTCACGTCCTAGTCCATCTCAGATAAAAAGAACGAATAAAAAAGCTCTCAAAATGACGAATCAAGTCAAGAAAGAAAAGGGAAAAAGCAAGAACGCGAAGAACACGAACGTGAATCACAAAAGCATCTCACAAATCAAATCCCAGAGGACACGAGGAGGTTAGGGCCTCCATTCCCAACCAAAATCACAGGATCGATTACACCAGGACACTAGTTCATCGGTGGACCTCTTGAGAAGAACCTAGAGGGGGGAGGAAAACCTAGAGAGAGAGGTGTAAGAATGAAATGGTAAGAGGTGAGGGAGATTGGGGCTCCCTCATCCTTATTTATCAGGGCTATTACACAATCCCAAACATGCCCCTAGATATTTTGAGTCAAACCACTTAACCCGAGGGTGTTATGTTCCAACCCGAGGTAGTCTTCATCCAACGGCCACCGTGCCCTTCATGAGATAACTTAACCTCGACGCGAAGTCCTCGGTGCCGCCATGTGCCGTCCGTTCCTCCTCAGAACATCCGCCCAGGTTTTAAGACCAAAACCCAAAAACCGTCCACCCGGTGGTTTTAAGGCTCAACCCACCAAACCTCCATGAGTAGCATACTCCATATGTGTCCCCCGCAGCTCGACGCATGCCACCGCCATCCTCGATCGGCCGACCACCAAGTCTTCAAAGCCTCCTCTCGACTCACACGTCTGCTGTCTTGCCTCGGTCAACACGGTCACTCCATATACACTTGCACTTGTCGATGTCTCTAGATGTCAGCCACCATAGCTAGTCACCCGGCCTCCTGGTCCCTCGGTCCAAGCCTCATGTCCGTCTTTCACCGCTTCCAGTCCATCGGCATGGCATGTCCCTACTTGACCTTCACCTCGCCGTTGACCACCATCTCCGAGCTCCACACCTACACACCACAAAGCCAAGAGACATGTTGCACAACCTAACTCACACCATGGTTAGTTCATAAACTCAACCCAAGACACGAATCATGTTGACAATCACTCATCATAAATCCGAACCACAAGGGCACATATCAACCTTGTGTTCGCAATCTCCCCTCGATGAGTGCATTGTCAACACCAACAAATGACAGCAGAGAGAAAGCACAAAAGAAGAAGAGAAAACAAAGAGCTCACCCAAATGACTAAAAGCCAAAGAAAAGCCAAAATTGGGTCATTTGAAATGAGCAAAACTTGGTCCCTAAAGACATGGGCAATGGCTCGACGCAACCAAGTAAATAATAGCTAGCCCTCAAGAAGAGGCAACAGACTCAACACCACCAGCAAAGCTCAAAACGCCTAAAAATAGCTAGACTCTCCAGAAGAGGCAAAGGCTCAACACATCTAGCGAAAGCAACTCAAAGTGCAACTCCCCCCTGAACAAATGCAATCTCCCAAATGCATGCATGCACTCAACAAGATCTCCTTGGATATTTCTCAAAGCTCTCCCCCTTTGACACATGCCCTTATCAAGCCCTGAAAAACAACTGTCACTCCCCCTCGAAAGATTCTATGAATGCAAAGGGATGCAGAAATGCGGGAGCTTCAAGAGTATAGCAATCAGATTGAAAAGATGCTCTAACTGGTGCTATTATGTGTGTAGCAACAAATACAAGTGCTAGCAAATGCTCAAACTAATCAAGTGAGATGATATATGACACTTAAGCAATTTTGATCAAGTTTAAGCAATTCAAGAGCAATTTTGATCAAGTTTAAGCAATTCAAGAAGGGGTTCACCACTGAAAGTAACACATAGCAGGTATAAGCAGGAAATCAACCTAAGGCTAACAAGTGTATACAAGGTGAACTACCCCAAACAGCGGTCACACATCATGTCAAAGACAAACCTAAGACTTGCATTTTCATCCAATTTTAAGTTTATCGGAGTTTGCAGGTTAACACAACACTGTTGGTATAAATTAACGCACACAGATAAATCTACAAGTGCACGGATACCGCTGTAGCTTTCATCTGGAAGTATTCCAAGTATCGTATCCATAGGGAAACATGTGAGACTAACTACGGTCTAACTTAACTAAGGATAAGTCAGGATAAAATATATACGATAAGTTCATGATAATTGAGCATTGATAATGAATAGTTAACCACCCATAGTACTCCTTTCTAAGACATTAGCATGACTAGGTAGAAATTAGAGAGATAATTCCTAAGTCATTCTTAGTCACTAGTCAAAGCATACGATGATTAGTGCAATTACACTTAGTAGTCATGGCTAAGATCATCTTATATCTACACATAAGGGATATTACTAAGGAAGATTAAGAATAAAGCTTGTTCTTCCTTCGTAACTGGACCCTACGTGCGCCTATATTCGGAGAGTGGACTACAAAGGACTCAATGGGAGTGTCACATCCATGATCTATCACATGACCCAGAATATAGGGTGTATCCACAGGTAAACAACGTATAAGCACCACGCTTACACAATGTCGACCACTCACCACATGCGCAACAAAGTGACCGCTATACGAACTTATGCATGGACATAATGATAAATTATCTATACTAAGCATATAATCAGAGTAGACGATGAACATCATAATAAAGAATATGAATAAGATGAATACTAATATTATCATAACAATTGTAGCAAGCATACAAAAGTAATGGAGATACAAAAGAGAGGGGGTACAAAGATTATACCAAACCACGCTCTTGACAAGATCAGGAATCCAAGCGAAGCCTGCTTGCCTCTCTTTAGATCTAACCTAGCTAGCTATGCTCTAGAATAGAGCTTTGAGGATTAGGGTTTGATCTCTGTCTTCTGCTCTTACTTATGCCTCAAGGAGGGGGGTAGGGGCTGCTATATATAGGCTGAGGTGGAGTAGGGGGTAAGGACTTGAGGTGGAGTAGGGGGCAAGGACTCACCACGTCATCGATCCACGTTAACTCCATCGATCACCATTGGATAAACCGACCTAAAACCACCTTAGAATCAACAGTGTAGATCATAGGAAGGAGTACGAGGCGGTGGAGGGCGATTGGTGGGCCTAGGGGGCCAGGTAGCCTGTAGGTGGGGCCGCCCGGCCCCATCTGGCAGCCTCGGTGTATTGCCTTCTGGTGTCTTCTAGATCCTTCCCAAGTTATTTACGCGGTGGAATTCCATAATTTCCTTTGATGAATAGGTCCTCCTTGGTAGTTTTCTAATTAAATCCTCCTGTAGTCACATATTCACCAAAACTCATTGAATTTATTAGTTTAACCCCCTATACCTATGTTTGGTGATGAAATTAAGCATATATGTAGGTTATGTTGATGGTTTATAATTGGCATTAGTGACCATCAATAAGCTCCCCCAAGCTTAAGCTTTGCCAGTCCCTGAGCAAAGCTTAATCTCAACAATGGATCAGGAGTTGCTATAATATTTTCACTCCTCAAAAGTACATATGTGTTCAATAAAAAATTCTCCTCTGGATTAGAATGAACTAATCTGACTTTTAAACTTACCCATATTACCTTCAACCATGGGGCTTCTTAACCTTCACTTGGGTCTTGAGCAATTGAAAGACAGAACGATCAAGTCAAGCACTATGTCTCAAGTTCTTTGTTCCACCATTGTTCTAGAGTTTTTATAAGTTTTTAAAATAAAACTCAGAGATTCCATTATATGACACTCTCAAGTCTCTTAATATATGTGGTATTTGTGGATCCTCACCAAGGTAATAAAGATGTTATGCCTGTTCCTCTTCCTACTACTAAGGCTTATGTGGAGTTCATAGGTAGGAAGAAAGCTAGAGCATACTTGCAATGCATATATTATAAAGTCAAACAACGGATTCAAAGAGAGATGAATCATACAATCAAATCAAGATGTGCATGTGTGTGGATATACGGTGGATGTATATGATGGCTAACCTAATTCTATTTTGCTCCTTGAAAACATATCGCTCCTTTAAAACTTGAAAACATTTGCTAGAGAATAGGGGCTATCTTATTCATCTCTTTCAGGTAGACATCTGAGTACCCATTGTTTTAAATATCGTAGATTCTTGTCCATTTTTTTCAACTCTCTCTTTTTTCTTTTTTTATGAATAACTTTTGTATAGCCCCATGTCTCTTTTCTGCAACAAAACTTTGAGATATAGCAATAGGAACTTGGAGCATTTATTTGGTGGATGAAAAACCTATCAAACATGTTTTTGTATTCACTCTCAGTGTAGGAGTAGAATATTTTTGGTGAATCTAGATGGAAAGCATGTTTTTGTGTCTACCCCTATTTTAGAAGTAGTGCATATCTGGGTGGTGTGTATGTGATCTTGATTTTAAGAGCATGACAAACCTCTCATAAGGGTCAATAAAGCTTGACAAAACTCAATGCAATCACAAGCAACATATATGAGGAAGTTTTTCTAGCCTAAATAACATGTATGGCTCTAGTGGGAATTCAAGCTTTGTCATACAGGAACTCATCATGTAGCATTTTTTTGTGTTTTTTAAAAGATAAATCTCTAGAACTTTAGTGTCACTTGGAACAAGATAAACAACAACTCAGACCTTCTCATATCATATTCGTAAATTTACCTAGACTTAGATCAATCATTTGCTACCCACGAGTTTCAAGTTCAGAGTAATTTTTTTTATATCAAATCAGTTGTATCCAAAACTCAGGAGAATTCAAGGCTGAAAACTAGGTACTTGAAAGAAATTACAACAGGGCAACTATTCATCATTTCCATTTAAGAGATTATTCTGAGGCCTCTATATTTTATTCAACTCTTAAAATTAAAGCAAACTAGACATACCTTTTTATTTTGTTTTCAATTTTACTAGATCACACATTATTATTATAACTATATATATTTATTATATAGATAACTTTTTATTTTGTTTTTCATTCACCATTTTCTTAACTATTTAAAAGGAGCTAAAACTAGAACAAAGGGAAAGCATACTTACCTGGATATATGGGAGTGCTTCTCCCCCAAGCTAGCTTTTTTGGTGAGGGTTTGATGTTTTAAGTGCTTTGAACTGGACTTCTCCTTGTGAAGTTCATTGATCAAGTACCTCAGTTTGCTCTGAAGATGAGGATTCTTGTGGTGGTGCCTCTAATGGTGATGTCATCCTCTTCCGTCAAACCCGTCTTGGTTTTGAGTTTTGATTTTGGTTTGATAGGCTCAGAACCTTGACTTATAGAAATTGGGAAATTGACTATCTCCCCCCATACTTTGCTTAAAGTGTGTCCTGCTCATAAGACAAGGTAGGGATCAAGTGCATGGGCTCTATTGGTGGGAAAACACCAACAGAACCAAAACTTTATTTATTCTTCTCTATCCTTAGGCACATTGAACAAGATGAAGTTAATGTCTATGTGTTTTGTTTAATTATAACATGGGTGGTAAGATCAGGAGATTGAGCATGAATGTAGCATTTAAGTATATTTGGCTAAAAAGGGGTTGAATTGCTTAACCCATAGAAGAATTGTTCATCTTCTAGAGATAGGCTGTGCACTTTTTAGCTCATTTGGTTAAGACTATGAGATTAAGAAAGTGGTGCTAGGAGCAAGCTTAAACAACTAAACATGCTGAGTTAATCATGTTGGATCAAGTAATGGAGTTATAACCCAAACATGTTTGTTTCTTATTTATGTGCCTACCAGAATCAAGGAGTTGTAACCCAAACATGTTTGTTTTTAAATAATGACCATTTACCTTAGGATGTTACCTTTGTCATTGGAGCATAATGTCACCATATGACAAAGGGTAGATGACTCATGATGGTCCTTCCCTTTTGCTTGAAGTTTTCCATGTTCGGCTAGTCTCGCGGCTTGAGCTATTCATGAGCTTCTTGTTTCCTAGTTCACACCTTTTCTTTCTTGTCCTTTTGTCATGCCATCTTTCTACTCTTTGATCTTTTGATAGCTTGTTAGACCTTTTGCCTCACTCATTGTATTATGCCTGCAAAGGATTAGTAGACAACACATACCTGAAGGAATATACAATTTTGAAACATGGGTTGTTTGTCTAGAATTTTGTAATATCCTTCTATGCTAATGAAAAGATGGTTTTAGCATTACATTAGTATATAGATCACGTTTTATACAAGGATGGCTCAAGGCAAAGGTAACTTGCAGCAAAAGACAAAGTGAAAGAACTTTGGTACTTATAGTTCTTTTATCCATGTTGAATGAGGTATGTAGTTCTTACATCTTGTTGACACAAAAATGTGGCGATGTGATCAACACACAACAAGCCGAAAGATCTGAGTGGAACGAGATCAGAGATCTGCTTGGCTTCAACATAGAACTAGCCGATTCTAAAAAACTCAACGACGTGCCAGTCAATTTAACCTGCAATTGATAAGGAGATAAATTCTTATTAGTAATTTAAGGTGGAACATGTCGGTGTTGCACCAAATAGTTCCAAATGTACGGCTAAATAGCGATTCAATGAGGATATCAACTATCCGGCGTATCCATAAGAAATGATACAAGAAAGCATCATCGGCTAAATGGAACATGATCGATATAAAGCGTTGAGCCAATAAGTTTGATGAAAAGAGTATAGCATGCGAACAAATCGACTATCTAATATAAATAAATCTACAAACATTTTGAATCTAATCTATTATCTTTAATAGTGAGGCTCGATCGGATCGATACAACTATGATAATGATGATAAACTAAAGCCAAAGAATCTATAAAACCATCTACATGTCGACAGTTTTATGAAAACATGCTATATGCGTGAGAGTATAGGCAAATCGACTAAAATAGCCAATGCAACCATAGCAAACAAACAAAGTACATATCTTGATCATGAACAAGACTACTAATTGATAATTTCTAATCTAAAGTCTTACCAGTGAGGTTCGACTAGATCGATGCAGCTATGGTAGTATCATTAGATTAGATCTCATTAACTAATAAGTTTATTCAAGATTGAAACATGTCTTTGAATACATACTATGTTTGATTGGAATAGAAATAAAACAGCCGATCTAGCGGAATTAAGCCATCAATCGTAAGATTTAAAGCGTGACCAGACTAAAAGATGACCAATTAAGATGATATGATGCCAATCTATCTTTATCTCAATCGGGTGATTTTGTTATAATTAATAAAACATTAATAATAGCAAAATCAATAACTGGTGAATCAACCAAAAACAGCAAGGGAAATCTTACTAGTCTTAGCAGATTCGATAACGGGTGATATTGTATTAAACAACAAGTTATTTAACACAAGAACGATAACTTTGATCTATATTATGATTCTTAAAAGATCAATCAGCTGATGCAGCCTTACAAACTATGATACAGATTGATAATTAACTTATATTATGGCTCATAAAAGATCAATTAGCTGATGTAGCTTTACAAGCACAATACATGTTGTAACGATACTCACAAGCAAGCTGGAGGTCGATTAGTCGATGCAGCCCTATTTGCTGAAGAACTCGCCGAGATCTATAGTACTCCTACTCCTAATGCAATGGCAAAAGCCGAAAAGATTGTATTGATTATGTGTTCGTCCTTTTTTATAATAACCAGTGTCTAATATTTATACCCAGAACCTAAACACGAATCCTACTTAAATACGACGCATTACAATTGATGGAATAAAAGAAAATTTTCTAACTTAATAATAACTTGGACCCTAATTTTCCTTATTCGTAGAGTCCGACACATCTCCCTGGCGCCACTCAAGTATAGCCCATTGATGCCGTCTGCTGACGTCATCCATAAAATAGCCGATTCTCACATTACATCTAAATCAGCTGATACCGATTCTCATCCAATCGATTCCTTGATGACACAATCTTGGAAGCTTCAAGTTCCCGCGTTTTTCTTCCCAAATTTTGGTGTAAACACATGCCCCCTAATTTTGGGATAAAAATAATTTTATTCCAAAATTCCTATTCATCTATTCACCGTCTTGCAACCGCTCATTCCAAAATAAACGTATGGCTCCTTAGTTCTTGGGTCAAACTCTATATAATACCCCAATAGTACCATTTCTAGTTCGCTCGGCCTACTTACTTTCTCCTTCTTTCTCGACCAAACTTCAACAGTCAAAGCCGCCACCACCAAAGCCTTAATCCTAGCAAATCCTATGTTCTACCTAATTGTCGTTCAAGTAACCTTCCTCAGATTTAGATCCATTTTGGCTACAATGGCAACCAGCGACCACGTTCCTGAGGTATGCCTTCAAACTTCTACCTTTCAAGTGTTAGCCGCTACTCTGTATTTCCCTTTTTCTTAAATTCATCCCAACTGTTTCTAGGAAATGAGGAACAAAATTTTGACCCTGATCCATCCGATTTCATCAATCAAGAAACCAACCAAATCCTCTTCAAACAATTTGTAGTAGATTTATCTTCTTGGAACACCAAAACTCCCTTTAGAAACTGACCCAAAATGCCTAAGGGATGGAGGGATGGGTACCGTAGGGTATCAGAGAAAAAGGCTGGAGATTAGGAAATTTATGACTTGAATGCCTGACACTCTTACTGTCTGGAATAGAGAGGAATGACTCACTTCTAATTTCTGCATCTTACTTTTGGTCCATCACTTTGAATGCTTTTATTTTTTGTCATGGTCCAATGACCATCACTTTGGTCGATATTTACATGTTGACCGGTCTTAGAATAATAGGATCAATGCAACCCTATGATTTCTTATCCAAGAAATTAGCCAAATATCAGACTACATAGGATGGGAAAGTTATATTCTAAACCATATTGGGGATGGATCGACTGTTGATGAAAGAGAGCATGTAGCTTTTCTGAACATGTGACTGAAAAAAAATCTTTTATAGGTCATCTTGCGGGCCAACTTATAATCATAAATACATGGTAGAGCATCTAGTAGCAGGCAATGAAATCCCCTTCAGAAAATATCTGCTGGGGTCTACTTATCACCTGATGCAAAGTATCTATTCAATTACTGAAAGATGAACCGATGCATACCATCAGTGGCCCTTGGTGGTTAATACAATTATGGCTGAATCTGTACATGCATGAGATTGTAAGACCTAATCTTAGAAATATGAACTTCCCTTCTTCCAACTTTGCTGAAGATTACAAAGGAAAAGAAGGAAGAACTCGACAGTGTATGAATTATGGTGAAACTGCTTCAACCATAACAATTGCTGTTGATGTAGGCCACCTTTTCAAGAAATTTTTCAAAGGGTTTGATGCAAACATCTTAACTTGGCTACCTTATGATGTAGATAAAGACAATAAACTAGTTCTACCAATCAAATTTCGGTTTGAAACAAGTTGCTCAGATGAAACAACTACTGTAATTTTTAGTTGTATTATCAAACCCTGTGCACTGCTAGCTGAATTTTGCCATGGCCATGGTAAAATGGCTACTGGTTCTTTTCTCCTAGATAAGCTTCCAACTTATGAATTTTATAATCCTTCTTTTGTGACTCGTCAATTTGGCCTTGGTCAACTACCACCTTGGCTATTCTTTAGGAACATTCTGAAGCCAAGAGAAGGTATCAGTGAGATGATGGAAGCTTCTCGAATTTTTCAACTAGGATCAGACCTTCCTTCTTTCTGCCTACATGAATGGACAAGAGCTACATTCTCCTCAAATTTGTTTGATTCCGGGTGGTAAGAATGGCACTCTCACCTCTTTTGTAGTCAAATTCATCCTAACTGTTTAGCCCTAGATGAAGAATTTGCTTCTGATAGTGAGGTAATTTACTACTTTTTTCCTTTTAGAAGGATTATCCAACAAATTCTCCTATCAATTCATCTAACGAATTATTTTGCAGGATACCGAATTTGATCCGCCAGGCGTGGATAGGAAAGGGCATCCCATAGAATATTATCCACCGTGTCCAGCCTCAAGAATGGGATCAACTGCACCTACTCTGAAAAAGTTGATAAAAACCTCAGTTGCCCCAACAAGACTCACATATCAGTCTTCAAAATGGAAGACAACCCAAGGTGTAACTCAGAAAATCACCACTGGGAAGAGACTTCGTAGAACAAATATAATCAATTGCTTAGGCAACTTAACTTATCTTCCCTCTTAAGATGACATCCAACTTCTAATTTAATTCCTTTCTTGCAGCCATTGACTATTGCATCTCAATCTGCCTTAAGTGCCGAACTATTGTCCCAAGCATTTGAATCAGCGCCTACCATCCTCCCATCGGCTAATCTTCCTAAGGAGTCGATTACAACTAAAATAACCGATGCTTCTGACAGACCCAAAATAGCAGAAGATGAGAACCTCTCTACTTCACCTCCTGATACTACCAAGGTATCTTCTCAAGTCTTTTAATCTTATGAAATCCTTACTCTTCTCTGATCAGCCTCCTTTATCAGATACCACCTGAGAAAACATCTGCACAAGAGCAAAGGTCTAACAATCCAATAGTTGAAGATGACTCTGTTGATGTTGATACCCAAATCGTCGATTCTCCAGTTCAGCAAATAGTTAATGGTAAGAAATTCATATGCTCATCTTGTCCTTCTATAACAAATATAAACCGAAAAGCTTATTGATGCTTGTAGACACTAGCATCAAAAGTCCAGAGCTGATTCAACCAAATGTTGAAAAAGATATGGGCACATTATCGGTTGTTCCTTCTCCTCAGCCAGAGCTTCTTCTAGAAAAGGTACTATTCCTCCTCACCATTTATCTCATTATCAACTTATATACCATTCCTAATAAAACTCCTTTTGTTCATATGTAGACACTTAATTCTCTAGCTCTGAGCTACTCCTTCAACTTTGAAGAATACATAAATGAAAGAAGAGACCAAAAATCAGCTAAAAGACATGCTGCCAATGCTCGAGAGGAACATAGCCAATTTGGTCCAAGATGCAGATCCAATAAGAAGAATCTTCTTAACCATTAAGAAGGATCTGCCCCCAAATCTTGCTGAAGCCTTGATACCTTTATCCAATATCAAAGATCAAGCTCCCAAGGTGAAAAAGGCTTAAAGAAACCTGATAGACCATGAAGCTTTGACGGCTAAGAAGAACTCTAATAAGCAGGAAGCCAAAGAATTGGCACAATTGATCAACAATATGAAGAATTCTTCTTCTAAAATTGAACCAGAACTAAATCAGCTGAGAATTAGGCATGCTAAACTTGAAAAAGAACTAGAAAGTGTGAAGGCCACCATCAAACATCATGAGTCCAACTTGACTCAGATCCCCAATGCTATCAAACAGAAGAAGCAAGAAATGCTAATCAAGGTCAAAGAAGGCAAGGCTATTCACAACAGTCTTGAGAGCATTCTCGGATCAGCCAAAGAAGATAAACAACATATTGCAGAAGTTGATGCTATTTGGCTGAAAGCACTACAAGCAATCCATGATGTTCTTAACTTCTGTTCGCAAGGCCAAGTCAAGTTTGGATGGATGTGATTCAGTGTTGCATGATGATTGGTTGGACATACCTTGAGTTGTCTTCCTTCATTCTGTTTGCTTCAAACCTAGAATGGTTTGTGACAAAAATACCCAAAGGAATATTTTTCACAATATGTTTCTATGCTCACATCACAAGGGCATTACAACAAAAAGTGAAAGCTAATGTTATCTCTCGAAAGTGCTTGCTTTAGGACAAAAGCTCATCTTTGGGAAACCTTATAATTGCACTCAAGTTGGTGAAATGGTTTCCCCTCCAACATCAACCTTTATGTACCTATCTCAAGATTCACACAACGAGATCTGCAATATTTATGATAAACATATGCATCTACAACCACCCTATCAAAGTCTTTATGAACAAGGAGAATGAGGGGGTTGAAGATCTCATGTGTGGCAATATTGGAGAGACCAATTAATTCAGGAGATTTCTCATGTGAGCATGGATTTGATGAGGTGTTCATAAAATAACTTCCATGCTCATCGATGTTATCTTCCTTTTCAAGCTCTAAGGGTGTTTCTTCATAAATGTCTATAGGCCAAAACATTGTCTCTATCATTCCATGCCTATGACATTCATTGGACATTTTATTGTCAAGATTTCCCATGGACGTTTTATTGTCAAGATTTCCCATGGTCGTTATAAAGAGATTAATTTAAGCTCACTGTTTGGATCTAAGCCAAGTTTGGATTCTACCCATAAGGCTTCATCCTTGTCCATCCATTTTTAGCAATGGCATGCAAGTTCTTAATACATTCCAGCCATTGTTGTTGCTCTTTTTGGTCATCCTTGTGGCCTTCATGATTCCTATGCTTTGGTTGTCTTAGTGTATTTGTAGAGTCATAATGAGACTTAGGAGAGAGTGCATAAGATGGATCATTGGGGGTCAAGGTTGGGTTTAGATGAGACATCTAATGTGGACATAGAAGGAGAGAGGATAGGAATGGCTTCTAGATGGCTCATCTCTCCTTCTATGGCATTACTTGAAATGCCATCCTTGAATTCTTCCCAATGTCCTATATGGGAATAAGGACACTTGCTAAGAGATCCCTTCCTAAGAGGATTTGAATTATATTAGCTCGAAGGTCTCTTGTAAAGATGAGAATTTAATGTTCTCCCAAAATCAGCACCAAAGAGGTCATCCTTAATTTCAATAGGGATTTCCAATGGTGGAATTTCTTCTTCTCTTGGGGGATTTTGGGGTATTGGTGGTTCAGGATTGATAGCTATATCTTGGAATTGAAGTGGTTGTGATTTGGCTATCAGAACTTCCTCTTCTTGATTAGGAGATTATTTCATCTTTCTCGGGGAGTTCATTATGAATGTTAGTGCAGGGAGTCTTTCCACTAATTCTATCAAGCATAGCCCTTGCTTCACTAGTAGACAGATGAAGGAAAGCTCCTCTAGAGGCTACATCAAGGGATTCCATGGAATCCTTGCTAAGACCCATGTAAAAATGTTGAAGAAGTACAGGGTCTTAAATAGCAAGGTCTGGGCCAGTGATGATGAGTTCATTAAAATGATCCCATGATGTACCAAGAAATTTTTCTTGTTGTTTAAAATTTAGAACCTCTTTCTGAAGGCTAACCACTTTAGAGATGGGAAAGAAACATAAACAAAATTTAGAGCATAATGTTTCCCAATCTCCTTGCATACTTCCTACGGTTTGACTGTAACAATGTTTAGCTCTTTCCGTCAAAAAGAACAGAAACAACTTTCATCTTATGGTTTTGTCAGACATGCCAGTGATACACAAGCATGCATAGGTCTGTGCGAACTCCCATAGGTGTGAGTATGGGTTTTTGTCACCTTCTCCCGAGAAGGATTTATCCCAAATCAATTTTATAAAACACGGGCCTAGCTCATAGCCAGGTATTAGGATAGGCTCTAAAGATTTTGGTGGCTCTAGGCTTGCGTTTGTGGGTTTAGCATATTGATAGATAGGAGTGGAATTCATGCTAAAAGAAAAAGTAAAATAAAAGATAAAATGTTAAGCTAGGCTCGAAGTTAATTCAACAACCATTTCCCGGCAACGGTGCCAGAAAGCTTGTTGGTATAAATTAACGCACACAGATAAATCCACAAGCGCACGGATATCGATGTAGCTTTCACCCGAAAGTATTCCAAGTATCATATCTATAGGGAAACATGTGAGACTAACTATGATCTAACTTAACTAAGGATAAGCCAGGATAAAATATATATGATAAGTTCATGATAATTGTGCATTGATAATTAAGCATATAGGTAGGTTATGTTGATGGTTTATAATTGGTGTTAGTGACCATCAACAAAGACTTAGCAACCATGCCAAGCCTATATCATAGACAATCAGAAACTTAAGACAATGGTTTCGGCATCCAATACAAGGTTCAAGTTCATCCAAATGTGTAATTGGAAGCCGTCCTGGTACCTTGATGTGGGACAGTATAGACCCATCTCGATCATTTCTCATCACTTAGCTTGTTTTTCAATTTTTAGCACAAGAATCTCCAAGTTGTCCAAGCAAGTGAATGACTCAAAGGATGAGACATAGCAACCGACCATAGAAATGATAGCAATAGAGATCTCAACATATCCTATGTTGACGATCACTAACACCAATTATAAACCATCAACATAACCTGCATTTATACTTAATTCCATCACCAAACTTAGGTATATAGGTTTAAACTAATAAATTCTACTAGTTTTGGTGAATCTTTATTTTCAGTAGGGTTTATCCAGAAAACCGTTAAGGGGGACCTATTCCTCAAAGGAAATTACAGAATTCCACCGCGTAAACAGCGTGGGAAGATTCTAGGAGGCTCTCCACCGAAACAGACCTTGGGGGCTGCCATGTGGGGCTGGCTGGCCCCACCTATAGGCCATCTGGCCTATGGGTCCCACCAGTCAGCCTTCGCTTCAAAAGTCGGTTCCCCACCATCATTGAGATTTAATCTTCATCGTTTATTCAAGTCGGTTTGATCCGAGGGATCAGGATTGATGCTCTAGCCTATATAAATCAGCCCCATCCCCCTCCCTTAGTAGATCCCTAAAACCCTAATTCATATCCCTCATTTAGATCAACACACATCAGGAGGATTAGGTCTAGAGCTCTCCAATGTAGTAGATTAGTAGCTCGGGAGTGAGGGTCAAGTTAGGCTTATGATCAAGTTTTGGATCAATTTATCATATTATTATCTATATGGCTATGCTTACTTTGAATATATATCTTGCTTAGTTATGGTTATCATTACTTTTGTGTGTAGGTTCATAGAGCGCTTAGCCTGCTAGTTTCCCGATTAGGCTAAGTAGTCGAGTCTCGTGTAAGCATGGTGCTTATACGATGCTCTACCTATGAGTGCACCCTGTTATTTAGTTGGGTGGTAGCAGTGGGAGGTGATAGCCTCGTCTATCCTTTGTAGTCCACTCCAAATTGAGTAGGTTCTTAAATTGTAGGACCATAGTCATGTCAGTAGAGTTATCTATTGTGGGTGCTCTACCGTCTAAGCGGCGTCCCGAAGTGCACAAGAGTAGAGTTAGTCTTAGCTATAGTTGGGTGTATATATACTTTGACCATGTAATAAGAATATAATAGGAATCTACCTCACCTGTTGTTCTCTCGAGTTGACTAGTTTACATTATCTTAGTGATCTATCCCCTGAGTATCATTATGCTTTATTCTTATCATTACATTCACCCCTGCTTTAGCTATGCTGGTATGTTGATTAGTAGACATTCATTTGTTATCCAATAAATCTTTACTCCATTATTTCCCTGTGGTAAAATATAAATAATGATACCTAAAATACTCCCGGTAAAATGCTATAATGGTATTCTGTGCACTTGCGGAATCCTTCATATTCTATTTGCACTTAATAAACACCAACAAATATTTTTGGCGCCATTGCCGGGGAAACAATTGGCATAAAGATTTAGATCATTAACAGACCACTAGGTTTAGTAGGATTACGCCTGTTCTATTAAATTATGGAATAAGATAGGACAACAAATGCTGTTTCGACCTTCTGGCAAGCTTACACAATAAAAGAAGAAACATTGAAGAACCCTAGGGTGCCTGAACATTCAAGATCCATCAACACTGAAACCCTGCCATCTCACAGGTTTGTATAGACATATATATATTCTCTAACCATATGTAGATTGGAGAAAAAGGTTAACGTCACAAGAATTCAAATCACATCTCAAGTGACGGAAACAGATGTTGCGCTACTCACAAATTCCATCATGTGAGTCATGGTAAGTATGATCAACAAAGGTGATATAGTCTTGCTCATGGACTTTAGACTTAATGAGTAGTTATCTTTTAATTTTTGTATTCCACTGCATGTTTACTTTAAATAATCCATGCGTCCATCTCGTTTAGTTTAAATTTTCTCATATCAAATCCACATCATGTTTAGTTCTGTTCATATATCCATCCCACTTGCATCTTTAAAAAATAATATCTCACCATGATCACGCTCTTTCATCTCTAAATTGAATACATCTCTAAAGTGTTTTCATGCTACCTTTGTTTACTATAGTATGTTTAAGGTTTGGAGTGTGCTCATACATCTTTTAAATTAAGCACGGTTCTTAGTTTAGGAGTGTTGATCTTACTACCAAAGGCTTTTTAAATTAAGCATGGTGCTTAGGTTAAAATGATTTCCTAAATTAAATTAGGCATGGTGTCTAGTTTGATTTTTGAACCAAGAATATGCTGTAGTAGATACTAGTTATTTTGTTAGACTAAGCCCTACAGAAAACTCTAAAAATCAATCTGGGTAAGTTAAAGAGATGAATTCACATCAAAGATGAATCAAGGCATACGATGAACTCCAACAACTCTGTGCAAAAGAAGACACAACCCATTCTTCATGGAAGGAAGAACTGTGAGTATCAAAAGTTTATTCACTTATCTTTTGTTGCAAGTTACCTGTGCCTTAAACCATGTTTGAATGCAGCAACCACATAAAATTTGCTACAAGAACAAAATCTATGCTAAAGTAATCCTAAAACTATCTTTTCATTAGCATAGAGGAAAATTACAAAAGTTATGGACAACAACCCATGTTTCAAATTCATTGTATTCCCTCGAGTATGTGTCCATTAACATTTTGTAGGAAGAATGATTATAAGCTATGCCTATTCAAGGTTTGGTATGAACCTACCAAACCACCACTACAGTTGTGGAAGTGGATGAACAACTCGGCATGCTAAGAGCAACATCTAACGATAACCTATCATTAAGCTTTCCTAAGACTCAAGCTTGGATGCTGATGAGAAGCAGGATGCAACTCACCTTATATTTTCTAGAATACGTCTGCTCCCATCACCTTCGGAGATACTGATTCACACGTCGACAACAAGAACCAGGACAACAAGATGCCACTACATCATGGTGTGCAATCTCATGTCAACAAAATGTCATCAATCAGTGGTGGTCTGTCGACTGTGTCTCATGAAATCATGAACAACCATGGGCATGAGAAGACCACCACAAGTCATCTACCCTTTATCACATAGTGTCATCATACTCCAATGATGAAGGTAACATCTTAAGGTAAGTGGTCATTATTTAAAAAGCTTTCCTTTGATCTTGCTATCTATACAAATAAAAAACAAGCATGTTCAAGTTACAACTTTGCTTGATCCAACCTGATTAACTCAACATGTCTTGTTCCTTAAGTTTGTTCATAGCATCACTTTCTTGATCTCGGTCTTAACCAAATGAGTTAAAATGTTGCATATCTTATCTTTGAAAGATGATAGTCATAGTCATGAAAAGTTTGATACATTATATAAAGATGGACAATCCTTCCATTGGTAAACAACTCCACTATTTTTGTCACAGTCAAAATGCTACATTCATGCTCATCCTTCTGATCTTATCACCCATGTTATAAATGAACAATGCACACAACATCAATCTTATCATAATTCAATGTGCCTAAGGCTGGAGAAGAATAAATAAGGTTTTGGTTCTGCTGGTGTTTTCCCACCAACAGAGCCCATGCACTTGATCTCTACCTTGTCTTTATGAGCATAACACACTTCGAGTAAAGTGTGGGGGAGTCGATCCCCCAAATTCTATAAGTGGAAGTTCTAAATCGGCAATAGGCTCACAACCATTGATGAGAGGATAGCTGCCATACAAGGTACATTACATAATCACGCACAATGGTAGGTAATCATGGGACACGAGATGGCCAGCCTCCAGCAACAACAACAACAAAATCAAAATTGGGTGGCTCTGTTCCAACACCTCCACATCCGGCCACCTTGTTGAGCAACATGACAACAACCAGCTTGGGGGAAAAGACATCCCTCATGTATCTAGATAAGTGTTTCTTTTCCTTTTATTATTCTTAGTTTGCTTTATATATATATTATAAAAAAGATAAATAACTAAAAACAAAATAAAAAGGTATCTCTATAGAAATATATATAGTTATAATGTGTGATCTAAAAAATGAAAACAAAATAAAAAAGTGTATCTAGTTTGCTTTAATTTCTTTTAAGAGCTAAATAAATAATAAGGGACTCTTAAGATAATCTCTTAAAAATAAAAATGATGAATAGTTGCTCTATTGTAATTCCTTTCAAGTACCTAGTTTTTAGCCTTGAATTATCTAGAGTTTTGGATAAGATTGTTTTGATATAAGGATTTACTCTGAACTTGAAACTCGTGGGTAGCATATGCTTGATCTAAGTCTAGATAATTAATGGATATGATATGAGAAGGTCTGAGCTGCTGTTTATCTTGTTCCAAGTGACACTAAAGTTTTGGAGATTTATCTTTCAAAGAACATAAAAATGCTATATGATGAGTTCCTGTATGACGAAACTTGAATTCCCACCAAAAGCCATACATGTTATTTAGGCTAGGAAAACTTCCACATATATGTTGCTTGTTTTGCATTGAGTTTTGTCAAGCTTTGTTGACCCTTATGAGAGGTTTGTCATGCTCTTAAAATCAAGATCATGTACACTCCACCCACATATGCACTACTCCTACACTGGGGGTAGGCACAAAAATATGCCATTCCTTCTAGATCCACCCAAAAATATTTTGCTCCTACACTGGGGGTGAACACAAAAACATGGTTGTTAGGTTTTTATCCACCAAATAAATGCTTAAAGTTCTTGTTGATATCTCTCTCAAAGTTCTGTTGCAGAAAAGGGGCATGGGGCTATGCAAAAGTTATTCATAAAAAAAGAGTAGAGAAAAAATGGACATAAAAGTGTCTGAGATATTGAAAACAATAGGTACTTAGATGCCTGCCTAAAAAAAGATAAAGCGAGATGAATAAGATAGCCCCTGTTCTCTAGCAAATGTTTCTAAGTTTTAAAAGAGAGATATGTTTTCAAGGAGCAAAGTAGAATTAGGTTAGCCACCATATATGAGAATCTATACTTGGTTGATTTCAATGCTAGTGAAGCTCAATTGTCAACATGCTTGTTCACTAAGTCTAGTATGGGTTGGTTATGGCATAGAAGGCTTGGTCATGTTGGAATGAAACAATTGAATGGATTGGTTAAGCATGACTTCGTTAGAGACTTGAAAGATGTTGTGTTTGAAAAGAATAAGCTTTGTAGCTCTTGTCAAGCTAGCAAACAAGTTGGAAACACCCATCCTAAGAAGAGCATAATGAGCACTAGCAATGAATTTGAGTTATTGCACATTGACTTGTTTAGACCAACACAATAAACTAGCATCGGTGGAAATAAATATGGCTTTGTGATAGTGGATGACTATACAAGATACACTTGGGCATTCTTTCTAGTGGACAAGAGTGATGTGTTTGCAACATTCAAATCATCTGTCAAGGGCATACATAATGAATTTGAAACAACCATCAAGAGAGTTAGAAGTGACAATGGTTGTGAGTTCAAGAACACAAGAATTGATGTGTTGTGTGATGATTTTAGAATTAGACATCAATTTTCGGCCAAGTACACTCCACAATCAAATGGCCTTGTTGAGATGAAGAATAGAACACTCATTGATATAGCAAGGTCTATGCTTAGTGAGTACAATGTGAGTCAATCTTTTTGGGCCGAAGCTATCAACATGGCTTGCTATTGTAGCAACCGACTCTATTGTCACCCATTGAAGGAGAAGACACCTTATGAGGTATTGAATGGTAGAAAGCCCAACATTGCATATTTTTGGGTATTTGGTTACAAATGCTATATCTTGAGGAAAGGCACTAGATTGAGCAAGTTTGATAAGAAATGTGATGAAGGATTCTTTCTTGGTTACTCCACTACAAGCAAAGCATATAGAGTTTGGAATTTGGTAAGTGGTACTCTTGAGGAGGTTCATGATGTTGAATTTGATGAAACCAAGGGTTCCCAAGATGAGAATGAGAATCTTGATGATGTGAGGCATTCAACTTTCAAATGCCATGAAGAACATTGATGTTGGTGAATTGAGGCCTAGGCAAGTGAATGATGAATAAGATGATCAAGTGCAAGTACTCTCAAACTCAAATGTACAAGATGATACAAATAAAACAAGCACTAGTGGCTCTCATGATAATGAAGAAGATCAAGTGGCTAGCTCATCATCAGAACCTAATGATCAAGCAAATGCAAGCAACAATGTTCCAATACTCCAACCAACTAATATTGCAAGAGATCATCCTTTGGACACTATAATTAGAGATATTTGTAGAGGTGTACAAACAAGATCAAGATTAGCACCATTTTGTGAACACTTCTCATTTGTGTCATCCATTGAACCAAAGAAGATAGAAGAAGCATTGATAAATGTTGATTGGGTGAATGCTATGCATGAAGAATTGAATAACTTCACAAGAAATCAAGTATGGGAGTTAGTGGAAAGACTAAAGAACCACAATGTGATTGGAATCAAATGGGTCTATAGAAACAAGTAAGATCAAGATGGGATAGTAGTAAGGAACAAAGCAAGATTGGTAGCACAAGATTACACTCAAGTTGAAGGTCTTGACTTTGGAGAAACATATGCCCTGGTTGCTAGATTGGAAGCAATTAGAATGTTGCTAGCCTATGCTTGTGTCCACAACATCAAGCTCTATCAAATGGATGTCAAGAATGCATTTCTCAATGGCTACATCAATGAAGAAGTATATGTTGAGCAACCTCCTAGTTTTGAAGATGATAAGAAGCCCGACCATGTGTACAAGTTGAAGAAGGCATTGTATGGCTTCAAACAAGCACCTAGAGCATGGTACTCTCTAAAGGGTTTATGGGCAAGGTTGATACCACTCTTTTCACGTAGAAGATTGGCAAGGACTTATTTGTGTTGCAAATCTATGTTGATGACATTATCTTTGGATCAACCAATCTAGACTTTTTTGAAGAGTTTGGCAAGATGATGGCTTATGAGTTTGAAATGTCAATGATTGGAGAGTTAAGTTACTTCCTTGGACTTCAAATCAAACAATTAATGAATGGTACATTTGTGAGTCAAGGCAATTACATCAAAGACATGCTCAAAAAGTTTGGCATGGATGAAGCAAATGCCATTGGTACACCAATAGGAACAAAAGACAATTTAGATAGTGATGCAAGTGGCAACATGGTGGATCAAAAGTTGTATCGGTCTATAATTGGAAGCCTACTCTATGTGACCGCATCAAGGCCAAATGTCATGTTTAGTGTGTGCATGTGTGCAAGATTCTAAGCCTCACTAAGAGAAAGTCATTTGAAGGCTACAAAGAGGATATTGAGGTACTTGAAGCATACACAAAATGTTGATTTGTTGTATCCCAAAAGAGCAAAGTTTGAGTTAGTTGGATCTTCCGACTTGGATTATGTGGGATGCAAGGCTGAAAGGAAGAGCACATCAGGCACTTATCAACTATTGGAAAGACCACTTGTTTCATGGTCATCAAAGAAGCAAAATAGTGTTGCATTATCAACCGCTGAAGCCGAATACATATCCACTGCAGTTGTTGTGCACAAATACTTTGGATGAAGGCCACCTTAAATGATTTTGGAATCAAGTTCAAGAAAGTGCCATTGCTATGTGACAATGAGAGTGCAAGCTAGCTTACCAACAATCTAGTTCAACATGCAAGAACAAAGCACATTGATGTCCGCTACCATTTCATAAGACATCATCAACAAAAAGGGGACATTTCAATTGAGAGTGTAGGCACCAAAGATTAACTTTTCGACATATTTACCAAGCCATTAGATGAGAAGAGGTTTTGCAAGCTAAGGAATGAGTTGAACATATTAGATTTCTCAAATATGTGTTGATGCACCCTCACTAATATGACATGCTTCTCCTTCGAGGAATCCAAGGTAAAATTTGATTAGCACGAATACAAGATAACCCTTGACATGAGGTGTGAAGAAGCTTGTTCTTGGATCAAATCAAGTTAAATATCTTTGGCAAGTGTTCTAGATTGAACCAAATTTGGGAAAATGATCCCCACCGCATTGATTAACATTGATAATCTTAACCTATCTAAAATTAAACCTTTGTAGTCATTGATGACAAAGGGGAGAAGTAGTATACAAAGATAGAAATAAGATGACAAAGGGGGAGAACTTTGACATAGGGTGGGAAATATGAAAGTAAGGGGATCACTTACAATTTTGAGCACACAAGTAGGGGAGTAAGCTCATAAACTTGATTGATGCATTTGAATGTGCATTTCATATGTTTGCTTGCATGGCACAAGTTTTAAATTAAAATCCATGTTTGTGTGGTGTATGCTAGTTGTAGGTTTGAATGATAAAATAAAAATCTTGCATGCAAAGGTGTTAGTTAGATATCCCTTGCTTACTTGCTTTGCTTTCACAAGTGGTGCTAGTGCCTTACTTATAATGTTGATCTCACGAGGTATCTAGTGTTTGTGTTTTGTAAGTAATTCCAAGTGGTATCTAACTAGCAATGGTGCTAAGGATGGTATATTTGGTGCACTCCGATTGGTATCATGCTTCAAAGATCCATCTCTTATACCTTAGCATCATTTGGTAGACATTACTCTCCCACAACTCAATTCCATGCATATGTGCAAGCTTCAATTCAAACTCTTAGCACATATGTAGTGGGAGCAAATGCTACCAATGGGGGTCCATGAAACTTGTCCATATCCTTTTACACATGGTAAATATGCTTGGGCAAGCAACATGGATTAAATTGAATCTCAATTCATATCTTTGTGAAAGGGTTGTCATCAATTACCAAAAAGAGAGAGATTGAAAGCTCTAGTTTGGTTTTGGTGAATTGATGAAACCCTAAGTGCTAACCTATTTATCTAGTGATCATGAGATAGGTAGTATTATTCCAAGTGGTAGAGCAAATGAAGATCTTGTTGATGATGGTGATGGCTATGGTGATCAAGTGCTTGGCTTGGAAAAGAAGAAAGAGAAAAACAAAAAGCTCAAGGAAAAGGTGAATCTTGATAGGAGCTTTTTGGTTTGGTGATTAAGACACTTAGCAAGTGTGATCACATTTAGGATAGATACCATACTATTATGTGGGGTGAAACTCGTATCGAAATGCGGTTATCAAAGTGCCACTAGAAGTTCTAACTCATTGCATATGCATTTAGATCTAGTGGATAGCTGACACCCTTGAAAATGTTTGTGAAAATATGCTAACACACGTGCACAAGGTGATACACTTGGTGGTTAGCATATTTGATCAAGGGTGGCAAAGTTGGTGAAGTGGAGGGGCTATTTTCCCTCGACTGGACGCAGAGATCGGACTCGGGCTGTGCGTCCGGTCAGTGTTTTGCAGAGGAGGGGCATTGTTAGTCTATTGATCGGACGCTAAGGCAGAAAGTGACATGACGTGATGCTTGTGCGTTCGGTCCATGCTGATGTACATTGATGCAAGGGCACTGGTGACTGACCTAGAAGCGAGGAGGTGATCGGACTCGGTGCGGCGTCCGGTCGGTGTTGACCTGACACGCCCGGTCACGAAAAACCCTCTTAGGGTGCTGAGTGGAAGTGACCGGACTCATCTTGCGAGTGCGTCCGGTCATCATCTCGGTGCGTTAGGTCGTGGTGTGAAGCAGCACGGGGCGCATGAGCAAACATGGGTGCGCGGCATCCGGTCTGTTGTTGGTGCATTCAATCTCAACTTAACTAATGGAGATGGGGATCCCGATCTTCCGTCAGGTGATGGTAACTATCATTGTGGCGGAGAGTGACACACCGATCTGGCTTCAGATCAAAAGATCAAACCCTGTAATCTTAGCACCACAGCTCCTCTGGTTATCAACCAAGTCACAGACCAAGTTAACCTCACCAAGAACGCTAATCCTTGCCTGCGCAACGAAGAACACAAGCAAGAACAAGAAAGAACGCAACCAAATTGTAGATGAATGATTAAACTCACGAAGTTGGGGTCTCACAAACCGATGAACGGCGAAACTATTCTTGACAGATTAATTTAAGCAAAACCCAACTCTAATGGAGGGGTGGCGGCTGTTTATGAAGACTCTAGGGTCGTGCAAGATCCCTGGTCGCGCCCCTAATGGGCCCAAACTTGATACATGGTCCAACGGACCAAAAGACGGTGTCGCAGCACCCTGGCAGATTCTAGACACTAACTTGTTTCAACGATTCCTATTGATTCTGAATAGCTTTTGATGTGAAACCACTTGTATTGGCTTCCTTATCAAATTAGCTTTCCATCCATATGTGGATCATTGAAAACGGAGTCCGGATATGTCCTGGGTGACTAGTTTAAGGCAGACTGGTCCTGGAGACCGAGGCAGACTCGAATTCTTGTTGGACTAGGCCTCCGGCTTGTGTTGGACGTCCTTGCTGGTCATCATCACCTCCACCACTTCCTCTATGCCCTTCATGATCCTCTCCAATATTCCTAAGCAAGATAACATCATTAGGTAGTAGTCTATTCTCAAAAGTATGAAAAGTATCGCTTAAGAACGAGCTCACCTCTAAATTGAGTTGTCGCTTTCGAGCCCAGGTCATTGGACCTTGCATGACGGTTGTAGGATCAGCGGGTACCTCTAAAGAAGTGATGTCCTCATCATTAACTATTGGGATTACGCGGCCACGGTTGAACGCAGAGGCCACATGTCTTCCATCCGACGACCGGACGCTGGCCGGGCTACGTCTGGTCAACCCAATTGACGCGTCTGGTCAGTGCACAGTCAGTTGCTCCTTGAGCCCAACGGCTCTATTTCATGGGAGCTTCTATTTAAGCCCCATGGCTAGCTCAAGCTCACTCTCATGGTCATTTGTATTGACATAGCAACCTTGTGAGCTTAACCAAAGCCCTCTCACTAATCTCCATCATTGATTCATCATCTTTGTGAGATTGGGAGTGAATCCAAGTACATTACTTGAGTGATTGCATCTAGAGGCACTTGGTGATTGTGTTTCATTGCGGATTTTGCTTGTTACTCTTGGTGGTTGCTGCCACCTAGATGGCTTGGTGCAACAAGGATCATCGAGAGGAGGAAGGTGCTTGTCTCTAGCTCTGATCGTGGTTATTGTGAGGGGTTCTTGACCTTTCCTCGGTGGAGAGCCAAAAGGTACTCTAGTGAATTGCTCGTGGCTTGTGTGATCCTCATCTTGTGTTGGTTGTGCGGCACCCGATTGCGGGTTTGGTGTGATGCCAATTAGCACGTGATCCTTCAAGTGAGTGAATCGCCACAAGGACTAGCCTGCCAGCAAGCAAGTGAACCTTGGTAAAAAATCATTGTGTCATCATTGTTTCGAGGATTTCTTGGTTTTTGTTGTGATTGATTGACTTCATCTATTGATTGGCTCATTCCTCGATACGGTGGTAAAACTATCACATCCTCTCTCTTGTATTTACATTTCTAGTGTTTCTATGCTCTTTAGTGTTTTTAGTTTTGAGAGCTAGCTTGGGTCTTATCTAGTGGTTAGTGAGGCTCTTTATTTAGTCTTTGAGAGCTCATTAACTTAGTGGTAGTGACCTAGCATTGTGTGCATAGAGACTAGAATTGTGGTAGGTGGCTTGCATTTTCAGTAGGCTAGCGCAACATTCGCTTCGCCTCATATTTGTCTAACCAGTTTGTTTAGTGTTGTTGTAGAATTTTTTATTGCCTATTCACCACCAATCTAGCTATTAGGACCTTTCACCACCACATGGTCTCACAACCTGAGGCATAGCACCTTGAGGCATTGCACCTCTAGGCCTAGCACTGCACCTCTGAACAGGCTGCACATGTACATCATGGGGCGGGCGGTACACGTTCCAGTTGTTCAACTCATACTCTCGTCGCTCATCTCTCTTCCTCCTCAAGTAGAACTCAGCAAGGTGACCATCCCTATGGCAATAGTCACAATGACACCTCACCTCTCTCTTGGGTGGTTGTTGGCTCACTCTCTTGTGGGTATGGTTTACTCTTGGTGGCTATTTGGCTTTTGGAAGGGGATCCTCAGAGATGTTTGGTAGAGTGTCAAGTGGGTTCTTGAGATGGTTAGGTTTTGAAACCCAAACTTATTTCTGGGGTGGAGCTTTTGGAGGTTCTTCAAACACTCCATCTTTGACAATGGGCTCAGTGGGCTTAGGTGGAGTGATTTTGATCAACTTGGGAGTAGTGGAAGGTTTCTCATTTGGGTTCAAACCACTGCACCCACCAACCTTGCCATAGATATCTTCACCCTTCCCACCTAAAGCAAAGCCTATACCTAATGAACTAGTTCCCCGCCTAAACTGGCTCATCATCATGCCCAACTGTGGCTCACTGTAGGACACCTAGCTCAAGATGGATCAAAGGTATGTGTTTTCTTCCTCGATTCTCATCTTGTCATGCCTACAGGACTCAATCTCTAGCTCCAAACCCTCACAATGTATGCACTTAGCAGCAATGCTATCTAAACTGGCCTTCTTAAGCAAAGAGATCCTAGCAACCTTCTCTGCCAGCTCAGATTGCAAGCCTGAGCAGGACTTGCACGCACCCAATAAGCAAGACCTAGACTTCAACTCATCGTTCTCATAAAGCAAAGTAACATACTTGGATTGCAAAGAAGTAAGACTGGGCATGTGAACAACACACTCATCACACTCAACCTCATCAGACACTACCACAACACACTTCTTAGTAGCCTCTAGCTCCTTCAGCGCAATTTCTAGCTTGTCCTTATATTCTTCCCTCTCATGGGACACACGCTTTAACAACTTATCTTGGCTAATCAAGGTGTCATTCATGATATCAAGCTCAGCAATAAGATTATCGATGGAAGGGGTGAAAGGTCCTTGTTTGGTTTTAGTAATTGAGTGACAATGTAGGTGGACTAATGTATTTAAATATGAGATACACAGGTGATTAGTCTATAGGCACACTTGTGTGAGCAACTCATGCCATAGAGTTGAAATGGCTTGGATATGTTGCAAAGCTGATATATGTGATGAAGGACCTCATTGCATATGAGACATGACATGGAGTCATATGACTAAGATGGAGAATATCAAGACAAGACTTGGTTTGGATGGACCGGTTACAAACGTGAAGGGCAAGTTGGAGGCTTTGGAGCGATGGGCCATGTGGCAGTGAAGCTTGAGCAAGACTTGGCACCAATGGATGAAAGCAATGGTGAAAAGCAAGTGAGGTCAAGATCGATGAACCATCAAGGTCACATGATGATATGAAGTGGATCATATCATTTGTGATTGGTTGGTGCATGTGTTGCATCAACATTTGACGAGATGGAATGGAATGCGCAAGGCAAAGGTATATTTGTAGGGCATTTCATTTCACCAGTCATAGGTGTGTAGAGAAGTTTATGACCTGGTTTAGGATAGATGGTCATACTATTAAGAGGGGCAAACTTGTTTGCATATCGGTCATCTAGTGCCACTCGAGTGATCTAACTTTGCATCGTTACTAGGATCGAGTGGCGTGGTGAATTGAGTGACTAATCCTTTGCAAAAACATTTGTGAAAAGCTAAAACACATGCACAAGATGGTGAACACAGTGGTGTTGGAACATTTGCAAAGGAGGAGTTGTTGGAGGTGTTTTGGATCAAGCTAGAGAGGAAAAGGAGATGAAAAGAACAAGTTTGGGTTGTCCGTGTGTTAAAAAATGCAACTAAACTTGCAGCCAGTGCGTAGCCCAGCCTGGGGGGTGGCACCACCATTTCTAGTGTGCACCACCACCCTAGGGGTGGTGCACCGCCACCCTAGGCAAGGTGCACCGCCACCCCCTATAGCGTGTCCAAAAACAACAGCAACACCCTTTCGTATTTTGGGCATAACTCCTAGCTCCGAACTCCGATTATGATGATTTAGGACTTTTCAGAAAGCTATCGAATAGCTCTACAGCCTTGAAATGATGGATTTCAATTTGGAGCAAGTTAGGGTCACCGGACTGTCCGGTGACCATGGCGGTGTGGCACCACCACTTTTTTCCAGAGAGGGGGAAACTTGGATGGGGCATCACCCCCTATGTCCGATGCCAGGGGCTCAAAGGGTAGTTCAATTTAGTTGTTGGAATTCAACCATTGGAGGGGCACTGCTCTGTCCAGTGCTCTCATAGAAAAGGGATGCTTTGCTCCAACGGCTCTATTTGGCTTGGGGGCTATTGTGCTCGCCCCGCGGGAGTTGCGAAGAGCAACTATAGTTGAGCATTTCATTGAGCTTCCCTCACTTGTGGGTAGGTTCTTGCGGTGCCTAAAATGTGGGCTTGGCGGGTGATGTCAATTAGCCGCCGAACTACCAAGTGAATGATCGACACAATGGGGACTAGCATGTTGGCAAGCATGTGAACCTCAGGATAAAAATCACCGTGTCATCCCTGTCTTCCCGTTGGTTTGCATCCCCGTTACACAAGCTTATACTTACTTTTCATATATTGTGCTTTTGTAGTTGCTCTTGTAATTAGTTAGCTTGTGTAGCTTGCTAGTTACCTTCTTGCTTATGTAGCATAGAAGTAGCTCCCTTGCGCAACTAATTTGGCTTGAGTAGCCTTGTTAGTTGCATTGCTTAGTTTATGTAGCTATGTAATTTGCGCTCTCTAATTTGGCTCGTGTAGCTTTGTTATTGAGCATTGCTAGTGAGATTAGAAGCTTTGTGATTTTGCTCACTAGATTGTGTAGGAGCTTCCCCCATTGCTTGAAGTACTAGTGGCTTAGGTTTGTGTGACCTTGCTCCTAGAATTGGTTAGGTGAGCTCTAGCTAGCCTGGCACCTTTGTTGCCTAATGAGGATCTTAATAAGGTGCTTGAGAACTTAGATAGAGGGGTGTAGTCTTGGCTAGACTGATATTTTTAATTCCGTATTTGTTTTAGTTAGCCGGTGCAATTAATTATAGAAAGGACTATTCACTCCCTCTCTAGTCTGCTATCTCAACCCTGCATGTGGTATCAGAGCTATTTGTGGTCTTCACAGACCCGAGAGGATGGCAGCTTATGGGCTAGACATTGAGTGTCCATACACTTTTGATGGCACACACTTTGCACGACGAAAGAATTGGATGACATGCAATTTTAAGTTCATTTCCCCTCAAATTTGGTGGATCATAGATGTGGGCTTTTCTCATGCGTTGGATGAAAAGAATGCAACTCAAGCACAAAAGAAATGCCTACATCTCAATTGCCAAGCTACTAATATTTTCTATCAATCTATGGGTGACAAGATATTTAGGGAGATCATGTACATGAAGACCACCCATGATATTTGGTTGTACCTCAATTTGATATATGGGAGGGTCTCTGATGATGATGATGAGCCCAAGGAGGAGGCACATGAGGATGTTGAGCATAGCCACAACTCGGTGATTGTGGAAGATTGCTCCACCTAATGGTCAAGTGATGATGATGATGATGATTCTACCACAAGTTCACTTGACAAGATTGACATTATCTCAAGTGATGCAAATGTTGATTCTACCTCAAGCACACTTGATGATGCTATTGATGGTTCATGCTCGGATGGCAATTGTGATGCTACTACAAGCCTATCCACTACACCACATTTCTTCATGTCACAAGGTGACACAAAGGTACAAAATGCTAATGTGGTTGATCATGTTGATTCATATGATGAGCTTGTTAGTAGACTTGCTAGCATGACTATATCTTTAGAAAATGAGAAAGCTAAAAAAATGAAATTGGGAAAACAAAACTCATTTCTAAAGAATTCATGTGAAGATCATAAGCACTTACATGATGTTCTTAAATCTTCACATGATGAGCTAAAATTGACTCATGAGAAGCTTCTTGTGTCTTATGAAGAATTATTAGAACAACATGCTTCTCTCATTAAAGCATTTTCAAATAAACTTAAAAATAATGAGAGCTCATCACATGAGTCAAGTGATCAATTGCAACATGTGACTAACTCTTGTGATGTAGGGAGGAAGCATTTATCCACCTCTTGTGATGATTTATTAGATATGCCATGTTCTTCACATGTAGATGCTTGTTCTACTTCTATGTCTTGTGAGACTAATATTTTGAAGAACAATGAGCTAAAAAAAGAAGTGAAGAAATTGAGCAACAAGTTAGAGAGGTGCTACAACTCAAAAGTCACCTTTAAGCATATGTTGAAGACTCAAAGAAGCTATGGTGACAAGTGTGGTCTTGGCTTTAGCAAGAAGATGACAAAGGGCGAAAGAAAAAGAGAAAAGAAGATGAAGAAGGAAGCACGAGAGAAGCTCTCTCATTTCATGTGCTACCAATGCCATGAAGTGGGTCATCTTCATGATCAGTGCTCTAACATAGAGAAGCTCAAGAAGAAGGAAGAAGAAGAGAGGCTCAAGCATGTCAAGTGCCACAAGTGCCATGATTGGGGTTGCTACAACTCAACATGTCCAACCAAGAAATTGGTGAAGCAACAAGAAGAGCCTTAACCAAAGCCACAAGTTGAGCAAGAAAGGACACCCCAAGAGCAAATCAAGATCAACCATGAAGATGGTGGTGACTTGATGAAGAAGAAGAAGAAGACAAGACGGGGTGGAAGAGCAAGGCATCCAATGCTTAATCAAGGTGCCAAGATGATGAGCAAGACTCAAGATGAGAAGAAGGTGTATGCTCACATCAAGTGCTTCAAATGTGAAGATATGGGACACTTTGCCTCAAGGTGTCCTACCAAGCTTAAGAAGAAGCTTCAAGCAACTCATGAGAGGCAAGGCAATGAGAAGCAACACATGAGCAAGGAAGAAAAGTCTAAATCAAAGAGAGTTTGCTACTCATGCCGGGAAAGGGGACACATGGTAAATTCATGTCCCCTAGGTAACACTTCTAAGCATATCTCAATTGATGATGATATTGTGCTTAGAAAGGATGATAATGGTACCTCTATGGTTGCTATTGCAAAACATCCCGCTACTCATACTAAGGCTATGCCTAAGTATGTTGCTCCTAACTTGAGAGGACCCAAACAAGTTTGGGTACCATCAAAAAGTGGATGAATGTGTGTAAGTACCATCGTATTGGTGACTTGGTTCAAGTGATATGCACATTGTTGATCATATAGTTGAGCCAAGTATTGCAAATTGATGATCATTATCCTAATGCCATGACATGTTAGTGAAGTCCAAAGTGCTACAACATATAAGTGCTATAATTCAAGTGTGGTGATTTGTTGGATATATTTGGTGGCTTGCAAATTTTTGAGTTGAAGCATGCTATTACATGATCATGAGCTAACCAAGAGATGCTTTGGTTTTGGGGTGGATCTTGTTAGCTTAGTGCGGTAGTTTTCAGCATATAGTAGTGGTGGAAGAATTAAAATTTGGTAGCAATCTAGAAGTCAAATGAAGCTCAAATTTTTATTGTTGCTAGATGACTTAGTGAATCACATCTCCACCAGATTTCGTGGTATTTAGATATGTACATTGGGAGCTATGGAATTTCTTTGAAGGGTACATAATCTGCCAAAAAAGTGATAATTATTGGATTGATCCAAAGTCACTTTGATTGAAAGGTCCTCAAGTTGGAATCATGTTTATAAGTGGTTGAGGTACCTAAGTTTGATTTTGGATTGATCTATAAGCTTGACAAGTGATGAGTACAAGGCCATTTGATTGTGGAGTACAATTGGTACTCAAATTGAAGATCAAGATCAAACTCAAGATGAAGATAATATTTAAGTTCTAGTGATAATTGGAAATCATTTGGTACAAAGAAAAAGACTTAAACAAGTAGAAAGAAAAGGACTTAAACAAGTAGAAAGAAAAGGACTTAAAGAAGGATTCATGGTTACTCATCAAATTAGGTCTATCACTTGGATCAATCAATCAAGTCATTTCAAGTGAGTGTCAAGAATGGTTCTTTGGAGAGAGGTCACTTCTCCCTAGTATAGAGACTTGCCACCTTTTGTAGGTAAACCAAGTGTGGTACTTAGAAATCTAACATGGAAGTGGTGATCTAAGGGACATTTAAGATGCTTAGTTGAAGCAATCAAAAGGATTGATCTAGAAAACAAGCAACACCCAAAAGAGAGCAACTCACTCGAATTCAATGCTCTCAAGCAAGCAAAGATGAAGTGGTATTCATTTCATATGGGTGAAGAATGGAATTCAAATGCTAATATTGGTCTTCACCAAGCTATGAATTGGACTTCATCTTGCTATTGAGGAGCTTTATTGGAAACTAATGACTATCCTCTACTCCAAGATAGCAAAGGTATCATTGTAATGTGCATGATCATTTCATCCCTTACTAGTATGTGGTTAGTGCAAATAGAACATACTTTTAGGATCATGCATAACAAATGAAATATTAAAATTCATAACCTACCACTATTGCTTGAATGGTTGATTGATCTAGTGGTAGTGTATGGGTTTTTTCATGAGCTAGTAAACCCAAGTACTTGATGTATTTTGGATTGTCAACAAGTGACAAGTACAACCTTGATAAGATAACCGCTTATTGCGTGTGAAGAAGCTTAGAAAGGGTTCAAACTGGACTTGGAAGCTTAGGCAAATCAGTCTAGTTCAAGTCAAACATAGAAGCTCATGAAGATGACAAGAGTTCAAGAAATGATTATAATTAACAAATCCTATAAGTGGTTCCGTGATTGTTCCTACACGTGGTATCTAGATTATTACCTTGTTACTAGTAGCATTCATACAAGTGGTATCTAGCACATCAAATGGTGATTCCACAGTGATCCTCAACTTTAAGTGATCATCAAGAGAGGAAAGTTCCCTCACATACAAGAGATCAAGATTATCAAGTGGATGACCCATGCAATGACATAGGGGGAGGTGTCCCACCGATTGATATCAAGGTCAAAGATCCTACATGAGTGATCTCAAGGGTTACAAGTGGTGTCATTCCAACATATGTGGTGGTGTCCATAAAAAATGCAAGATTTAAGTGTCAACCATCTACCCCTAGTGCAATGATTTGTATCAATAATATGCACACCCTTTATGAAAATTAATGACAAAGGGGGAGAAGTTAGAACAAAGATATGAAATGCATCATGGGGGAGAAGTAGAAGTTGGACATGGACAAAGAGGGAGCAACATTGAAGAATGGAGAATGATCAAAATTCTTGAATAAGAGAAGCACACAAGTAGGGGGAGCAAGCTCATAAACTTTGATTGATTGCATTTGATATGTTCATATTCATGTGCTTGCTTGCATTGCATAAGTTTTAAATTGAATATACATGCTTGTGTGGTGTATGCTAGTGATATAATTTGATTGATGAAGTAAAAACTAGTATTCATAGGATGATAGCTAGACACTTGGTATGTTTTTCAAGTAATACTAGTACCTTGATTCTAATGTTGACCTCATGGGGTATCTAGTGTTTTTGTTTCCAAGTGGTATCTAGCTACCATGGTGCTAAGGATGAACTTAAACGTGCAACTCCGATTGGTATCATGCTACAAAGGTTAATTCCTTACACCTTAGCATCATTGGTAGTAATTACTCTCCCACAATTCCAATCTATGCATATGTGCGAGCTTCAAACCAAACACTCTAGCACATATGTAGGGGGAGCTAAAACTACCAATTTAGGTTTGTGGTACTTGTCCAAAATCATTTACACATGGTAAAATTGCTTGGGCAAGCAACATGAATCCATATGAGGTTAATTTCCATATCTTTGTAGAGTTGTCATCAATTATCAAAAAGGGGGAGATTGAAAGGTCCTTGTTTGGTTTTGGTAATTGAGTGACAACCTATGTGGACTAATGTGTTTAAATGTGAGATACACGGGTGATTAGTCTATAGCTACACTTAGGTGAACAACTCATGCCATAGCGGTGAAATGGCTTGGATATGTTGCAAAGCTCATACATGTGATGAAGGAGCTCATTGCATATGAGACATGATATGGAGTCATGTGACTAAGGTGGAGAAGATCAAGACAAGACTTGACTTGATGGACCAGTTGCAAATGTGAAAGGCAAGTTGGAGGCTTTGGAGCGATGGACCGCGTGGCGATGAAGCTTGAGCAAGACTTGGTGCCGATGAATGAAAGCAATAGTGAAAAACAAGTGAGGTCAAGATCGATGAACCAACAAGGTCACGTGATGATATGAAGTAGATCATATCATTTGTGATTGGTTCATGCATGTGTTGCATCAACATTGAAGGAGATGGAATGGAATGCGCAAGGCGAAGGTATATTTGTAGGGCATTTCATTTTACTGGTCATAGGTGTGTAGAGAAGTTTATGACCGGATTTAGGATAGATAGCTGTACTATTAAGAGGGGTAAACTTGTTTGCATATCGATCATCTAGTGCCACTCGAGTGATCTAACTTTGCAATGTTGCTAGGATCGAGTGGCGTGGTGAATTGAGTGACTAATCCTTTGAAAACATTTGTGAAAAGCTAACACACATGCACAAGATGGTGAACACATAATGGTGTTGGCACATTTACAAAGGAGGAGTTGTTGGAGGTGTTTTGGATCAAGTTGGAGAGGAAAAAGAGATGAAAAGAGCGAGTTTGGGTTGGAAAACACAACTAAATTTGCAATCAATGCATAGCCCAGCCTAGGGGTGGCATCACCAACCCAGGGGCAGTGCACCTGCACCCTAGGCAAGGTGCACTGCCACCCCATGCAGCGTGCCAAAAACAACAACAACACCCTTTCGTATTTAGGGCTTAACTCCTAGCTCTGAACTTCGATTTCGATCATTTAGGACTTTTCAGAAAGCTGATGAATAGATCTATAGCCTTGAAGTGATGTATTTCAATTTGAAGCAAGTTAGGTGTTGGTGTTTTGAGTTGCCACCAATGAGTAAATTTCTATTATTGCGCGTCTAGCTTGGATGGCGTACTTAGAGGACACAAGGTTTATATTGGTTCGGGCAGAATGTCCCTACGCCCAGTTCGTTGCTGTTGCTCATGTTACTAGCACTGAAAGTTCATAGTAAGGGTTACAAATGGGTGAGAGAGGGGCAGGTCCCAAGTCTCTAGTGAAAGTAGTAAATGGGTGCTGAGGGAGCTCGGTTGCTACTCAGCCGTGTGTTTGGGGTTCGATGGGTTTGTTCGGATCTGGCTTGAATTGATCCGATGTGTTGCAATGAGTCGATCAGTTTTGAGTCCCCTTCATGGGTCACCATGCTTTCCTTTTTATAGGCCAAGGGAAAGCATGGGTTACAACAGAGGTAAAAGAGGAGAATAAGGAGAAGAAGTCCTTTAGGTTCACCGGGTCCTTCTTTTGCTTCATGCGAGTCCCACCAACCCTTTAGACATCAACAGGGATAGCTCCATGTTGTGGCCCTGTCCATCACTGGTGCCATGAGCAGGCGTCATCTCCTAGTCATGGCACTCCACTCCATCCTGGCGGACATCGTGGTGAACTAACATGCCTATCAGTGTTCGTATGAGGGTTAGGCAGAACAACAACTGTATGCTTGATGTTGTTCATGATGTGAATCCCCAGGTATGGCCCATCATGGCCACAAGTTATATCGAGGCATGCTAGTCACCTCCCTAGTGTCAGAGCTTTGACCTAAGCCCATTCGTTGGGTCCTGGAGTGGTTGGTTGATGGTATGGGCCTCCATCAAGTGAGACAGATCCCCCGGCCTCAGGGTCGGGTGAGGTGGAGTCCCTTCCTAGAGGCTAAACAAGGTAGAGCACAAAACCCAAGGGTCAAGTGAGGTAGAGCTGGCCCTCAGAGGTTGGGCGAGGTGGAGCCAGCCCTTAGAGGTCGGGCGAGGTGGAGCCAACCCTTAGAGGTCAGGTGAGGCAGAGCCTACTCTTAGAGGTCAGGTGAGGCGGAGCCCATGGCCTCGGTGTCGGGCAAGGCAGAGCCCATCCTTAGAGGCTGAGCGAGATGGAGCCAACCCTCAGAGGCCAGGCAAGGCGGAGCCAACCCTCAGAGGTCAGGCAAGGCGAAGCCCACCCCTAGAGGTCAAGCGAGGCAGAGTCCGCCCTTAGAGGCCGGGCGAGGCGGAGCTTGCACACCTAGGGATTGGTTGGAGCTATACTTGCACTCTTGACTACTCAGATGAATCAATGTTGATGATTTATTAGCTCCTCCTCTTCGGGTACCCTAGTATTGGTTTTCGATAGTAGCCCCTGAGCCTGTAGAGGAGCAGAATACTCCTTCAGAGGCTTTTTCAAATAGGAGGACTTCGAAGGCCTTGGCCTTCTTTCATTGCCCATAGTGTTACCTGGGGGATAGTGATTCCACTTTCCTTGAGCCCCCTCCCATAGTAGGGGCTTTGTCGTGGATCAGTTCGTCTTTGCGATTATCTTCCCTCAAGTGTTTTTTCTAATAAAAATGGAAGGGCCAAGCCGTGTCATGATTTTTCTCTAAGGACGAATCATGGCATCCGGTGAGCTATAATGGGCTAGTCTAAGTGGGGCCCTGACATCCCGTTCATGGGGATCCAGCTTGGGTTAGCTTGGTGATCGACTCCAGATTCACAGCGATCAATCCATATAGTTCTCGGGTCCATTCGACCAGTCTTGAGGGTTCTCTATGTTTCTTCAAGGAAAGACCAAGGATCGTACCTAGCCGAGACTCGATCATGGACTAGGATGCCCGTGATGCTTGTGCGCCTGGGTACTGGCTGCTAACAGGCCCATCCCTTTCCATCCCTTACTTTAAAGGTGCCCGGAGTGGTTGTCGAACTCGCTGATGGGCCAACCTTCGAACTCCCGGGCCTAGATAGGCCGTGGAGGCATTTTTAGATTCGTATCCCTTTTACTCATGACGAGTCATGGACTGTCTAAAGAGGCGACACATCTAGCAAGTTTTCTGATGGAACTGATAGATATTGCGTGCACACGTCTCATGGCGAGACATTATGGCAGATCGTGGTAGGCGCAGAGATCTAGGCGGTTGGTTGGTTTCCTTGCACCCGTCGCCCCTATAAAACCAAAGGGTTCACCCCCTAGGTTCCATACCTTGCATCCTTGCTTCTACACCCATGACTGCCGCTGCCAATCGCTTAAGGTTTCCTATCTCTACATCCCTACCGCGGTCGAGCTCGCATCCCCCACCCCATCTCCAATGGATCCATGGTGTTGCTCTAACATCACCTTCCAGTGCATGGAGGGCCTCGTCCATCATGGCCTTCTCCATGTGCGAGCCTCAGCCAAAGAGTGGCTATTGCCCGGCAAGGTGGATCTACCATCGCCGCCCGATGGCTACATAGTGTCATTCGCCCACTTCTATGAGCATGGGTTCATGACTCCCACCCATAGATTTCTTCGGGGGCTGCAGCACTACTACAAGATCGTGCTACAACATCTCAACCCTAATGGGATCTAACACATGGCAGCTTTCGTCGCCCTATGCGAGGGATTCCTGGGGATCAGCCCCCACTTCGATCTATGGATGTACTTCTTTGCTATCACCCTCTAGAAGAAGAGGGAGAAGAGCAGCAGGCATGAGCTACACATGTCGATGGGTGTGCCGACATCCAACTCTAGAAGAATCAGGTCAGCGAATACCCATCAATGCGGCTGTCAATGTCCAACAAGGGGTGGCACTCACAATGGTTCTACCTCAAGAATGACTCCACCGCCCCTCTATCGGAGTTCACCGGGTGCCTGATCGAAGAGGCCCCGGGGTCTGGAGGAAGTGGGTGTAACACCTCTATGTTAAGTATTGCAATTGTCACTTGCATTTCATGAGCACAAGCATCATCCAATCATTCATGAACAGGAGCATATGAAATTTCATCTCATTCTTATGCATTATCTCATGAAATGTTGATTTATATATATATGTTTATGCTTGCAATTATGTATGACCATTGTATCAGATGGTTGTGAGGCCATGAAAATACCTTAGACATGTCTAGTATGGTAAATAGAACAATGTTTGTATTCATGACATAGGCTAATTTTGCTTCTAAGTGTTGGTTTCATTTGAAATGCCATTTTTATGATGCTAGTTTGACTAAAGTTGAACAATAGCTTAGAGTGGTAACAACTTTTATTTTTGGGTCAAGGTCTAATTCAGTGCATAGCTTGTTCAAAAATAGCTTACAAGTATCAACAAAATGTTGTTTTGAGACTTGTGAAATTTTGTAATTGTGGAGATGATTTTTAGTTTCAAAGTACCTCACTTTGGATCAATGCAGTTTGTTAACCAGTGAGAATTAGATGTTAGTTCTTAAAGCAAAGTTGGAGATCTCATATAGCTCTACAACTTTCATTCAGGAAGTTTTTGCTAATTCATAGTGGATTAGGAGTAATAGCATCATTAATTTACGCTATCAGTCGTCTTCATGGCGACTAAACCCGCGCCTATGTGCCCCGGCAGTGGTCGACCGGCCATAGGCCATGGCCGCCATGTGGCGGTAGCACACTGGCATTGGCCCAGCTGATCAGGCCAGCGTGCGTGCATAAATGCCACGCACCATCCACTCCATTCACTCGCCTGCTCTCACTCCCTCCTGCTCGCTCCGCCTCTCCATCGCGCCACGCCAAGCTCACTGAGCACCACCGCAGCTCTGCCGCAGCCGCTCATTGCCGATGTAGCTCCACTAGTTGATTCATCTCAGCCATAGCTGCTATGCCTTAGCCTCCACCTCCTCGAGCCACCAGCACCGCCTACCGACCATAGGTAGAGCGGCATTTCACCTCACCGTAGCTGCCATTGTCACCGGAGCGCTGCCGCTCTTGTGGCTCACCGTGGCCTGCCATCCCACTACATCGCATGCTTTCGTCTAGCACCGCGCTAGAGTATGCTACCACTTGACAGCGCCAGAATGTGTTGCCGCCCCGCGCGCGCCTGCCATGCCCGCCGTGGCACTCGAGCTTGCCACCGTCGAGTTTGTTCACCATCTCACTCTTTTCTCGCACGGCTTAGGTCGAGTAACGCTAGTCCTCGCTAATGGCATGAAGGAGACCTACCTTTCACCTTCATTTAGCCAGAACAGCATGAGCACCGCCGTGCTCCATGCGCTGTCGCACAGCCATGCACGTGGCCAAGCTCACCTATGCCACCCCGAGCCCTCACCTATGCCAAGTAGATCCACTAGGTCACCAAGATGGAGTAACTATCCTTGCCTAAGTGTGCTATAGCCAGAGATGGCCAGCATACTACCGCCGACCTCTGCCGTGCACTATGGCCGCCGTCGAGCTTGCTCTAGCGAGCCACCGAGCCTACTAGGCCTACCATTCGATGCGCGTGGGTGAGGAGAGCACAGTGGTGAAGACGCTACTGCCAGAGACCTCACCATTGGTGAGTTCTCACCAGTCAGCGCTGTCCCCTATTTTGCATCGCTGACGCGTGGGTCCCCGTTGACCGCGGGTCCTAGCAGTCAGCCTATGTAATATTGATTTTCTGATTTGTTTTTCACGGATTTGAATGTATGTTTCAAAAATTCATATCTTGAGCTAGGAGTGTCCAAATGAGGTGAACCAAATTTTGTAAGTTTCATCTTGAAGTGTAGTATTTGATAAAAATATGAGATGCACTGTTTCTAGTATTTTTCTAGGAGAATAAAATGTAGCTATATAAATGCTTTTTAAATGGTTTCTATCTTGTAAATTACATAACTGGAGTTAGAAAAGTGATAAAATTGTGTTTCCAATTTTGCTGGTCTTGTGTTGACATGCTCTAGCTAGAAAAAATATTAAACATACTGTAAGCATACTTTTAATATGGTCTTCATATTTAATCCTAATTAATTGATAGTTTCTAGTGGAATTAATTAAGGTAAAAATACATAACCTATGGTCATGCAAATTTTTACACAATATTCTCATGCTTGGAGTAATATAAAAAAGATTAAATCTATTGCTTGACACTTTTCTAGTGGAACTACTTCTGTCTCGCTGTGGATGAGTGAGCCCTGGGCAGGCCTCTCTTATTAATCCTTCTTACATGCTTTTGTGGTAGTGTGATCACCAGTTGGCACTGTATTTGAACTATGATGGCAAATGTTAGCTTCAAACTTTAATTTGCTTCCGCTACTATTTACTAAACTTGGTTTGTAATAACCTTAATTCGTACTCTAATGAATAAACTATATTTGTGAACTTTATGTAACATGTGACATGCATGTTGAATCATGTACAATTTTGGTTGTATGTTGATGGTTAATCGAGTCCCATCGTAGTACTCGATGGACTACCAGGTTTATATAGGCTCAAGTATGATAGTACGACCACTTGCGGGCTACCATAAGAGCAAGGATTAACATTAATTGTCACATGTGTATTTAAAACAAAGATTTTTTCCAAAACTAGTTTTTAGCAACTTATAGATATATATATATATAGGTGTTTAAAAACCTAGAGTTGAATCTAAAGTGTGCTAGTGATCACTTTCTTAATGCCCAGTTAAGGACTTCAGGTGGCTAATTAAGTACTAACTTGAGGGTTTTTCCATTTCATCGTCCATACGGCGTGCTATTGTATGGATGCCATTCACTTGAGTGGTAATGTATGGATCAAATGCCACTATGCCCAAGGTAAGATGCTAATCATCATCACAGTGACATGACTGCAAGATGTGAGCATGTGGTCTATGGGAGAGTTAGCTTTGATACTAAAGTATATATATGGAGGTATTTAATTGTGGGTTAGCTTTGATATGGCTATATATGCATATTTATATGTATATATGGGACGTATTTACTTTCGGGTAGCCTTGATACAGAAGTATATATATGGGTATATATATAGAAGTATTTAGATTGCAACCTAGAGCCTAGATTTACATTCTGCATATATAATTGTGGGGTTGGGCTGAAATGAAATTCTTGTGTAGGTACACTAACAGCGAAACATGTAGCCCGACTAGTTACGTTATATAAGAGAGAACGTATGTATGCCACCGTATATGCCGTAGAAATTTTAAATTTTCCTAAGTTTATGAGAACGTACGGAACATGCATGCATCATGATAAATCATCATTATTACATACTTGCATTATTCCTCCCCTTATAAATCTCTTACTCGGTTATGTAACACTTATCCATTATGGCTTTGTCTCATGAGAATTGCACCATGTTGTTGGTATAGATGGCAGCACCGGCTGGAAGCGAGAATTTCCTATTGATGTTTGGAACTCCTACCCTACTTTGGAGAGTCTTGCATTATGCGGGGTATTATGAACTGCCCCTCTATTGCTGGAATGAAGTATACCTAGAGGGACAACCATGGTATGAAGTACAACTGACCATACCAGCTCGTAACCAAGCACCATTCTGGTAGGAATGTAAGGCGGAATCTGAAGGAAGAACTCCTTAGGAGGCAGCCCAAGTAGTGGCTTTTGAGGTGCTGAGTCAGATTTGTCAGCAGCATGAGGATGAGCTTACTGATAGTGCTGCTAGTACTTTTCCTCAGGTGGATCCATCCATGATGGTATGGGCATAGTGTAACAACAATGCATTGATCTGAGACCGAGGTGAGTGGGCAGACAGTTCTAGTCCCACTATGAGCGCAATGTTTTTAGTAATGATGATGTTCTACACTCATTAGGACACCAGGGACTTCTAGTAGGAATCCTATACCACTTGCATGAATAAGCTCATGAGAGCTGAAGCTGCACAACGTAAGCTAAAGAAATGTGTGCTCAAGCACAAAAAGGTAGCAAGTGAGGCTTGATGGGAAATTGATCAAGCTTATGTAGCTTTAGGAAATCTCCACACCCAAATGGAGCAAGTTGATCAGCAGAGAGCTGCTACCCAAGAGGCAAGAGCAGATGATCAAGCCATGCTAGCAGGACTGTGGGAGTAGCTGGAGGCTACCCTTGTAGAGGCATTCATAGCTACACACCAGTAGATCCTAGCAAACAACCATGTGGCTATAGCAGAAGCAGAACAGGATAGGACCCATGCCTTGAACATGTAGCAGGACTATGTTAAGAGGGACTTGCGCCAGCAGCTTGTATAGGCCTAGAACATGGTGGTCAATCTTCAGCATGAGGTGCATTTCCTAAACAACCAACTGCACCCGATCCTTGATGAGGAAGAAGAAGACCCAAAGATGTTGATAAAGGATGACAGTTGGGAGGAAGAAGAACAAGAAGTAGAGCTAGAGGATGAGGACGATTCTATCTCTGACCTCGACAGTGAGCACATTGAAGATTAGAATCACCTAGTGACTAGTTAAAGCGCTAGATGTATCCCTATTATTTATGTAATGGACTTGTAGCTAAAGTTTAGTATTCATGATTTGACTTCCATATAATAATGGTACTTTGCATGTTGCTTCACTTTGGATTGAACTTTAATGAACTTCCAGTTTCATTTTACTGGTCATTATGACATGCATGTTATGCGCTATGAGCACACTAAGTGATTAAATTGGTGATGTGATGTTGCGAGAATGAGTTATTATGCCTCTGTTTTATTGTATGAATTTAAGATTCTATCCAGTAATTTCAGTTTGGCATGATTATATAATTCATCTACAATATCCTGGCATCATCCAATAATCACTTATTGTTGAAACTTTGCAGATGACTCGCACTTGTGCTAGAGTAGACAACAACTAGGGTGGCAACGATGGTGACTTACCACCACCGCCGCCACCATCTATGAATGAATTCTTCGCATAGTTCTTGGGTAGTTAGAGAACAATGGAGGAAACACTGCACCTTATTACGCAGAACACTGCTCACGCCTGTCAGCAACAACAAGGGCCTAAGCCGAATCAATACAGCTCTTTCAAGGATTTCCTAGACACTAAGTCTCCTATCTTCAAGGTGGCTAAAGAACCGCTTTAGGCAGATGAATGGCTAAACACAATCAAGCAAAAGTTCCATTTATTAAGGGTTATAGAGCATTAGAAGGTAGAATATGCATCCCATCAGCTGTAGGGACCAACCAAAATATGGTGGACCTATTTCCTATCATCTCTACCTGCCAACTCTCAGGTCACTTGGGAGCAATTCAAGCTAGCCTTCAGGGGACATCACATTTCCCAGGGCTAATGCGCATGAAGGCAACTGAGTTTATGCGACTCACACAAGGGACCAAGATCCTTATGAAGTATATGCATGCTTTCAACAATTTGTCCCGTTATGCCCTAGGTTTCATTGATATAGAGAAAAAGAAGATTGAAAGCTTCAAGAGAGGTCTTAGCACTAAGCTAATGAAAACTATGGCTAACTCGAGGTGCACCACATACAATGAGTTCATCAATGATGCCTTGACTTAAGAGAACTAGAACAATCTACTTGCGACAATGAAGGGTCACAAGAGAATAGCTGAGGCAGGCGCCTCAGGATCTTCCTAGTCTAGAACTCCAGTGCTAGCTAGACCACAATTTCATCCACCTATGCCCAAGTTCAGACCTCCTCCGCCAAAAGCTCAGGCCAACCGACCTTAGAGGGTGTTTCATAAGGCGTTCACCATTGCCCTACCAAAGGGGAATAGAGGGCAATGAAGCTTAGTAGGACCTAGGAGCAATCAACCATGCTTCAACTATAATCAGTTGGGTCATTGGGCCAAGGAGTGCTCCCATCCTAAGAAGAACATCAATCAAAGTCAGGGAAATCAGGGACAGGCAAATCCTAAAGCACGTCCTATATATGTGCATTACACCACTGTTGAAGAGGTTCCTACAGGAGTGGTTGTCATAGCCGGTATGTTTCTTGTTAACAAACATCCCACCAGTGTTTTATTTGATTTAGGAGCTTCTCATTCATTTATGAGCCAAGCATTTGCATCTAAGTATGATCAGAAAATAAGTGAGGTAAAAACAAGAGGTTATAGTATAAGTTCGGCAGGGGCTACTATCTCTATAAATAAGATAGAGACGTGCTCATCTCTATACAAGAGAGGGAGTACACAATGGATCTAATAGTATTGCCCATATTAGCCATAGATGTGATCTTAGGCATGAGTTGGATGAGTGACCATGGTGTTCTCATTGACACAACCACTTAGACAATTATGTTGAGAGAATCAAAGGGAGGTAATGCTTTTTTAGTACCACTTCCCCAAAGTTTTGATCTCTAAAACTTGTCTTGTGCTATCCAAGCCACTACCCTTTGTGATATTCTAGTAGTTTATGAGTTTCCTGATGTATTTCCAGATGAGTTGCCAGGTTTACCACTTGATAGAGATGTGGAATTTAAGATTGAGTTAGTGCTAGGTACAACACCTATCTCAAGGAGACCCTATAGGATGTCACCAAATGAGTTAGCTGAACTTAAAATTTAGTTACAAGAACTATTGGACAAAACTCTCATTCAACCTAGTTTGTCTCCATGGGGATGTCCAGCTTTATTTGTAAAGAAGAAGGACAAGTCCTTGAGAATGTGTGTGGATTATAGGCCGCTTAATGCCGTGACCATTAAGAACAAGTATCCTTTGCCTCATATCGATATCTTGTTTGATCAATTGGCAAAAGCAAAGGTATTCTCTAAGATTGACCTAAGGTTAGGCTACCATCAAATTAAGATCAGTCCAGAGGACATATCTAAAACAACTTTCTCCACTAGGTATGGTTTGTACAAGTATTTGGTCATGTCTTTTGGACTGACGAATGCTCCTGCCTACTTCATGTATTTGATGAATTCAGTATTCATGCCCAAGCTTGACAATTTCATGGTTGTGTTTATCGATGATATCTTGATTTATTCAAAAAATGAGGTAGACCATGTAGAACATCTGAGAATTGTTTTGTCCAGATTGAGGGAACATAAGTTGTATGCCAAGTTTAGCAAGTGTGAATTCTGGTTGAGTAAAGTATCTTTCTTGGATCATATCTTATCTAGAGATGGAATTTCTATAGACCCATCTAAAGTACAAGAGGTCATGGATTGGAAGGCCCTAACTTCAGTTCATGAAGTTCAGAGTTTTCTAGGGTTAGTAGGCTACTATCATCGTTTCATTCCTAATTTCTCCAAGATAGCTAAGCCTATGACCAGACTACTCTAGAAGGATGAAAAGTTCAGTTGGATGCCAGAGTGTGAAGCTACTTTTCACACCCTAAGGACCTTGTTAACTATAGCTCCTGTTCTAGCATAACCCATCATTGAAAAGCCTTTTGATGTGTTCTGTGATGCATTGGGTATAGGTTTTGGGTGTGTGCTCATACAGGAAGGTCGAGTTATTGCCTATGCTTCTCGATAGTTAAGACATCATGAAGTCAATTATCCTACGCATGATTTAGAGCTTGCAACAGTTGTTCATGCATTAAAGATATGGAGACATTACTTGTTGGGAAACGTATGTCACATATATACTGACCACAAAAGTCTCAAATATATCTTCACCCAACCTGAGCTGAACATGAGACAATGGAGATGGTTAGAGCTAATTAAGGACTATAATTTGGAAGTACACTACCATCCAGGGAAGTCTAATGTTGTAGGAGATGCACTTAGTCAAAAATCTCATTGCAACACTTTAGAAGCATTGATGGAAGATAGATTTAATTTGTTACATCCTGTTGTGCTGCACAATATCACTGTCAGTTGCTCACTAGAGAGCAAAATCATAGAACTATAGAAGATAGATGTAGGTGTATTTCACATCAAAAGAAAGATGAAAGAACAAGACACCAAGCATTTTAGGTTGGATGAAAAATGTGTGCTATGGTTTGAGGGCTGACTGGTGGTACCAAAAGATCGTGAGTTTAGAAATCAAATTTTAGATGAAGCTCATTCATCCAAGCTGTCTATCCACCCAGGTAGTAGCAAAATGTATCAAGATCTAAAAACTCATTTTTGGTGGACCAAGATGAAGAAGGAAATCACCGTCTATGTCACTAGGTGTGATAATTGCAGCAGAATAAAGGCCATTCATTTGAAATTTGCTGGATTACTTTAGCCTTTGCCTATCCCATTCTAGAAATGGGAGGAAATAAGTATGGACTTTATTATAGGCCTTCCGATGACACAGCAAGATCATGATTCTATATGGGTAATTGTAGATCACCTCACTAAGTCAGCACATTTTGTACTAGTTAACATCAGGTATCTAGTTGGGAAGTACGCTGAGCTATATATTTCTCAGATCATGACACTACATGGAATACCAAGGACCATAATCTTAGGTCGAGGACCATAGTTTATAGCTCATTCTTGGAAACACTTGCACTAAGCTTTGGGAACTAAACTAATCAGAAGTTTAGCATATCATCCATAAACTTCTAGATAGACTGAGTGAGTAAACCAGATCTTAGAAGATATCTTGAGAGCTTGTGTTATATCTTCCAGAGGTTCATGGGAGAAATGGCTACCTTTAGCTGAGTTCTCCTGCAACAATAGTTATCAAGCAAGCATCAAGATGGCTCCTTTTGAATCCTTGTATGGTCGGAAATGTAGAACTCCTTTGAATTGGATTGAGCCCAAAGAAAGAAGATACTTTGGCATTGACTTTGTCACTAAAGCTAAAGAGCAGGTATGCATTATCCAATAGTATATGAAAAAGCAACTCAGTCAAGACAAAAGAGTCATGCTGATAAAATAAGAAGACCACTAACTTTTGAAGTGGGAGATTATGTATGTTTAAAAGTGTCATCTATGAAAGGAGTGTAGAGATTTGGAGTAAAAATAATGCTTGCGCCTAGATATGTAGGGCCATACAAGATTATTGAATGGAAAGGAAATGTCACTTATAAGTTACAACTTCCTCTAGAAATGAGTGCGATATTTGAGGTTTCCATGTTTCTCAGTTGAAAAGATGTCTTCGCGTACCAGAGGAAGCCATTGCACCCACCAACATTAAGCTCCAATCAGATTTAACTTATGAGAAGAAACTAATCTATGTGCTAGAGGAGAGGGAAAGAGTAACATGGAGCAAGGTCATTAAGTTTTACAAGGTGGTGTGGAATAACCACAGTGAACAAGATGCCACGTGGGAATGGGAGGATTACTTACGTGAGGTCTACCCACTTTTTACAAAGAATGGTAGGTCTTGCAAATCTCAGGATGAGATTTCTGTAAGGGGGAGGGGCTGTAACACCTCTATGTTAAGCATTGCAATTGGCACTTGCATTTCATGAGCACAAGCATCATTCATGAACAAGAGCATATGAAATTTCATCTCATTCTTATGCATTATCTCATGAAACGTTAATTTATATATACATGTTTATGCTTGCAATTATGTATGACCAATGTATGAGATGGTTGTGAGGTCATCAAAACACCTTGTACATGTCTAGGATGGTAAATGGAATAATGTTTGTATTCATGACATAGGCCATTTTTGCTTCTAAGTGTTGGTTTCATTTGAAATGCTATTTTCATTATGCTAGTTTGACTAAAGTTGAATAGTAGCTTAGAATGTTTGTATGACTATGTGACCTAAATAAAAGTTGTATTACTTGACTAGGGTAACAACTTTTATTTTTGGGTTATGGTCTAACTCAGTGCATAGCATGTTCAAAAATAGCTCATAAGTATCAACAAATTGCTGTTTTGAGACTTGTGAAATTTTCTAAGTGTGGAGATGATTTTTAGTTTCAAAGTACCTCACTTTGGAGCAATGTAGTTTGTTAACTAATGAGAATTAGATGTTGGTTCTTAAAGAAAAGTTGGAGATCTCATGTAGCTCTACAACTTTCATTAAGGAAGTTTTTGCTAATTCACAGCGGATTAGGAATAATAGCATTGTTAATTTACGCTATCAGTCATCATCGCGGCGACTGAACCCACGCCTGCGTGCCCTGGCAATGGCCGACCGGCCATAGGCCGTGGCCACCACATGGTGTCAGCACGCCGATGTTGGCCCGGTCGGTCAGGCTAGCGTGCGCTCATAAATGTCGTGCACCCTCCACTCCATCCACTCGCCCGCTCTCACTCCCTCCTGCTCACTCTGCCTCTCTACCACGCCGTGCCAAGCTCAACGAGCACCACCATAGCTCAAACATAGTCGCTCGCCACCAATGTAGCTCCACCGATTGATTCATCTCGGCCATAGCTGCTATGCCTTAGCGTCCATATCCTCGAGCCACTAGCACCGCCTACCGACCATAGGTAGAGCGACATTTCGCCTTGCCATAGCCACCGTTGTCACCGGAGTGCCGCCATGCTCGTGGCTCACCATGGCCCCGCCATCCCACCGTGTTGCATGCTTTTGTTTCCTTTGGTCTAACACTATGCTAGAGTATAGAAGCTTAGGCCAAAGTAAGGGATGACGCTACCACTAGACGGCGCCAGAACGCATCGCCGCCCCGTGCGCGCCCGCCATGGCCGCTGTGGCACTCGAGCTCACCGTCGTCGAGTTGGTTAACCGTCTCACACTTTTCTCACTCGCCTTAGGTTGAGTAACCCTAGGCCTCGCTAATGGCATGATGGAGACCTACCTTTCACTGTCGTTTAGCCAGAACAGCATGAGCACCGTCGTGCTCTGTGCGTCGCTAGGATGGAGTAGCCATCCTTGCTTGAGTGTGCCATAGCTAGAGATGCCCGGTGTACCACCATCGACCTCTGCCGTCTGCCATGGCCACCGTCGAGCTTGCTCTGGCGAGCCACCGAGCCAACTAGGCCTACCATTCAATGCGCGTGGGTGAGGAGAGCACAGTGGTGAAGACGGTACCACTAGAGACCTCGTCGTCGGTGAGTTCTCACCAGTCAGCGTTGTCCCCTATTTTGCGTCGCTGACGCGTGGGTCCGCATTGACCGCGGATCACAGCTGTCAGCCTATGTAATATTGATTTTCTAATTTGTTTTTTATAGATTTGAATGCATGTTTCAAAAATTCATATCTAGAGCTAGAAGTGTCCAAATGGGGTGAACCAAATTTTATTAGTTTCATCTTGAAGTGTAGTATTTGATAAAAATATGAGATGCACTATTTCTAGTATTTTTCTAGGAGAATAAAATATAGCTAGATAAATGATTTTTAAATGGTTTCTATCTTGTAAATTGCATAACTAGAGTTAGAAAAGTGATAAAATTGTGATTCAATTTTTTCTGGTCTTGTGTTGCCATGATCTAGCTAGGAAAAATATTAAACCTACTGTAAGTATAATTTGAATATGGTCTTCATATTTAATCCTAATTAATTGCTAGTTTCTAGTGGAATTAATTAAGGTAAAAATACATAACCTATGGCCATGCAAATTTTTACACAGTATTCTCATGCTTGGAGTAATATAAAAAAAATATTAAATTTATTGCTTGACACTTTTCACTATGCTAAACTATTTTTGCTAAAATAAGCTTATCTAACTTCTCATTTTTGTAAAGGTAGTTATACTTATCCAAATGGCATCAAATTTGTCAAGTAGTCTATTAAGGTCATTTGTAGGCTACTGTAATTTTATCAGAATTTATTAAGTAAGGGAAATATTAATCCTCTAAATCACCCTATTATTTAAGGAAATTAATAAATGGATATAAATAAATTAGTTATGATTGACCATGATGTTTTCTATGGTGGTTGTGAAGCATATGATATGTTGTTGATGTTAGTTAGGATTAAAAGCAATTGGTTGTATGCAAATAGTTAATTATTGCTTTATAATTCAAATAGATGGTTGCATGTATAGTTTCTGTGGTGGTGATGATTTCATGATGATAGTGGTCTTTTCTGTAAAACTTGTTAATAACAAAGTTGTAGATAACTTACTTATATACCTTGTGTTGAAATTTCTTGGTCATAGGCCTTATGGTTCAAGAATTATAGCTATTAAAATCTATTGTCCGAAATGCTTGCTCTCTGGATAGATTTGAATGATTGAATTGTTTGACCTAGATAACTACTGAATCACATTAAGATGATTAAAACAAAGTTGTAGGCAATTTCATTAGCTTTCCAGAATGTCCACAATCATATTATTTTGATTGTATAACTCTAGTTATGGACAAAACAAGTGACTACTGTCCTGTAGTCTAGGAAATGATTTAAATAAGTGTTTGTTTAATTATTAGAGAAGAGATATGCACCTACTCAGTTAAATAAAATGCAACTTGTTATTACCATAATGCAAAGCTATTGAAAACACTTATGAAGACACATTCATCACATCATATCATGTGATACATGTCATCACATATGCATTCATGATATCTTATTTCATGCTCATGCATATAGGATCATCCGAAGAGATAACTCTCCTAGAGTTCAACGAAGAAGAGGAGGAGGATCAGTAGGAGATGCCTTAGGTTGTAGCTCTAGGAGAAGAGGGGCATCCTCTCAAAGATCTCCCTGAGTGCCCAGATCACCGACCCACCTCTTTCCTCAAAGGCAAGCCCCGGAGCATTCTAACTCTCCCATGTTTTACAAAATATTAATTGAGTCTTTTATGTTTGATACATTAGGTTATAAGAGTTGATTGGAAACACTTGATGCATAGAACTACCTTATCTAGTTATATATACCTTTAACCGTGTGTAGGTTTAGGATCGAATATATGCTTAGCCAGGCTTAGACCGGTAGAAGTTGGGTGATTTCCTGTCACCTATGAGATATTGGTGGATACTAAAACACGATTGGCTATATTTGCTATCATTGGAAAAGAACCATGGGGTAATGTAAATAGAGGCCGGGCAGAGTCTATGTGTAGGTTGACTCATGTGATTCTGTCTATACCGGTTAAGGACCGTACCATTGTTGGCACTTCTGACAAGATTGAACGCATGCCTCTCACTTAGCTGGTCGGATAACTCATTCTAACCTTGAAGCTAAGTAGCTCAACTCAGGCCGGGCCCTATTCTGTTAGAGTGCACACTCTAGATGGTAGTAAGGATGTGCGGGGAGCCAGACGTGACCCTAAGGGTAGACCAGGCCTGAATGTCCTAGCAGTTGGTTGTTCCTGATTGTGTGGCACTGGGTGAACCCACGAAATGTGGACCTAAGTTGTAGAAAAGGTGACTGTTTAATGTAGACTGGGATCCCGATCTTCTGTTAGGTTCAAGATAAACAACGATTTATTTGGAGAGCGACACACCGATCCGGCTTCAGATCACAAAGACCCAAACCCTACAACCTTAGCACCACGTCTCCTCTGGTTATCAACCGTGCCACAATCCAGTTGACCTCACCAAGAAGGCTAATCCCTGCTATGAATCGAAGAACACAAGCAAGAACAAGATAAAAAGCAACTCAATTAAAGTGACAATTGCAGATAAATGATTAAGCACTCGAAGTTGGGGTCTTGCAAACCGATAACGGCGACTGTTCAATGACAGATTGATCTAAAACAAAACCCAAAACCTAATGTAGGTGGTGGCTACTGATTATATAGCCTAAGGGACGTCCAAGGATCCCTCTTCACATCCTAAAGGTGTCCCAACATGTTACAAGGCCCAATGGCCTAAAAGACGACGACGCAGCGCCGTGACAGATTCTGGACGTCAATTTGTTTTGACGATTGCCATTGATTCTGACAGAATTTTGATGTGGGACCAATTCCATTGGTTTCCTTATGAAATTATCTTTCCATCCATATGTGGATCATAAAAAATGGAATTCAGATGCGTCCTGGGTGTCTATTTTATTGCAGATTGATCCTGACGACCGAGGCAGACTCAAACTCGGATTGAACTGGGCCTCTGGCTTGGCTTGGACGTCCTTGCTGGCCTCCTAAGGTGGTGGCCAAGGAGGAGGACGTCCAAGGCCATCTCTTAGGCATTCTCCATCTTCTTGGGGTGTGCTCCAACTTGGGCCGGGGTCTTAAGGATGTCTAACAAGCCCATGACGATAGTGTAGCTCCCGCCAGAAATAGCGATAGAATATATTGGTGATTTGGAGGCCTTGTCGACATGATATTGAGATGGGACCAGATCTATTTGAAAGCTTATCAAACAAGCTTTCCATCAAGTGCTCATTGACCTCGATCGCACTCGGGATGGATGAGTTATGGCCTTCCCAATGAGGCACTGTTGGGCTACCGATGAACCAAAAGTTCAACTTTAATGAACTTCCATTATGAAACACATTTGAACCTACAATCAAATAGTGACATGTACATGTGGAACCAAGTGAATTATAACCAAAGCCACTATGCAAATGTAGGAACGAGTGTACCTTATAATCATTGTTCGTATCCGAAGGTGCCATGTCCTCTTCATCGATCTAGTCTGCCTAGGTTTGTGTTAGGAATAAATTTTGAGCTAGTTGAAATTGATTTGAATCACCATCTCTCTCAAACAGTGAGAAACTTAGCTAGTCTCAACATCATAGTAACTGTGTTATGGAATATGATGGTTCAGATGAACATGAAATTACTACACCAGCTATGGTTACTATTATATGCTACTAAATGATATACCACATGTTTGGCATAGGTTAGTTGCTAATCTAGAGATGAATAGCTATAATTGACTTGATGACCAAATTATAATTGTACAACTGAGTTAGTCGCTTTTTATGCAAAATGTTGTCAAGCTACCTCCACTTATAAAGCCTTGCATAATCCTTGGAGTCACTTTTTTGGTTTATGATAGGTAAGTCTAGCTGAGTACATTCTCGTACTTAGGGTTTTATTCCCATTGTTGCAGATGGTACAGTTTATCATGGCTATTGCAGGAACTGCTTCTGTCTCGCCGTGGATGAGGAGTGAGCCCTGGGCAGGCCTCTCTTATTAATCCTTCTTACATGCTTTTGTGGGAGCGTGATCACCAGTTGGCACTATATTTGAACTATGATGGCAAATGTTAGCTTCAAACTTTAATTTGCTTCCGCTACTATTTACTAAACTTGGTTTGTAACAACATTAATTCGTACTTTGATGAATAAACTGTATTTGTGTACTTTATGTAACATGTGACATGTATGTTGAATCATGTATGATCTTGGTGGTATGTTGATGGTTAATCGAGACCTATCGTGGTACTCGATGGACTACTGGGTTTATATGGGCTCAAGTATGATAGTGTGACCACTTGCGGGCTGCCATTGTACTTGTGCTCTTATAAATTGGTCGGTTCTGCTACAGTGGGTGTCCCGAAGAAGGACAAGAAGAAGATCCAGGACCACATCATCGCCATCCACATCCTGAAGGAGTGTGGCCTAAAGGGGTCAGGAGTCATCGGGGCCTACCACATAAGGAGGGTGGCACCATTGATGATGCACGTGCTCCCACTATACGTGATGGCGCCCGAGGCATCATTCGATGGAATGGCACTCATCGAGGGAGCGCTCCCTAACTCTGAGATTACACAATGCATCAAGGAGGCAATGGAGCCCTCGTGGTACGATGCAGGTGCCCCCCTCAATTTTGTCTACCCAGTGCTGAGACATCCTCCAATGCGGCCAGAACCAGGCCACGTCATCTTCGTAAGTTTCCCCTTGCCTTGCCTTCTCTTCAATTGATTTCTCGACCCCTCAATACTAACTTTGAGAGGGGCAGGACCAGCCGAGGGACCTCATCTTCATGGATCACCTAGCTCCATGGCCTAAGGATTTGTTTGTGAGGGCGGCGAATCACACCAAGTGCGAGCGGCTGAGGAAGGCAAAGGAGGACAAGAAGAGGAAGAGGCAGTGGAAGCTACAGGCATGGGACTGGGGGGAGGAAATTGACAGCGATGACGATGAGGTAGCTGATGATGTTGAGTGTGACATCCTAGAGAACGAGGTTGTGCTGATAGGTATTGGTTCATCCTTACAGGAGTCAGGACTCTTCCCATTTCATGGAGGGAAGGGTATGTCTGGGGAGCCAGCGGAGGCAGGATGTACCATCGGCCTCCCTCAGGAGTCAATAGGGGTGGGCAGCTCTGCCACTATGCCTGAGATGCCAAGGGAGGCGGGCGGCTCCACCATCATGCCCTAAGAGTTAAGGGAAGCAAGCCCCTCTACCTAGGAGCAGGGGACAGGCTCGAAACGGCCTTCCCCCGATGAGGTGGTGCAGAGGTCTGGGGGTTCGCCCCCCAAACATATCTACCGCCTAATGGCACTGAGGTGAGTTAGCAGCTCCTCTGTTTTTCCCTATTTTGGTCAGATTTCATTGTGACTTATGTTTTTTGTCTCTTACAGCATCGAGAGGCAGCGTAATCCTTTGGTGCTGGTGCCGAAGAAGAGCGTCGCCCTTCAAGTGAGGCAGTAGCTATCGGCTAGCGTCGTGCCCATTTTGGGTGGGAGTAGAACCAGTGTGACTGCGTCGCTAGCTAGTCAGTCACCGCCCATGGTGGTGCCCAAGCCCTCAATGGCATGGGTGGATGTAGGAGCTTAAGGGGCGCCTTCGGAGGTCGCAGAGCAGCCAGCAATGGCTACGATACTATTGCCAATGACGGGACGGATGGGGATGCCGACCGCCACAACGATATTTATCACTACCTGATGGAAGATCGGAATCCCCATTCCCATTAAGTGGTAATCAAAGCTAAGGTATACCATCAGGTTCACATTTATTCCCTAGTTTTGAGTGTTTCGCATTCGTCCCATAGTCTAGTGCCATGTTTTTTCCTGTCCTAGAACCTTTCGCGCCATAGCCTTTGCATATTTCGGTTTTAGAGTCTGTCATGTTGAGTTTGTGTCCTAGCCGAGGTCTTGTTGCTGGTTAGGTCATGTTAGAGTCCAGTTCGTGTGTTTTCCCCCCATTGTTTCCATCAAATCCTTGCTGCTATGACCAATTTTGCGCACATTGTTCCCATTTTGACCTCTAATTCGGAGTCAATTCTTAAAACTAGTCTAGTTTTCGCATACGAACTCGGATTTCGATGTTCCATATATCAAAATTGACCAGAATTTTTTTTTTGGATTGGTCCATCCCTAGGGTTGGAAAATTTTAATTTGGTCAAAAACTAGTCACAAGATCCTCTTTTCATGGTCACAAGCTTTTTGTCGATTTTGAGCACGTCTTCTAAAATTTTCACAGGTCACGTCTTTCACTTGTTTAAGCTCATATTTTTTGTGGTTACTTCTTTTGTGCTCCTAAGTGAAGGAAAAAAATAAAAAGAAAATAAAAAGAAAAAGTAAAAATTTCCCAAAAAACAACGACAGCCCAAAAAAATAGAAGAAACAGAGGGGCAAAAGAGGAACAATATCTAGAGGAGTACATAGAGAAGGCCAAAATAAACTGTGTTAGTGTGTGCTATCTTGTTTCTTGTTTGTGTTGCTATTGCTATCCACCATACTTGTTTTTCACACACCTATCACCATAGTTATTTGTCACACACATGGTACTTGAAACATTTTAGACCAGCAACGAGAACAAGTGCTTTGGACTATAATTCAACATTACTTTCTGTTACTGACTTGTGTGCCAGATATACATATTATTCTTTGTGTGCCTTCCAAGCTCCACAAACTCTTCAGATCATTACAGAAAAAGGGCCTTACAATCTCAGTACCACTGCCTCACAGATATCACGAACCAACCGCCAGTTGTACCCCCCACTGCTTGTGTTGGTAAAAACTTTGTAAGAGTTTGGGAAGACGCTTCCACTTGCTGTGAAAAGTGACACCACTGCAACTGCAACCGCATAGTCATTTGGTAGGGATAACTTTCACCATTTGTTCCTATTTTTGTGTTTACAATGACAGGAGGTGATCAGACTAGAGAAACAATCCTAAGGGTTTCAACGAGTGTGTCAGCCAAGAGTAACTGCAAGCTGTTGTAGAGGATGCCCAAAAAAGGATGAATGAGGCCATCAGGAAGGCCATCACTGACGCACTCATTGAACTCAACATTGGCAACAACATGGAGAGATTGGACAAACGAATTTCCATGCTAATCGACAAGGTTACTGAGTTGGAAACCTTTATGGTGGGCAATAACAACGTCTCCGGTAGCAACACCGATGGTCTCTTGCCAGAAGACATGGTGCATGATGCTAGTGGGAACATAGACCGAGCAGCCTTCCGACAAGCAAGATTACGACGACGTCTTTGCTGCAACATGATAGGTATGAGTGGTGTCCACCACCATCAAGGTAATAATCACCGTGTGCTCGATGATCCTTATGCTAAGATTAAGTTCACAATACCATCTTTTTTGGGTCATTATGATGCTAAGGGATATCTTGATTGGGAGATGACAGTAGAACAAAAGTTTAGCGCGCACCTTGTGCCTGAGCATCATAGAGTTCGACAAGCTACTAGTGAGTTTAAGGATTTTGCCATTATTTGGTGGAATGGGCTAGCTACACAGGATGCTTTACCTAGTTCGTGGGAAGAACTTAAGGTAGCTATGCATGATCATTTTGTACCTCCTTCTTATCATAGAGACTTGCGTAAAAAATTGATGCGTTTAGAACAAGGAGATAAATCTATACAGGATTACTATGGTGAGCTCCAAAAAGGATTGATGTGTTGTAGTGTTGTCAAGGGGAATGAAGATTTCATTTGTTGTTTTTAATTTGGGTTTGAGGCGCGAGATTTAGGACATTGTTGATTATAAAGAATTTAACACTATCAACTAGTTATTTTAGTTTGCTATGCTTGCAGAAAAGGAATTGCAGGGGCATGAACAGTAGAGCAAGAGCAAGGTCAGCACCACATACACGCCACGCTCGGCACCATCTTCGAAGCTGACCAAGCCAACCACTTTTCGGGTGCCTCCACCAGTGAGCAAGCGACCAACAACCTCTGGAGTTACCACTACACCTAAGGCACCTCCCACACGACCTTCAGATTTAGGTAAAAATTCTTTGCAGGTGCCTACCAAGAGTGCCTCATCCGTTGCATCGACAGGATGCACTTTAGGCATTCAGTGCCACCGCTGCCATGGCATTGGCCATGTGCAAAAGGATAGCCCAAGTCAGCAGGCATATATTGCTACAGAAGATGGTTACATCAGCACCTTTGACATTGAGGATGAAGAAGACCAAGATGCAGATGAGGAGGACGGTGAAGTCCTTGGTGACGAGGCCACAGCGGCCTATAGGAGCATCATTGTATAGCGAGTGCTCAGCTCACAAGTCTAGCAACATGAGAAGCTACAACACCATAACTTGTTCTAGATTTTCTTCATCAGCAGCAACCATCGAGCACGTGTCATTATTGATGGAGGTAGCTGCAATAATTTGGTGAGTTCTGATTTGGTCAAGAAGCTTGGCTTGACCAGACGCCCACACCCACATCCATACCATATTCAGTGGCTAAATGATTCTAGAAAAGCAAAGGTAACACAAACTTGCAGAGTTTCATTTTCCATTGGTTCTTATGTTGATTCTGTTGATTATGATGTGGTACCTATGCAAGCCTGTTCACTCTTATTAGGTCATCCTTAGGAACATGATAATGATGCTACACACCATGGTAGAAGTAATAAATGCACCTTTGAGCATAAAGGAAAGAAAATTACTTTGGTACCTTTGACCCCTACTCAAATTGTACAAGCTGATAGAGAACGTGCTACTAGTTTGAATGATGTTCAATCTAAAAATTAGCAAGTTGCTAATTCTATTCTCCCACCTAAAAAGGATAAGTCTACATCTATTTCTAAGGCTAAGGGGATTAAATTGAAGGGTGGTGTTATGCTTGCAACAAAATATGACTTTGTTGAAATTTCTGATGATGGTATTTGCTATGCTTTGGTATGCAAACGAGCTATGTTTTCGCTTGATGATATTGTTAGCTCGGTGCCTCCTGTTGTCACTAACCTTTTGTAGGAGTATGAGGACATTTTTCCAACTGAGATATCCCTAGGTCTGCCACCTATGAGAGGGATAGAGCATCAAATCGATTTTATTCTAGGAGCAACCTTGCCCAACCGTGCTACCTATCAAACCAATCCTGAGGAGACTAAGGAAATTCAGTGACAAGTCCAAGACCTTTTGGACTGTGGGTATGTACATGAAAGCCTTAGTCCTTGTGTCGTTCCTATACTTTTGGTTCCTAAGAAAGATAGAACTTGGCGTATGTGTGTTGATTGTAGAGCCATCAATAATATTACTATTCGGTATCGTCATCCTATTCCTAGGCTAGACAACATGCTTGATGAGTTGTGTGGTTCTATAATTTTCACCAAGATTGACTTGCGAAGTGGCTACCATCAAATTGGAATGAAACTTGGAGATGAATGGAAAACTACATTTAAAATAAAATTTAGGTCGTATGAGTGGTTAGTAATGCCTTTTGGTTTGACAAATGCACCTAGCACTTTCATGCGCTTAATGAATGAGGTTTTAAGAGCTTTTATTGGTCGTTTTGTGGTAGTTTGCTTTGATGATATATTGATTTACAACAAGTCTTTTGATGAACATATGGATCACTTACGTGCTGTTTTTAATGCTTTATGTGATGCACGTTTATTTGGTAACCTTGAGAAGTGCATCTTTTGCACGGATCGAGTTTCTTTTCTTGGCTATGTTGTAACTCCACAAGGAATTGAGGTGGATGAGATGAAAATTGAAGCCATAAAGAGCTGGCCGGTCCCCCAAACTGTCACACAGGTGAGGAGTTTTCTTGGTCTTGCAGGATTCTACCGCCGCTTCATCAAAGATTTCAGCACCATTGCTGCCCCGTTACATGAGTTGATGAAGAAAGGGGTGGTGTTTCATTAGGGAAAGGCACATGAGGAGTCCTTTGACACTTTGAAGGACAAGCTCACACACACACCATTGCTACAACTTCCAAATTTTGGTAAGACTTTTGAGTTAGAATGTGATGCTAGTGGAGTTGGCATTCGGGGTGTTTTGATGCAAGATGGTAAACCCATTGCTTACTTTAGTGAAAAATTGCATGGTCCTGTTCTTAATTATTCCATGTATGATAAGGAATTGTATGCACTTGTCCATTCTTTAGAGATGTGATGTCATTATTTGTGGCCTAAAGAATTTGTTATTCATTCTGATCATGAATCACTTAAGTATCTTCGCTCTCAACATAATCTGAATCGTAGGCATGCTAAATGGGTTGAATTTATTGAATCTTTTCCTTATATTATCAAACACAAGAAAGGGAAGGATAATGTGATTGCTAATGCTTTGTCTAGATGATATACATTGTTGTCCCAACTTGATTGTTGGATTTTTGGGCTTGAATCAGTAAAAGAACAATATGCGCTTGATCCTGATTTTAAGGACGTGTTGCTAAATTGTAGAGAAGGATGTACATGGAATAAGTTTAGGATCAATGATGGGTTTTTGTTTAGAGGTAACCACCTATGCATTCTAGTTGGCTCTGTTTGTCTTTTGTTGTTGCAGGAGGCACATAGAGGTGGATTGATGGGATATTTTGGAGCCAAGAAGACAGAGGAGGTGCTATCCACACATTTCTTTTGGCCTAGGATGATGTGAGATGTAGAATGGTATGTGGCTCGGTGCACCACATGTTAAAAAGCTAAGTCGCGGTTGAACCCACATGGTTTGTATATGCCTCTTCATGTTCCTTCTACTCCTTAGGCTGATATATCTATGGATTTTGTGTTGGGTTTGCCAAGGACTAAGAGGGGGAGGGATAGTATTTTTGTGGTGGTTGATCATTTTTCTAAGATGGCACATTTTATTCCTTGTTATAAGAGCGATGATGCTGTTCATATTGCTGACCTTTTCTTTCAAGAAATCGTTCGCTTGCATGGTATGACTTCTACTATTATTTCAGATCATGATGCAAAATTCTTGAGGCATTTTTGGCGCACTTTGTGGAATAAATTGGGGACCAAGCTGCTGTTTTCTACAACATGTCATCCCCAAACTGATGGGCAAACTGAGGTAGTGAATTGAACATTGTCCACTATGTTGAGAGTAATTTTGAAGTGCAATTTGAAGATGTGGGAAGAGTGTTTGTCGCATGTGGAGTTTACATATAACAGGGCGGAACATTCCACCACCAAGGTAAGTCCTTTTTAGGTAGTGTGTGGTTTTAACCCTCGCGCTCCTATTGATCTTTTGCCTTTACCTACCACTGAGAGAACACATAGTGATGCTAGAAAGCATGATGAATTCATTCGTAAGTTGCACGAAACAACTAAAGCAAATATTGAAAGAATGAATGAAAAGTATAGAATTGCGGGTAGTAAAGGTAGAAAAGAAAATAAACTTGAACCGGGTGATTTGGTTTGGTTACATTTGAGAAAAGATAGATTTCCTAAGCTACATAAGTCTAAATTAATGCCAAGAGCAGCTGGTCCTTATAAGATAATTGAGAAAATAAATGATAATGCCTATAAACTTGAGTTGCCACCCGAGTTTGGGGTTAGTCCCACCTTTAATATTGCAGATTTGAAGCCTTATTTGGGAGAAGAAGATGAGCTTGAGTCGAGGATGACTCAGTTTCAAGAGGGGGAGGATGATGAGGGCATCACTCCTTCGGATGTACCTACTGATCCTCCCACCGTCATGCAAGGTCAAATGACCCGAGCTCGAATGCGTCAACTCAATTTAGAGGTGAGCTCGTTCTTAAGCGATTATTTTCATACTTTTGAGAATAGACTACTATCTAATGATGTTATCTTGCTTAGGAACATTGGAGAGGGTCATGAGAGACTTCGAGGAAGAGGTGGAGGCATTGATGACCAGCAAGGACGTTCAACAGAAACCGAAGGCCCGGTCCAACATGATTTCGAGTCTGCCTCGGCCTCTAGGACCAGTCTACCTTAAACTAGTCACCTAGGACGCATCCGTACTCCGTTTTTGACGATCCATATATGGTTGGAAAGCTAATTTGGTAAGGAAGCCAATCCAAGTGGTCTCACATCAAAATGCCTTCATAATCAATGGAAATTGTCAAAACAACTCAGCATCCAGAATCTGCCAGGGTGCTACGACACCGTCTTTTGGTCCATTGGACCATGTATCGTGTTTGGGGCCATTAGGGGGCGTGTCTAGGGTAGGCAATGACCCTAAGACCTTTATAATCATACACCGCTGCTGTCATTAGGTTTTGGGTTTTTTCTTAGATTAATCTGTCAAGAACAGTTTCGCCGTTCATCGGTTTGTGAGACCCCAACGTTGTGAGATTAATCATTCATCTGCAATTTGATTGCTTTCTTTCTTGTTCTTGCTTGTGTTCTTCATTGCACAGGCAGGGATTAGCCTTCTTGGTGAGGTCAACTGGATCCATGTCTCAGTTGATAACCAGAGAAGTTGTGGTGCTAAGATTGCAGGGTTCGATCTTTCGATCTGAAGCCAGATCGGTGTGTCATTCTCCGCCACAATGATAGTTATCACTACCTGATGGAAAATCGGGATCCCTGTTCCCATTAGACACCACCAAGGAGGTCAGAAGGCTAGAGTCCACCCTTTCCACAGTGATGAAATAGATCAAGGTTAGTATTGCATCATCAATGTTCATCTTTGACGTTGGAGATTGGAGTTCTTCAGAATCTTGTTGCTTTTGTAGGGCATAGCATGAACTACCAAACAACAGTGATAGCTGACTAAGAGGATGGATTCCCTCACTAAGGAGAACACAAAGCTAAAGGAGGCAATGAAGCTTATGGAGAAAAACATCTAGAGGGCCTAGTGTGAGCGGGATCTTGCCAAATCTAACGCTTGGGACCTAGAATACCAAAAGGGGGCCTTATCCAAGCAGCTGGTGATCATGTCTGAGTAGTTGCATGGCAGCTTCGAGCAGCTGGAGCATAGCTTCGAGGAGCTGAGAAGCCTTTCTAAGTAGAAAAAGGTACTATGGTTCTATGAACTTGTTCTGTATTGCCGAATAGCTTTAATTGTTGCTGACCATCATCATTTTTGTAGAGCAAGATGCGGAGCTCTACCAGTTGCGTCAGGTCATCAGTCAACTCTAAGAGGAGGAGAAGAAGGCATCTGGGTGAGTAGAGAAACTAGCCAAGGAGCTGAAAGGTGAGTAGTTTGTGGTTGGAGTTGTTGCTTAAGTGACTTATTCGTTTGACGGATCTTCTCGGTGCTTGCAGAATACCATCGAAGGACCAAGGCCAAGTTCGACATGCTAGAGCTAGAGGCACAAACCCAGAGGTGAAAGCTCGATGCCATGGTCACCAAAGTTAGACTAGTGCTTAACTGCATCGATATGGAGGCAGCTCCTTAGCTTGACGACAGGCCGCCTCGTTTGGACACCATCATCGATAGGTGCAAGACGGTGTGAGAGAACTTCAAAAGCTTCAACCACGATGCCACTATCTCTGCCGTGACCCATGCCCTAGCAATAGTCTAGTCTCATTACCCTACCATCGATCTATGAGCAATAGGGGCTAGATTCACCAGAGGGACTGATGCGACAAAGCAGTAGGAGCTAGAAGATGAGGTGGAGGACACATCGAAGAGGTTGGCCGGAGATGTTGACCTGTTCAGTGAGGTGGATGGAGATGGCCAAACATAATGACCTGCTCAGAGAGTAATTTGTAATAGCTGGAGAGGATAGTTAAAACATGCGAGGGCGTAGACAAACATTCATGTATGTGTACAAATGTTGTAAAGTGACATGTGCATGTTTATGCAGTTTGCCAGTATTTTGGTGAAAAAAATCATTGTAGTGTTAACCCAAACATGATTATACACGGTATAAGTAGCATCCGAGCAGTTAGTTCGTTACTAAGCTCTTGGCCTTGGCTAGCCCATATTCCATAACGTCGAGCGCGGAGCCCGTGCACGTGTAGGAGGAACAGGCGTGATCGAGGAACCATAGCCGACCACCCATAACATAGAGCGTAGAGTTCGTAGCACATGTAGGGAGAGATCAGAGACTGGGTCTTCTCCAAAGAACACAGAGCAGAACATGCGCTACTCGGCGATTGGCGAAATATCTTGGAGATATGGAGAAATGTGGTGGAGCGTTTATGGAGATTATGTATTGGAGTTTGTTAAGGAGTAGCTTAGAGCTGGCGACCACAAATGGAGATTAAACTATAATGGAGAAATAATGGAGACAAATTATGGTGACAAAAACTTCATTCATTATGGAGTGGAGAATACATATCTAGAGTATTTCAAGGATAGAAACATATAATGTGCTTGATGTGCCATGAATTGGGGATATCAATTCCGTCCAAATCACATAGCTGGTAAGACCCTGGTCGGGTAACCTCTTTGACCATGTAAGGCCCTTCCTAGGGGGAGGAGAGCTTGTACATCCCTTTAGTTTTCATTTTTCTATGGAGAACGAGGTCGCCAATAGCAAATGAATGACCTTTGATGTTGCGGTTGTAGTATCTTCGCAACCCTTCTAGGTATTTGGCTATGCAGATGCAAGTGATTAGGCGTTCTTCTTTGGCCCTGTTGACATCCTCTTTCCAAATATGTGCGGCTTGCTCTTCATTATAATGTTTCACCCTAGGTGCTCGAAAGGCAATGTCCGCTGGAAGTATGGCTTCTGAGCCATAGACCAAGAAATATGGAGACACACCGGTGCTATGACTAGCTTGAGTGCACAATCCCCATACCGCAGTTGGGACCTCTATGAGCCATCTGCCCTGATGCTTTTCTTCTTTTTGATATAGCCTCTTTTTGAGGGCATCAAAGATCATGCCATTCGCCTGTTCGACCTGGCCGTTGGCTCTAGGATGGGCAACGAAGACGTATTTGATGGAGATGCATCGGTCTTCATAGAATTCCAAAAATGATGACCAGTGAATGTAGTTCTGAGGTTGGTGATAATGCTGTTCGGGAGACCAAATCTGTGGATGATATCTTCGAAGAGCTCGACTACCTTCTTTGGAGTAGCCGAAACAAGCGGTTTGTATTCAATCCACTTGGAGAACTTGTCAATGGCGACATACATGTACCAAAAACCACCTGGCACTGGCTTAAAAGGCTAGATCATGTCTAGTCCCTAGCATGCGAAAGGCCAAGAAGCTAGGATGGTCTACAACTACTACGCCGACACATGTATTTGCTTGGTGAAAAATTGACATCCTTCACAACGTCGGACGAGGTCTTCTGCATCGGTGATGGTCATGGGCTAGTAAAAACTAGCTCAAAAAGCTTTGCCGACTAGATTTCTCGAGTCCATATGATTGCCATAAGAACCAGAATGAATTTTGAGAAGTAGTTTCACTCCCTCTTCTTGGGTGATGCATTTCTGTAGTATCCCTTCCTTGGCATTTTTCCTCATCAAGTTCCCATCTACCAGCACATAATGCTTGCTATGATGGATTAGGCATTTAGTTTTAGTCTTATCAGCGGGTATGTTGTAACACCCTAGGTGTTTGGCTTCCACAAAAGTGCATTTCATTTCATAAACATATGCATCATCCATGTCATCATGCCATTGTCACTAAAACATACATATGCAACATTCGCAAATTCTGTTTGTTTCATACTTGATTGCTTATGAATGGTAGTAGCGCAACATGTGAATGCAACATGAGTTTCTTATACTTTGAAACATGGCAACATGGTAGGAATGTGGCAAGTTAAAATTGCAACAAAAGTAATGAAACATGTGAAACATGGAATTGCAACATTTGAGTGAATTGCTTGTTTTGTTGCTTCATCATGTGATCATTTAAAATTGGTATAGCACTTGTGTAAAGTGGTTGATTTTGGTCTAATACACCTTAACTACACTTAGGGTAATTGATGAGACATTGTTCATGTAGATCAAAATGACTAAATTGCCCTTAAGTGGAGGTTTGACTTAGAATGACCTACAGAGTGCCACTGTTTGACTGATTCAAAAGACCAACTCAGAGACCTTGCATGGCTGTGCACTCTGTACCAAAGTTGTAGCTAATTTATCAAGGAACAAAAGTTGTTTTATGATCAACTCATGAAAATGTGTGGAACAACCTCAAACATGGCCCACAAGTCATTATTGATGGTGGATTCAACACTAAAAAAAATTTCTAAGTCTTAACTGCATTTTTAGTTTGATTGAGCCAACTTTGGCTTGATGTAACTTCTAATCCATGGCAAATTAGATGATGGTCCTTGAAAAGAAGTTGTAGATGGATGGTAGGCCTACATTTTTCATGTACATAGTTTTTGCAATGGATCAATGGTTTAGCCATGTTGACACGTTGAAGTCGCGCTGTCAGTCGTCGTCATTGAACACTAAATCAAAAATTTCAGAAAACGGACAGAGCTCGCCGTGGTCGACCGGCTCAGGAGCTGATCACTACGTGACATGCATGCTCTGCCAACATCTCCATGTCACGTGTCCAAGCTCTAGATGAAGGCCAGTGCCTGCCCGACGCACTCGCCTGCTCCATTTGCACTCTTTCGCCTCCACCGCGCGCAGCGCCGAGCCGCCACAGCTCCTCCATTTCCGACCAAGCGTTGCTGTTGCCTTACATGCTTGCCACTGCAAAAATGCGCTGGCCATCTTGCCCCTAGCTTCGCCGTGATCCCCTCTACCACCTACACCTTTCAATCGTGTCATTTGAAGCTTGGTAAGGGCGTAATCACCATTTCTTCCACCGCCGCCATGGCGGGACCTCGCCGGAGTTGGCGCTCCACGTGGCCAACTGTCACCGCGACCTTCCCATCCTTTCTCTCCCTTGCGCTAGCTACTGTGAGTGACTCTGAAGCTCGTAGGGTCACCCACTAGGGCCGTGATGCCATAGCCTCGCCGGAGCCAGCCAAGCCGTGGCTGAGCGCCGCCATGGCCATCACCACCCCCTCTTACTATGGTAATAGCCAAAATTGATGGCACCGCTAGATGCGCATGGGTGAGGCGAACACTATAGCACCGCTGGACTCATCGGAGATGCCACCGACGACGAGTTGCGCTGCCGTCTCTTCTTCCTCCCCTGCCTGTCTCTCTGTCGGGCGGGTCCCCTTTGTCAGCCGCTGAAGCGGAGGCGGGAGCTAGCCTGGGCCGCGTCGTGGCTGGGCTGCGCTTGCACATGCGTCGTGGGCCACCGGGTCTGTTCGGGCCGGCCCAGCAGTAGAGTTAGGGTTTCAACATTGTTTTGGTTTTATTCTTTTCACAGATTTGTGTATAGATTCAAAAATATGTATCTCCTAGTTGGTAGCTTCAAATGATATGGTTCCAATTTTGTTGAGTTCATAATAATGTCTAGTTTATATTAAAAATATAATTTATGCCATGTTCTATTATGAAAAATGGAGTTGCTAATTATCTCTTTTAATCATGAAGGAAATAGGGGTAATTATATCTTTTTCTATGTAGCTCCAAATGGCATGAAATTTTTATGGTGTATTGATCATATCTTGATTAGCTTGTAGTTAAATTTTCATATATTTTGGACACTGTATGTAGGAGATAGAAAATTCTCTTGTTTGCATAGATGGATCTTGTGTGAATTTTCATAATTTTTCTATAGATCCAGTAAGGGTAAAATTTGGTGAGTGCTATTCTTATGCTAGAATGATGCTAGGAAAAATGAGAAATCTATTGCTTGACACTTTTCAATAGGCTTTCCTAATTATGCTAAAAATAGACATGCCACCTATTATTTTGGATACAGCAAGTTCTGCTTGCCCAATGGCTTTGAAATTTTTATGGTAGTCTATGTGAAGCATGAGATAGCTACTGTAATTTTTGTAGATTTTTCTGAATAGTTTTACTATATATTGCTTTAATCACCTAATTAACTAAATAAATTAGAAAAGGGCATTAAATAAATTATTTAGAGGTTGGCACTATACTTTCTGATATTCCTCTGGTATGCACAACAAGTTGGTAAACTTGGTTTGGTCCAATTATGCTTTTGCATCATCACTAAATATTTAATTTAGTAACCCTGTCATTTCTAGATAGATTCTAGGTTTACTGGAATTTGATTTGATTAACGTAAGAATCATGCTTTGATGTTTACAAATGATTTGTAGAAAATTTCATAAGCTTTCCAGAATGTCCTCTTACAAGTCATTTGAATTTATAGAACTCTGGTTATGATTGAATTAAGGAACTACACGTGTGCATATGAAACTTTAACTGTTGTTTTAAGTATGCCTTTACTATTTCTAAGTTTGTGGTAATGTTCCTAGGTGTTAGGCCTTTAACTGAAGATGAGCATCTTTATCTTAGGTTATGCAAGTTAGGTAAGTGGATCTCGTTCTTCAAGTTAAGTTAGATACACGTTTTAAAGTGATTTGAATAGAGCTATTCTTAATCGGTAAACGAGTGTCCAGTGATGTTTTCGTTAAACACTTACTGTGATTCATTCATCATGAGCATCATGCCATTCCTTATGCATCCATGATATTTATCTTGTGCATCAACATACAATAGGTGTACCAAAAGGAGTGACCCTGCTGGAATTCGAGGAACCGAGCGGGGAGCAGCAGCCAACACCGGAGGTTCACGAGGTGCAGCCTTTAGGAGAAGTGCCAAATGAGGTCGCCGTTGAGTGCCCGGATCACCGTCCGTGCAACTTTGTGAAAGGCAAGCCCCAGAGCATATTAAGCCTCCTAATTTCCGAAATGCAGTTAAAGTATTATTATATATATATATATATATTGTTGCATTAAGTTTAGGTGTTGGATGCAAACACTTGCTGCATTGGTTATCCAATCCTTGTCCAGATATTGATACTCTGAATCCTATGTAGCTCAGGCTCGTGTAGTTCTTAGCCCTACTTAAACACGGTAGAAGTCAGGTGATTTCCTGTCACCTGCGAGATATAGGAAGATACATATGGCACGGTTGGCTATATTTGCTATCGTGGAAAAGAACCAGTCTTAATTTGAAATGAAGACTAGACAGAGGCTTGCTGGTTTGCAGTGACTCCGTCTGTGTCGCTTAAGGACTGAATCTTGGAGCCTTTCCTGTTCATGTTGAACGCATGCCTCTCTCTTAGTTGGTCGTGTCCGAAGACCGACCACAAAGCCAAGGAGCTCAACTCAGGCCGGGAGTTGATAAGTATAAAGTACACCTCAGAAGGGAGCCGTAGGCGTGAGTCCAAGGGCAGGTGATTTAAAAGTCCTGATTGTCCTGGCAGAAGGGTAATCCCTGAGAGCGCTGGCACTGATCGGACCCACGAATTTGGTTCCTGAGTTGTCCCAAAGGTGACCCATGGCTACCCTTGCAAAGTATGCCAGGGTAAGAGTTAGGAATACCCCCTCAGCTGAGTTGTAATTCGATTCGAGTCACCGTCTCTCCCGGTTAATGAGAACTTGACGGGCTTATCTCCAAAGTAGATACACTAAATAACCTAATGGTTCAGAAATGATGATATGATGATATGATGATGACAGCCTTATTATACCTGCTATGGTTAATATTGTTTGCTCCTAATAAGTGAGTGCTCTAGTACAGGTGCTAATCTAGTGGACAGGTAAATGATGATAAACTTGATGCTAAGTTTAAATTGGTTACTATATTCATAAGCTCTTTTATGCAACTGTGTCCAGCTAGCCCACCTCGTAAGCCTTGCATGACCCTTGGTGTCTTTTATTTTTGGTTTTGACAGGTAAGTCTAGCTGAGTACCTTCTCGTACTCAAGGTTTATCTCCCACCTGTTGTAAATGACCAGTTCTACTTTGGTTGCTGCAAGTACTGCCTTCTCCTGGCTGGGGATGAAGACTAGACCATTGGGTGCGGTCTCTCATAGTTCTTGTACTTGATGATGCTTTTGTGGGACATGACTAAGATCTAGCAATGTATTTGAAACTATGAAGTTATGTACTAAACTATGTTGCTTCCACGAACTTGAACTTGGTTTGTAATATTCTATTTGAACTCTGATGGATGTAATCTGAATGCTACTTGTGAAATGTTATAACGAATGATGTGTTGTGTTGAATCACTATGGTCTTGGTTTGTATGTCGAGAGTTGGTTGAAATCCTTTGTGATTTCCGGACTACCGGGATTATGGGAGCTTAAGTACAGGAATTTGATCACTTCGGTGATTGTTTTTGTACTTACGTTCTTATGATTTGGTCGGTTCTGTTACATATGTCGACGCTGGTGAGGTACTTGATGAACTATTCCCTCCAGTCAGCGGCCGATGAAGGCACTATAAGTACCAACTGCTCAGTGGGGGGGAGGGGATTTCTTGAATTTCCTTTTCTTCCTTAATAGATAGCGTAAAGAGGTCTTGAACGAAGACCCCAGGCGGAATCTTAGATAGGTGGTCAGCGAGCTGATTTTGATCTCGTACCATGTATAATCGTAGAACTTCCCTTCGAGTTTTCTGATTTCAGCGCAGTATGCATCCATCTTCTCACTGGAACAGGACTAGTCTTTGTTGAGCTAGTTGATGACCAGCACGGAGTCTCCGTATACCATGAGGCATTTGATGCCAAGCTCGATGGCTATACGAAGTCCATGGAGACATGCTTTATATTCGGTGGTGTTGTTGGAGGCTAGAAAATGAATTCGGAGAACGTATCAGAGCTTGTCCTTGGTCGGCATAATGAATCAAATGCATGCACCAGCACCATTGATGTTGAGGGCACCATCGAAGTACATCACCAAGTGCTCAGGGCAAGTAGTGGAGATGGGGTCTTGGATCTCGCTCCACTCAGCAACGAAGTCAATGAGTGCCTATGACTTGATGGTAGGCCTACTTCTGAATTCAATAGAGTAAGTGCCGAGCTCAACAACCCACTTGATGATGCGGCCGTTGGCCTCTTTGTTGTAGAGGATGTCCCCTAGAGAAAACTCGATGACCACAGTGATCTTATAATACTCAAAGTAATGGTAGAGCTTGCGCAACATGACTAGAATGGCATAAAGCAGTTTCTAAACTTAAGGATAATGAGTTTTGGACTCGTTAAGGACCTCGCTGATGAAGTAGACCAAACATTGTACCTTATAGGCATGTCCAGCTTCCTCGCCCTCGACGACGATAGCTGTGCTAACGACGCGAGAAGTGGCAGTGATGTAGATTAGTAGGGTTTCATCTGGTCGAGGCGCCATCATGATCAAAGGCTTCATTAGAAACAACTTGAGCTACTCAAAAGCTATGTCTACCTCATCTAACTAGGAGAAGCACTCAAAGGCCTTGAGGAGTTTGAAGAACGGTAGTCCCTCTTCATCGAGGTGCGATATAAAGTGGCTGAGAGTAGCCTTGCAACCTATAAGCTTCTGTATGTCCTTTATGTAGGTTGGCCATTTCATGTTGGTGATGGCGGTGACCTTGCCTAGGTTGGGCTCGATGCCATGGGCGCTGATGATGTAGCCCAGGAGTATGCCAGATGGAACTCCAAAGATGCACTTTGAAGGGTTTAACTTCCATCTATATCGTTTTAGGTTAGCGAATGTTTCTTCGAGGTTGACGATGAGATTGTCGACAGTCTTGGACTTGACGACCACATTGTTGATGTAAGCTTCGACATTGTGGCCTATCTATTGATCGAGGCACATCTAGATGGCCCTTTGGTAAGTAGCCCCGGTGTTCTAGAGTCCGAAGGAAATGGTGGTATAGCAATACGCACCAAAAGGCGTGATGAACGATGTTTTGATCTGGTCATCCTCTTTCAAGGATATCTGGTGATAGTCGGTGTAATAGTCAATGAAGGAGAGTAGTTCATAGCCGATGGTGGAGTCTGCAACCTCATCTATCTGAGGCAGACCGAAGGGGTCCTTAGGGTTATGTTTGTTAAGATAAGTGTAATCAATGCACATTCTTCATTCTTTATTCTTTTTTGAACAAGAACAGGGTTCGGTAACCACTTAGGATGATACACTTCTTTAATAAATCCGATAGCTAGGAGCCATTTTATTTCTACCTTAATAGCCTCCTTCTTGGCTGGCGCAAATCGTTGGAGTTTCTTTTTGATTAGTTTGGTGATCGGTGAGACATTCAAGGAGTGCTCGATCTTCTCCTACGGTACCCCCAGCATGTCTGCAGGTTTCCAAGCAAACACATCAGTGTGGGCACGTAGGAGGGAGATAAGTGTGCTTTCCTATTTAGGGTTGAGGTGAGCCCCAATCTTCATGTTCTTGGTGGGGTCATCTAGGCTAAGGCCAACCTCCTTGGTTTCCTTGGACTTGGCGGAGGCGCGCGGAGGCTCCAGCACTAGGATCTCCAGGTCATCGGTAGGAACCATCTTGGCATCGGTGACCATGCTAGCCATCTAGATGGAGAGGTCAGTGGCTTCGATGAGGGCCAGACTCTCTGTCTCGCAGGCATAGGCGATGGAGAGGTTGGCCCATAGGGCTAGGACTCCTATAGGTGAAGGCATCTTCATCACCAGATAGGCATAGTGCGGTATGGCCATGAACTTGGATAGAGTTGGTCGACCAAGTATGACATGGTAGGCGATGTTGAAGTTGGCGATGTAGAAGTTGATGTGCTCGACATGGTAGTTGCTAGCCATGCCGAATTATACTGGGAGGGTGATCTCTCTAAGCAGTTTGGATGCCCTACCAGTACCACACCCTAGAAGGAGGAGTTAGAGGGTATGAGGTCTCCTATCCCAAGGCCTAGCTCTTTTAGGGCTCCAGTGAAGAGGAGGTTTAGAGCACTTCCACCATCGACGAGTACTTTCTTGAAAAGCACTTTCTTGACGGTTGCATCGAGAATGAGCGGGAAATGCCCTGTGTAAGGGATGTTTGCCCATTGGTCGTCCCTATTGAAGGTAATGGGGACCTCAGACTAGGGGTGATAGCTGGGGTTGGCAACGGTGTCTTCTGCATTGACAGTGAGCACCTAGCGAGAGGTGAGCTTCCGATCTCTTCTGCTCTCGGTGGTGGCGACGCCCTCAAAGATGGTGGCGACCACTTTGTTGTGATCCTAGAAGGCATTGTTGTTGTCCCCAAGTGGTCAATGACCTTTGGCTCCGTCGTTGTTGTCGTCGTCTGGCTTTTTAGCCTGAAACTCCTTAGCCAAGCCGAGGTAGTCCTTCATCTTGTGCTTGTTGTTCTTGTGGAGAGGGCATGGCCCTTCGAGGATCTTCTTATACTAGTCATCATAGTTGCGCTTGGCACGAGGTTTGTCGAGGGCGGTGATGATGTGGTCTGGTCAGCGGCGATGATATTGACCAGATTTGGACCCTTCTAGCCAATCACAGACACTGTCCCAATGGTGAGTGTGGTTGTCGTAGCGGCGGTCGTTGTGGCATCAGTCGCTGGGTCACTCATCGCTGTAGTGAGTTGGATGATGAGTACCCACATTCTCATTGAAGCATACTTCGGCCTCTTTGGCGTTGATGTACTGATCGGCGGTCGTAATCATTTTGCCAATCAATTTTGGTGGCTTGCGATTGAACTTGGAGCGGAGGTCACGGTGATGGAGTCCTCGGACGACTACGGTGATGACCTCTACTTCTGTTATGTTGGGAATATAATTCCTCATCTCAGAAAAGTTTCTGATGTACCTGTGGAGGAGCTCAGATGGCTTCTTGGTAGATGCGGTTCAGATCATGCTTGGTGCCCAGTCAAGTGCACGTAGCCATGTAGTTGTCAGTGAAAACCTTCTTCAGCTCTTCCCAAGATTCAATGGAGTTTAGGGCAAGGCTTGTGAACTAGTTCATCATAGTTGGCATGAGAATGATGGGAAGATAGTTTGCCATGATGCTGGTATCCCCCTCGACAGCACGCACAACAGTGGAATAAGCTTATAGCCACTATGTGGGATTCATTCGTCCCTCGTAGGGCTCAACCCGAATGATTTTGAAACCATAGGGCCATTGGAGTGTCCGGAGTGCCCTTGTGAATGCTCGAGGCCCTTCGAAATCATCGCCTTCATGATCTATAGCATAGCCAACATTGAGTGGCTATAGGGCTAAGTCTAGATTACCGAACTCTTGCTCATATTCTTGACGGTGGCATACTTCTTCTTCATGGTGAGAGAAAAGACACTCGTTGATACGATGTCACGTGTCTTGGAGATTGTTGATGTGTGCTCGAACATCCTAGTCGACTTCTTGGTCATGTTGGTGAGGGTGGTCGATGCGGTTGCCCCTAGCTCCCCCCTAGAGAGGTTGTCCATCATCGCGGTGCTGGTCGGTGAAATAGCTTCTGCTAGGGCAGCGATTAGATCTTGGGGCAGTGGATCGGCAAATCGAGCTCATTGAGTAGGAAGGTCTCTGATCCTGGCGGATCTCATTGACCTAGCAGTGCACCGCTTTAAGCATGGCGATGACCCTAGCGACCTCTGGTGTTTGCGGGAGCAGGGCGAGCTCATTGGCAGCCACGACCAAGTTGGTGCTTGGGGTCTTGTAGATGTTGTGTCCATTAGCATGGACAAATTCATCATCGAGGTTGCGTTGGAGTGGGCGTGGCCTTCCTTGCGAGTCAAGCTAATCGTTGTGAGTAGCCTCGGCTAGCACAAGGGCGGCCTCATTTGCTTAGTGCTGCACATGGTTGACATTCCTGTTGATGCGAGCGGCATGGTCCTCCTTGGTTTCCCTATCCCATGGGGGGCTATCGACGCTGACATTGAAAATTCCACCTCCACGGTAGGGTGGGAAAGGAGGTTGTACGGCGGTGGTTTTAGCGACAATCTCCGTAGAGCCCTAGGACTCAGAGTCTGGATTTTCCTCTAGGATGGTTTGGAGGGATGCTTCGGGATGTCAACCGACGTGTAGCATGTTGACAGTCAGTGAGAGCTAGTCGGTGATCTAGTTGATGAGAGGATGGATATCTCCAACCTGGTCAGTGAATTTGCCCATTAAGGCATCTTGATAGGTGGCGATGACGCTGGTGAGCCTAAAGGGTAGGGTCCTAACCCCTAGAGTTTCCTAATCAGCCTCCGATAGATCTAAATCAGAGGGTGGTCGACACTCAACCAAAGTGGTCAGAGCTGATTCTATGATGGAGAGGCAATCGACGAGCTTCTAGCCAACCTGATCGATGGATGCAATTAGATAGTCATTATTGATCTGCCTCCTCGGGTAGCAGGGAAGTGGGCGGTGAATTTTTGATGAAGACGACCTTGAAGGTGGTTCTAAGACCAAATCTGCAATCATAGGTGTTGGGGTGATCGGCACAGAATCGATCTATACTGGCTCGATGAGCTCTCTGACTCTGTTAGCATTGATGATCTAGGAGATTGATCCAACCGTGAAGATCTGGCCAGGCTATGGGAGGGGCGAAGAGCCTACAAAACGTACCATCTTCTTCGACATGGAAACAGCACGCACACCCATACCTAGCATGCCAACTGTCGATAGAATATCGTTGGTAGTCCTCCGAGGGGTATCCCATGAAGGTAAATTGATTGGCAGAGATGCGTGTAATCGAGAACAAGAAGGCAATAGAGACACAAGAGTTAGATAGGTTCGATCCATCAGCGTGATGTAATACTCTACTCCTATGGTCTGTTGGATTGTATTGACTATCATATGGTATTACATGTGTTTGGAAGGGGTCCCTGCCTGCTTTATATAATCTGGGGGGCAGGGTTACAAGTTGGTTAGATCTAGGAGATAACTGAAAAGTAATAACAGATTATAGGAATCATGAGATCATACATATCCTAACAGATCTCATAGTATCTTCAGGATATCTTCCTGGTGTCTTGCGGGACACACCAAGCAGCGTCATGCTTCGCAAGGCTTTGTCTTATGGGCTAGGCCACCCCCGAGGGCATAGCCCATGTGGTCTACCATGGGTATCCGGGGTTGTACCCCCCACAGCAGGGTCGGGCAAAGGCCGCTAGGGCTCATCTGCATTTTCTCCCCTGGCTCTATTTGACATGAGGCGGCCTCAAGCCCTTCATGGGCCGACCTTCGAACCTTGGTCAATTGGATTCTTGAGTTAGGGTCGGGCAGCTCAAGCCCTCAAGCCTCATTGGGCTCAGTAGGGGTCGGCCAAATTTCATGCGTCACCCCATCCACGGTTTCCACAACCAGAGGGGCTAAGCTAACAACACTAGCCTCAATGGCTCGAGTGTCGTGCTCGGTGAGCTCACTAATGGGCATGTTCGAGCGAAATCTAGGTCCATCATTCGTTGACGGGGTCAGCATAGCCCTCATGTGGCATTCCACTACTCCTTAATCCACCTCTTGGTAGATGCCCATGTCACTCCGGAGAGCGACTCGGGTGGCCCACTAGCCTCTCCTCGATGGAGATTCTATGGGCTTGGCTCATGGTTAGGATCGAACAAGAAAGGTCGAGATGTCCCTGTCCGCTTCATAAGCGGGGCGGGCAAGGGCCGCTAGGGCTCATCTCCATTTTTCTCCCCTGGCTCTGTTTGACGCGAGGTGGCCTCAGGCCCTTCGTGGGCTAGCCTTCGAACCTTGGTCGGTCGTTGCTCATATCGAATGAGACGACTACCGCTTCATGACGTGACATGAAGCATTGTGATGCAACAATTGCATATGCAATGCTTGGATGTATGGGATGAATGTATGGATGTATAAATGAATGTATGAATGATCATGTAATGGAAAAGTAAAAGAAAGGGGGATTGTAAAGTTACCTTGATGGCTCGAGGGACGGGTTTGGGGAGCTCTTACCAAATATGCCATGTGGGGTCTAGGTCTGTCGTTCGTCATGGAGTTGGCATAACCTGCATGAGGCATCCCACTGCTCCCTACTCATTTCTCGGCCATGGCCTAAGCCGTCTGATCAACTTTGGGTGACTTGTCGGCCTCTCCTTGATGGAGATTACACAGGTGAGCCCCGCCAAACCTTTCTTAGGAAGCTAGAGTCTAAAGCTCGGGGTGCATAGACAAAAACTCTAATCACGCTAGTAAGCAAAAAATATTGTAGCCATCGGGGCGTCGGTTTCTTGCAATCTGACCAGTTTTACTTAGAGTTTGTTTCCACACACCTTGCCTCTAGTTTTTTAACATGAGAAGGGGTCGGCTATAGAGAATGTCTAGCGAATAGACACTCCTGCTAGACCTCGAGTGAGGCCCAATCCCTTGCCATTACCGGGGTCGGGGGCTCGATAGCAAAATTAACATGAGAAAATGTGCGTAAAGTAAGGGTGACCCATCTCTCGGCAATGGCCCCAATCATCCAATCGACTTGGGTGACCCGCTGTCACAGGACTTACCTCGATTGTACAAGTGATGGGTTCAGGGAGCTCTCACCGGATATGTTTGAGTGGAATCTGGGTCCGTCGTTCATGATGGGGTCGTCATAACCCGCATGGGCCATCCTATGGATCCTTACCCATCTCTTGGCAATGGCCAAGTAGTTCGATTGACTTGTGTGACCTATGAAGATAGAGGATGAGATCATCCCCCCTAAGAAGTTAGTTAGGCAGATACGCTAGGCCATGAACTTGTATTAAGTGGACAAGTTCTTAAATTTCGCTATGGCCTAACAAATTTTTAGATTTCTCCCCTTTTTGTATAAAAAAGGTTAGTGCATTCCAACCCTTTTCCATCATTGAGGCCATAAAGCTTGGGGTGTAGGCAAAGAAACTCTAATCATGCTGGTGAGCAAAGGCTTCGTAGCTGCCAAGGCATAGGTTTCTCATAGTCCGACTAGTTTTACTCAGAGTTTGTTTATGCAACCCAAGCCTCTAGGTCTCAATGTGAGAGGGGATTGGGCACATAGAATGTTTGCTAGGTGGATATACTCTTAGACATGTGCTAACCCTTTCCGTAGCTAAGACTAAAAAGCCCAAGGTGCAAAAAACTCTAATCACGCTGGTGAGCAAAGACATCGTAGCCATCGGAGCGTAGGTTTCTCGTAATCCGACAAGTTTTACTCACTGTTAGTTTCTGTAAGCCTCGCTTTTGGGTCTTAACGTGAGAGAGGGTCGGGCATAGAGAATATCTACTAGATATGCATGCTCTTATTAGCCCCCGAGTGAGGCCCGACCCCTTGCCACCATTGGGGTCAGGTGTCACTAAAGATTGGAGAGTTTGATAGCAAAACTAATAAGAGAGTGTGCGTTTATTTAGGGTAAAAGCGATGTAGCTGCTCGATGTTCTAGGCATTGGCAAAGACTTCGCTATCGATGGTCTTGAGCTTGTAGGTGCCTAGTCAGAGCACCTACATGATGATGTATGGTCCCTCCCATGGTGGAGAGAGAGCTTGTGGCGGCCCTTGTTGCTCTGGACGAGGCGGAGCACTAGGTCTCCGATGTTGAAGGCCTAACCCCGCACTCGACAGCTGTGGTACCAGTGCAATGCTTGGTGGTGCTTGGCTGAGTGGAGGAGGGCAACATCATGTGCTTCATCCAGCTAGTCTATGCCATCCTCGAGGGATGCCTCGGCTCCCTATTCATCATATGCCCTAACCCTTCATGCTCCATAGTCGAGGTCGGTCAGGAGGATAGCCTCGGAACCAAAGATCATGAAGAATGGCATGTGGTTGATGGCCTAGCTAGAGGTTGTCCTTAGGCTCTAGAGAACCATGAGAAGCTCCACGACCCATCATCCACCAAACTTATTCAACTGGTTAAAGATCCTAGGCATGAGGCCTTGTAGGACCATGCCGTTTGCGTGCTTGACCTACCCATTCGTGCGGGGATGCACCATGGTGGCCCAATCAACATGGATGTGGTATTCATCGTAGAATCAGAGGAACTTCTTTTTGGTGAACTACATGCCATTGTCCATGATGATGTAGTTTAGGACCCCAAAGTGATGGATGATGTCAAGGAAGAACAGCATGGCTTGCTCAGACTTGATCGTGGAGATCGGTTGGGCCTCTACCCACTTTGTGAACTTGTCTACGGTGACAAGCAAGTGCATATAGCCCCCGAGTGCCCTCTTGAGAGGTCTAACCAGATCGAGCACCTAGACCACAAACAGCCACATGATGGGGATTGTTTAGAGTGCTTAGGCCAGCTGGTGGGTCTACCGGGCGTAGTACTGGCCCCCTTCGCAGGTGCACACAATCTATTCGACATCAGCTACCATGGTCGGCTAGTAGAAGCCTTGTCAGAATGCATTTCTGACCAGGGTTCTAGGCGCGACATGGTGACCACAGACCCCACCATGGATATCACTTAGCAACCGCTTCCCTTGTTCGATGGGGATGCAACGCTATAGGATCCTGGTATGGCTTCGCTTGTAGAGCTCACCCTCAATAAGGACAAAGGACTTGGCATGATGTGTGAGCCTCTGTCTTGTCCGTTGGTAGCACCTCGTGGAGGAGGTAGTCAAGGTAAGGTGTCCTCTAGTCGGCCAGAGGGTCAGGCTCTATCGCTGGATCCTCATCAAGCTCCATGGCCTTGGGGTTGGATGGAGCCAACAGCTAGTTACCCATTAAGCCTAGGGCAGGGGCCCATCACTGGCTTGTTCCCCCCTAAAGGCTTGCGCTGATCACTAGTGAAGATGCCTGTTGGCACCAGCTCTCGGCCAGACGTTGCTTTCACCAGTGTGTCGGCCACCTTGTTGAGACACCTCGAGATGTGATTAAGCTCAAGGTTGTTGAACTTGTCCTCTAGTTGGTGGAGTTCTCGATAGTATGCAGCCATCTTGGCATTGTGGTAGCTTGACTCCTTCATGACTTGGTCGATGAACAGCTAGGAGTCACCCCGGACATCAAGGCATCAGATACCAAACTCAATGGTGATGCGCAGGCCATTGATGAGCGCCTCATATTTGGCCCCATTGTTGGAGGAGGTGAAATGGATATGAACCATGTACCTCATGCATACCCCAAGGGGCGAAATGAAGACCAGCCCTGTGCTGGCACCCTTCTTCATTAGCGATCCATTGAAGTACATCATCCAGTACTCCTAGATAACGACTGTTGGTGGCATTTGGACCTTGGTCCACTCTGCAACGAAGTAAGCCAACACTTGGGACTTGATGGTCATCTAGGAGGCATACGAAATGCCTTGACCCATTAGCTTGAGTGCCCACTTTGTGATACTTCCCATGGCATCCTGGTTTTAGACGACCTCGCCAAGGAGGAAGGATGTCATGACCGTCACTGGATGTGACTCAAAGTAGTGGCGCAGCTTTCTCTTGGCGATGAGGACAACATATAGGAGCTTCTAGATTTGGGCGTAATGGGTCTTGGAATCGGACAGGACCTTGCTAATGTAGTACATGGGATGCTACACTTTGAGGGCATGTGCCTCTTCTTCTCGCTCTACCACTAGGATGGCACTGACCACTTGCGTGGTGGCCGTGATGTAGAGCAGAAGCTGTTCCCCATTGGTCGGAGGGACCAAGATTGGGGCGTTGGTCAAAAGCTGCTTGACCATGTCAAGTGCTTCATGGGCCTCAGGCGTACATTCGAAGCGGTTGGCCTTCTTCATAAGCCAATAGAGGGGGAGGCCTCATTCGCCAAGGCACGAGATGAAGTGGATGAGCATAGCGAGGCACCCCATAACTCGTTGTACCCCATTTTAGTTCTGAATTGGGCCCATCCTTGTGATGGCTGAGATTTTCTCTAGGTTGGCTTTGATGCCACGCATGGAGACGACGAAGCCCAGCAGCATACCCCTCAGGACCTTGAAAACACATTTCTCAGGGTTGAGATTAATGTTGTTTGCTCAGAGTTTTGTGAAGGTCTGCTCAAGGTTGACTATGACCTGGTTAGCCCATTTGGACTTGACCATGATGTCATCTACATAGGCCTCAATGGTTCACCCGATGAGGTCTCTGAAACACTTGAGCATACAATGCTGGTATGTAGCCTTTGTGTTCTTCAGACCAAATAGCATTATGACATAGCAGAATGATTCAAATGGGGTGATGAAAGATATCACGAGTTGGTCGAACTCTTTCATCACGATTTGATGGTACCTGGAGTACGCATCAAGGAAACAAAGGGTTTCGCACCCTGAGGTAGAGTCGACTATTTGGTCTATGTGGCAAAGGAAATAGATCCTTTGGACACACTTTGTTGAGACCCATGTAGTCAACACACATTCTCTATTTCCCACTCTTCTTTCATACAAGGATGGGATTGGCTAACCACTCTGGGTGGTATACTTCCTTGATGAACCCTACCGCCAATAGCTTCACGATCTCCTCGTCGATGGCCCTGCGTTTCCCCTCATTGAAGCGATGTAGGAGCTACTTCACTGGCTTGGAGCCTAGCCTAATCTTCCAAGCATGCTCGGCGACATCTCTTGGAATGCCCAGCATATCCGAGGGTTTCCACGCAAATATGTCTCTATTGGCGCAGAGGAAGCCAATGAGCGTGCTTTCCTATTCGGAGGAAAGCATGGTGCCAATGCACACCACTCTACCCTTGGAGTTGCTAGGGTCTATGAGGACCTCCTTGGTGCCCTCCACTAGCTTGAAAGACCCAGCCAACCGCTTGGGGTTGGGTGCTTCTTTGGTGACCTCCTTCTCGATGGCCGCAAGCTCCTTTGAGGCGATGATTGCCGTGGCATGATCATAGTACTCGACCTTGCATTCATAGGCATGCTAGAAGGAGGTGCCGATGGTGATGACCTTGCACAGTCCTAACATCTTCAGCTTTAGATAGGTGTAGTTAGGGATGACCATAAACTTTGCGTAGCATGGACATCCTAGGATGGCATGGTAGGTTCCATGGAACCCGACCACCTTGAAGGTGAGGGTCTCTATCCTATAATTGGATGGATCCCTGAAGGTGATAGGCAGATGGATCTACCCAAGTGGCACAACCTACTTTCTAGGCATGTTGCCATGGAAAGGCACTCCGATCGATCGGATGCACGATCGATTGATGCCCATGGCGTCGAGCGTCTCGGCGTACATGATGTTGAGCCCACTGCCTCCATCCATTAGTACCTTGGTGAGCCGCTTTGTGCCAATGATCAGGTCGACCACAAGCAGATATCTCCCTAGTTGTGGAATGCTTTCCGTGTGGTTGGTTCGATCAAAGGTTATGGTAGACTCCGACTATCGGAGGAAGGTTGGTGCGGCCGGCTCGGTCATATAGACCTCATAGCGTATGAGCTTCTAGTGGTGCTTGGAGTCATAGGCCACCGACCCTCTAGGGATCATGAGGTAGCCATGCAGTGTTGGAAAGCCACCGTCCTTCCCCCTCGGCATCGTCTGTGGTCGGTTTGGGATCCTTCCCATGCTCCCCCTTGTTGAAGCTTTCAGACAAGAACCGCTTCATGAGGCTGCAGTCTTTGTATAGATGCCTGATGGGAAAAGCATGGTTCAGGCATGGCCCCTTGAATAGCTTCTCAAAGTGGCCCAGGGTACCCTCGGTGGGCTTTCGACCCCCCTTGCGGTTGGCGGTGGCTATGAGCGAGCCCTCACGCCACTGCTTGCTCTTCCTCTTGCTGGGATAGTTGGAGGCACCTTCGCTGGCATCCTTGTCCCACTTCACCTTGCCCTTGAGGCGATCGAAGATTGCTCTGACCACTTCCTCACCTGAGGCATGGCTAGTGGCCATGTCAAGGAGCTCCTTGGTGGTTCATGGGCCCTTACATCCTAGCTTGTGAACTAGGGACTCGCAGGTGGTCCTAGATAGGAAAGCTCCTATGATGTCGGCGTCGGCGATGTTAGGCAGCACATTGCACTGCCAGGAGAAGCGCTAGATGTACCCATGAAGGGTTTTCCTAGCCTTCTATCCATAGTTTTTGAGATCCCATGGGTTCCCAGAATGCTTGTATGTGTCCTAGAAGTTTCCCACGAAGATCTCCTTTAGGTTCGCCCAACTTTGGATTATGTTGGGTAGAAGGTGTTCCAACCATGTTCGTGCCAAATTGACTAGGAATAATAGAAGGTTGTGGATAATGAAATCATCATTATCTGCTCCACCAGCTTGGTAGGTGAGCCAATAATCCTCGAGCCATAGTCCAGGGTTTGTCTCCCTAGAGTATTTCTGGATGTTGGTGGTGGTTGGTACCATGGCGGGAAGGTGGCGTTGAGGATATGTCAGCCAAAGGCCTGAGGTCCTAGCAGGTTGGGGCTCAGGCTTTGGTCCTTGCCACTGTCATAGCATCCGCCATTATGAGGGTGGTATCCATGGCTAGCCCCCTCCCTTGTATCACCACGGGATGCCTGCGGGCATCAAGGGTATCGCGCGTGTCACGGTGGCGGCCGAGACGCTCATGCACTGGGACCACGGTGCATGGCGTGCCACCTTGCAGTGCCTAGTGGATTGATGTGTTCTTGTCAGGTCGCTCCAAGGTCATGCACTGGCTGGTGTTGAGCTCATGTCATCAAGATAGTGAGCTCTTGGCTTGCTGCACCGCGGCATGCTCGAGTAGCGTGCCAATCTCGCAATGGACCCCATGATCCTCGGGTGTCGTAGGTCCTAGAAGACCCTAGAGCAGCAATGTTCTGGCTCGCCTAGGCGAAGTGTGGGAGGGCTTCATCATCCTTGATGATCCTCTAGTTCATGTCATGGACCATGGCATGCGTGCACCCACCGCCTCTGTGGTGCTCGATCTCTTGATCGAGCCCCACGCGTTCCTGCTCGAGCTAGAGTCACGCTTCCTTGAGCTCTTGGTGCCGAGCCATTAGCTACTCCACCCATAGGTGGGGTGGGTCCCCTGTATCCCCCTCGACCTCGTTGTCAAGGTCATTCATTAGGGTAGCCTCTTCCTCATGGATGCTTTTGATGTGTCCCTTAGGGGTTCCTGCCATGAAACATTTATGAGAGAGGTGATGGCTCCCCCTGCTAGAGTCAAAGGTGGAGGGCAACTCTGTTTCTCCCATGAGGAGGTCATAGAAAGACTCCATGACATATTCGGTCATCCCCATGAACTCATCATTCATGGGGGTGGAGGCATGCGTTGCACCACAAGGTGGCCAACGGTCTATGCGGCGTTATGGAGACCAAACGGGAGCGCTGTCAAGGAGCTCTGGATGAGGTATTCCAGAGAGAGTGGCTCTCCTCTAGCAAGGTGTGCCATGATGTTGGTGAACGAGAAGGTAAGGTGGTGTAGGTCCTCCCGGGATGGTCGGGGTCCTAAGAAGGCACCAAGCTATCGCTCTAACCTCCCATAGTCAAAACCAAGGAGCTGGTCCCTCCTGGGGCGTGGGCCTTTGGTGCATGCAGTTGCAGCTCCTCAAGCACCTATGCTATCGCATTGAGGCTAGCGGAGTGAAGAGGTTGGGCAGTGATGAGAGCCTGCGCCAACTCTCCCTCTATCGTGATGATAAATTCTAGGTCCTCGAAGCACACGTGCGCGCCTAGGACCTAGCTAGCATTGTGACTAGCCATCTGAGGCCTAGTGTGGATGTCGAGACATGCAAAAGGCCCCTACCTAGTGCGCCAACTATTGGTGTTTTATGTTGCCACCAATGAGTAAATTTCTAATATTATGTGTCTGGCTTGGATGGTGTGCTTAGAGGACACAAGGTTTATACTAGTTTGGGCAGAATGTACCTACATCCAGTTCATTGCTGCAACTCATGTTACTAGCACTAAAAGTTCATATTAGGGGTTACAAATGGGCAAGAGAGGGATAGGTCCCACATCTCTAGTGAAAGGAGTAAACGGGTGCCGAGGGAGCTCGGTTGCTGCTCAGCCGTGTGTTTGAGGTTTGATGGGTTTGCTCGGATCTGGCTTGAATCGATCTGATGTGTTGTGATGAGTCAATCAGTTTCGAGGCCCCTTCATGGGACGCCATGCTTTACCTTTTATAGGCCAAGGGAAAGCATAGGTTATAGTAGAGGGAAAAGAGGAGAATGAGATGAAGAAGAAGTCCTCCAGGATCGCTGGGTCCTTTTTGTCCTTCATGCAGGTTCCGTCGACCCTGTAGACGTCAATAGGGATAGCTCCACATTGTGGCCCTATCTATCACTGGTACCATGCACAGACATCGTCTCCTAGTCATGGCGCTCCACTCCATCTTGGCGGACATCATGGTGAACTGATGCGCATGTCAATGTTTGTATGAGGGTTAGGCAGAACAGCACCGGTACACCCAATGTTGTTCCTGATGTGAATCCCTAGGTATGGCCCGTCACAGCCACGGGTTATATCGGGGCGTGTCGGTCACCACCCTGTTGTCAGAGCTTTGACCCAAGCCCATTCACTAGGTCCTAGAGTGGTTAGTTGGTGGTATGGTCCTTCATTGGGTGAGATGGATCCCCTGGCCTTGGGGTTAGGCTAGGCGGAGTCCCCCCCCTAGAGGTTGGGTGAGGCGAAGCGCAAAACCTAAGGGCCGGGCAAGGCAAAACCCTCTCCCAGAGGTTGGGCGAGGTGGAGCCAGCCCTCAAAGGTTGGGTGAGGTGGAGCCCACCCTTAGAGGCTAGGCAAGGTGGAGCCCGCCCTCAGAGGTCAGGTGAGGCGGAGCCCATGGCCTCAGTGTCGGGCGAGGCGGAGCCCATCCTCAGAGGCCAGGCGAATTGGAGCTAGCCCTCAGAGGTCGAGCGAGGTGGAGCCAGTCCTTAGAGGTTGAGTGAGGTGGAGCTAGCCCTTAGAGGTCAGGCGAGATAGAGCCTACGGCCTCGGTGTCGAGTGAGGTGGAGCCCGCCCCTAGAGGTTGGGGGAGGCAGAGTCCGCCCATAGAGGTCGGGCGAGGCAGAGCTTCTGCACCTGGGGATCGGTTGGAGCTGTAGTCATGCTCTTAACTACTCAGATGAATCAACGTTGATGGTTTATTAGTTCCTCCTCTTCAGGTACCCTAGTATTGGTCACCAACATTAGGGTCACCGGACTATCTGGTGACCATGGTGGTCTGGCACCGCCACTTTTTTCTAGAGAGGGGGGAACTTGGTCGGATGCACTGCCACCCCTAGGGTGGTGCACCGTGCCCTATGTTGAGTGCCTGAGGCTCAATAGCTAGTTTAAATTAGCCATTGGAATTCGACCATTGGAGGGGCGCCGCCCTGTCCGGTGCCCTCACAGAAAAGGGATACTTTGCTCCAATGACACTATTTGGCTTGGGGCTATAAATAGAGGTGGAGCTCGGGCTTGGCTAAGGTTGAGCACCTTGGGGATGTGTTGCCCTTATGTGTGCTTGGTTTGAGAAGCCTCTAACTCACTTGTGCTTGCGAGAAGTGCGAATCCATTACGAGTGAGTGATTCTAGTGCGTTCGATTGTGAGATTGTATCGAGTGGCACTAGGTGATCAAGTTGCAAGCCGGTGGTGCTTGTTACTCTTGGAGGTTGCCACCTCCAGAGAAGAGATTGTGAGGGGTATTGTGCTCGCCCCGCAGGAGCCGCAAAGAGCAACTCTAGTTGAGCGTGTCATTGAGCTACCCTCACTTGTGGGTAGGTTCTTGCAGTGCCTAACATGTGGGCTTGGCAGGTGATGTCAATTAGCCGCTAAACCACCAAGTGAACGGTCAACACAATGAGGACTAGCGTGTTAGCAAGCACGTGAACCTCAGGATAAAAATCACCGTGTCATCCTTGCTTCCTATTGGTTTGCATCCCCGTTACACAAGCTTGTACTCACTTTTCATATATTGTGATTGTGTAGTTGCTCTTGTAATTAGTTAGCTTGTGTAGCTTGCTAGTTACCTTTTTGCTTGTGTAACATAGAAGTAGCTCCCTTGTGGAACTAATTTGGCTTGAGTAGCCTTGTTAGTTGTTGGTGGTCACTATCGATCAAATCCGACTGCTAATTAATGTCCAAAATGGGAGAAACAAATAATCTTTTGACACATATACATTAACTATTAACATAGTTCTACTTCTATTGGAGAAAACATGTTTTGTAGGACACACATTCGAATACAAGTGGAAAACCAAGCAAAAGGGGCAACACAAAAAGCGTAAAGCAGAAATGCGCAATGAGAAAAATGGAGAAGCCCACCTTCATGCAACAACCTAGGGCGAGCACCACTGGGGGAAGGGTCCAGGCCCACCTAGGAACCGACCATGCAAAGACGGTCATGCACTACTACACAAACAATTTTGCGTAGCATTGCACTTTTGCACTCCGTGGCGGGCTCCTATTTGTATCCGCTGCGGTAAATCCCACGATTTACCACGGTGGACATTTTTTATTTACCGTGGCAGGCACTTTTGCCCGCCATGGTAAATCAATTTTCCACAGCGGGCACCTTAAGATGCCTGCCACAGAAAATACCTATTTTCCACGGCGGGCATCTTAAGGTGCCCGCTGCGGAAAATTGATTTACCGCAGCGGGCAACGTTAAAAGCCCGCCACGGAAAAAGGCCTGGCCCATCAGGCCCAGCTCGAAGCCCATTACCGGGTTTATATAAAAGGAGAGGAGTTAGGGTTTGAGCCTCACAACACTCAGCTCCCTCACTCAATCATCCGTGCCTCCCCTCTCTCCATTCCTATCTCCACTCGCCTCCCCTCTCTCATGGCTAGGACAGCCCCCACCCATGCAGTGGCATAGATCCACATCGATGGCGTAGGCCTGGGCGGGGCTCCCTGCTCTCTTGCCCTCGAGGAGGCGATGCGGCGGCCCGGGCAGAGCTCAAGCGCTCGCCGGTGTCGGGTCCTGTCCCTTGATAGTTCCATGACGGCACGGCGGATCTGGTCCCGATGTGGGTGGATCCGGCGGCGGCAAGCTCTGGCATGGCGGATCTGGCCCCGACGCGGGTGGATTCAGCGGTAGCAGGCTCCACCGTGGAGGATACAGCGGTGGCGACCTCAGGCACGGCGGAAGTGGCCCCAACCCAGGCGGTTCCGGTGGCAGGGACAAGCGAGGTCGCGCACGCCACCACCTCTCCATCGTGCGCGCCGCCGGCGTGTCAAGGCCTCTCCACGGCATAGCATCGAGCAAGGTCGCGTGCACCACCACCTCTTCGTCATGCGCGCCACCACGTGGGTCTAGGACCATGACCGAATCTGGCGAGGAGAGCGTCGCCATGCCTGGTATCTCTCTCTCCCTCTCTCTCCCACCCTCTCTCTCCTCTCAGTACCTCCCTCATCTCTCTCTCATAGGCGAGGAGCTACGTGGCGCGCAGGGACGGGTGATCCACATGGTGGCGCATCCAGGCGGCCATGTTGACTCCCTACGACATGGATCCACATGGTGGTGGATCCAGGGCGGCCACGTCTACTCCCTGCTCCCACGATGTGGATCCACACTGCGACGACACAGATCCATGGCGAGACAGCCCCAACCAACGGCAATGGCGCAGATCCTGCAAGGATGACCTCCCTGGCGGCAGATCTAGCAAGGTGTAGACCCTGGTAGCGGATCCAGTGAGGTGCGGTGGCGCCAGTATTGGGTTGTGAATGGGCTCGTCGGCGGGCTCGAGATTGGGCTCGTCGGTGGGTTCCTGGGTTTTTTTTTGAAACATTTAACTGCGGCGGGCATCCTAACGTGCCCACCACGGGAAATCGATTAACCGTAGCGAGCAAAGCGGCCCGCCGAGGGAAGGCCACGATTTACCGTGACCTTTTCACGCTGGCGGACGCGTTTGCCCGCTACGCAAAAGCAAATTCGCCCGCCGCAGAAAATGTTTCTGTAGTAGTGATGAGGCGGTCCCACTAGGGTGCGGCCACACCCTCGCCACCGCCTCTCGAGCCCATGTTCCTCTAGCAGTTGCATGCCTCCATGCATAAGCGGTTTTGGCTGATTTCCTATTTTGTTGGTGCCAAACTAACCACACTCCACTATAAAAGTAAGGGGTGGAGCTCTCCTTCAACACACACATCATTTGGAGCTACACACCTCACTACCCTACTCTTGTAGTGTTTTAGCTTTTAGTAGTAGTTTGTGAGCTAGCAAAGCTATCAAGGAGGGCTTGGCTCCATGGAAGAAAAGAGAGAAATCTTGGTATGAATACTCTGAAGAGTTCTTCCAAAGTCTTGCTCTCATATCATTTATATAGTAGTGCATATGAACTAGAGTATAATTGTCTTGTTATAATCATGATATATGAACTAGCATATAGTTTGTGTGTTATGATCTTAACATGTTCAACTTTATGCTTAATCATTCATAAGACTTGTATGGGTAGAAGTAGAGCTAGGGTTGAGGTGATGGTTCGTCATTCCTTTGGGTTTGCCCATATTCTTGCTTGTTGATCCGTAGGGTCAAAGTTTTGGGGGATATGGGTAGTTTCCTTGTACATGAGCATGGTGCTCGGGTGCATGGGAACCTTTAGATATGATGGTGCCCCCGATTGAGGGGTAGGCGGCAAGTGGTGACACCCTTGTCTGTCCCTTGTAATCCCCCACGTTCGAGTACTATGTAGGCATCTTAAAGTCTCCCATGCGCTGGCAGACTAGTTCCCAGAGATCTCCCCATTCATCTCACACTTAGTTCTAACTCTAGTCATATAACTTGTATGATCATCACTTGTTCTTTGCACGGCTATATTTGAACATGCCGGCTCCACGTAGGAACATTCTTTTATTCTTTGTTTTCCTTTTATCCTTGAGATTGGCCCAGATGTGTGTCCACTATCCTTGAAATACCGTTTTTACCCCTATCTTGAACTACGGTCTACTATGTAAGTATGTAATCTTGTTCATGCTCATGCTAGACTCTTATACCTTGCCCTCCTTTGGGAAATATAAATAACGATACTCTAAATACTTCCATGTGAAATGCTACAACAATAGATCCGTGCGCTTGTGGATATTTTCTATAATCATTAAGAAGTATTGTAGTTGGTGTTTTTGGTGGCGTCACTAAGGTTAACTCAATCCTAGTGATGGTGTTAAGAAATACCAATAGGCATTTCTGGCGCTATTGCCAAGGATGGACTTAAAACCTCTGATAATGGAGACGGGGATCCTAATCTTCCCTCAGGTAGAGGTAACTATCGTTGTGGTGGAGAATGACACACCGATCCGGCTTCAGATCGAAAGATCGAACCCTACAATTTTAGCACCACAACTCCTCTGGTAATCAACCAAGACACGGATCCGGTTGACCTTGTCAAGAAGGCTAATCCCTGCCTGCGCAACGAAGAACACAAGCAAGAACAAGAAAGAAAGCAACCAAATTGCAGATGAATTATTAATCTCATGAAGTTGGGGTCTCACAAACCGATGAATGGTGAAACTGTTCTTGACAGATTAATCTAATCAAAACCCCCAAACCATAATGACAGTGGCGGTGTATGATTATAAAGGTCTTAGGGTCATCGCCTACCCTGGACACACCCCCTAATGGACCCAAACATGATACACGGTCCAACGGACCAAAAGAAGGTGTCGCAGCACCCTGGCAGATTCTGGATGCTGACTTGTTTCAACGATTCCCATTGATTCCGGAGAGGTTTTGACATTAAACTACTTGGATTGGCTTCCTTATCAAATTATCTTTCCATCCATATGTGGATCATCAAAAACGGAGTCCAGATGCGTCTTGGGTGACCAGTTTAAGGCAGACTGGTCCTGGATTCCGAGGCAGACTCGAACTTAAGTTGCTTTGGGCCTCCACCTTGGGGACTCAAACCAAATTAGCCTCGGGCATCCTTCTTGACTTGGACACCCTTGCTGGCCTCCTTCCCCTCCATCCCATGCACCAAACATATGTCGACGAAATATGGTCGGCAGTCTACCTAGGGGTATGCCCAAGGTAGTAGATTGTCGGTAGACAGATACGCAAGCCACAAACAAGACAGTGACGCAAGACAGACACAAGGTTTTATCCAGGTTCGGCCACCAAGAAGGCGTAATACCTACATCCTGTGTCTGATTTGTATTGTTGTATGTCAATGAGAGATGTTTTTTAGAGGGGTCACCTGCCCGCCTTATATAGTCCGAGGGGCAGGGTTACAGATCTGGAAACTAATCCTAGCCAGTTACAATTGCCATATGTGGCTGGATAAGGATTCCTATTCTAACCGACTAGGATCTTGATTGATTGCCAAATCCGCCTTGACTCCTTGCGCGGGACTCTGATCAGGTTGGCCGGGCCACACGTCATTTTTTGGTGGACCGGACCCACCGATCCAGGCCAGCCCAAGCTTAGCTGTAAGGGTATAGGGGTTAATACCCCCACAGCTAGTCCCCGAGCACCATGTATTATGCTACGACACACCATTTTAACCTTTTCCGACAAGTAAGGCTTGAGTCCTTGACATCTCTGACCACCGTTGTCACCGGAGAAGTAGGTTGTCCGAAGAATGTATGGTGCTCTTAAGAAAAAAGAAAAAGATTTCCATCCTGGGAAGTGTGCCCACTTGTATTTCTGAACAGAAATGTAAGTGCGTCTTGAAGCGTAGCGTCCCTGATCATCAGAGGCATAGGGGTCGAAAAACAAACACATTCACCACAAGGTGAAGTGTGCCCACTTAGTCCTTGAGCCTGGTAGTAAGTGATGTAGGCACGTGGTGCCAGGGTCTGAAAAGAATTCCCAGTTAAGTTGATAACCCAATTGTCGTACAAGCAATACGAGATGCACCGACAGGTGCATCGTACCGATATAGTCCCCGAGCTTGCTGGTAGGCAAAGTATAAGCCTTGTAGCAAGGTCTAAATAAATGTCTCTCAACTGTATGTAAGTACAAATCACGTGTAGCCGAGAAGAACGATCTCCAAGCAGTGGTCGGGATAGTCCCCGAGCACGATAGTAATCCTTACAATCAGTCAAAGCATAAGGGTCGATTAAACAAACACATTCACTGCAAGGTGAAGTGTGTCCACTTAGTTCCCGAGCTTGGTAGTAGGTGACACAGGCACGTGGTGCTAGGGTCTAAAAAAGAATTTCCATTGAAGTTAAGAATCCAATCGTCGTGTAGGCAATACGAGATGCACCGGCAGGTGCATCGTACCGATGTAGTCCTCGAGCTTGCTGGAAGGCGAAGTATGAGCCTTGTAGCAAGGTCTAAATAAATGTCTCTCAACTGTATGTGAGTACAAATCGCATGTAACCGAGGAAAGCGATCTCTGAGCAGTGGTCGGGACAGTCTCCGAGCACATTAGTAGCCAGAGCCATCCTCGAACACGGCAGTGGTCGGAGCAGTCCCCGAGCACAGCAGTGGTCTGGGCGGTCCCCGAGCACGGCAGTGGTCTGGGCGGTCCCCGAGCACGGCAGTGGTCTGGGTAGTCCCCAAGCACGGCAGTGGTCTGGGCAGTCCCCGAGCACGGCAGTGGTCTGGTCCATCATTGAGCATAAGACATGCAGCGAAAAAAACAAACGCTGCTTGTATTATTATTTGGTGTATTTATTCATCTCCTTACTCTGTCAAGTCCAATCTGCCACGTCTAGTCAATAAAGCAGACAGATATAACACATCACTCTGCCTTCTTACTCTTTCTGGCAAACAGTCGCTTGGCGCCTGTATGGAGGTGCATCAGTGTGGGCCCTCTCACATTATCAACGAAGAGGCGCGTACACTAGAAACGAAGGGGCGCGTTTATTGGTGTAGATCTCGAGGTTGTGAAAACAACTGTCTGCGGCGCGTGCGCATGTCTCCCAAGAATCTCGGGCGAACGAAACGACGGAGCTCTTGGTTATTTATAATATAGAACTGGTAAGTTACTTTTTACCGATCCCCATTGTCATTCGCCGCCGCAACCTTCTTCTTCCTCTTGCCAAACCCTATTCCTCCAAAAATCATCACCAATCCCCCCTCCACCGCATCCACCCCCTTAGCAAGGGTAGATTAATGGTGAAGAGAGACGCCCAGAAGAAAGGCAGAGTCATGGCGAAGGAGTGGTGGAAGTCAAGGAGCAATGAGCAGACCATCGAAGACCTCGTCGTCATGGGAGTGCTCCACAACAAGGCACTCGTGGGATGGCGTGCGCCGGAAGGAGAAAGCTTCCCCGATCCACAACCAGGTGAGATTGTGGTTTTCGAGGATTTCTTTAAGTAGGGTTTTGGGGTTCCAGTGCACCCTTTCCTTCAGGGGCTCTGCTTGTATTACGAGATTGGGATTTGCAATCTACATCCCAACTTGATTCTTCTTGTCTCCACCTTCATCCATCTTTGCGAAGCTTATGGTGGCTTCCAGCCCCATTTCGACCTCTTTCGCCATCTATTCTGTCTACGAAAAAAGGGAGCAGTGACTCGAAGATAGCTGGAGGCGTATACCTCAATCTACGTGACGGTATGAAAGCCCAGTACCTGCACTGCCCCTAGAACACCTCACTGGACAAATGGTACAAGAAGTGGTTCTACATCCATGAAGAGACGAACACGATCACCCTATGTGACGTGGGGTTGATTTCAGAGAAGAAGAACAGTTGGTCGGAGAAGCCCGAGCACTTGGAGCAGATCGCAGAATTGCTTGGGATGATCCCGTGGGGAAAGCTGGATGGTCCAAGCGTGGTTGGGAACTTCATCAGCCGAAGGATCCAGCCCTACCAGAAGAGGGTACATCCTGGCTTCGAGTACTAGGGGAGCGTAGATCCAACAAGGACCTGAAAAGAGGCGCTCGACAAGATAGAAGTCAAGGCTAGGATTGGGGAGCTATTCAACCTAGCCGATCCCTATTATGTCAGGTTAAATGACATCGAGCATGCCTTCAAGCTAGCCCGACCTCCCCCAAAGGTAAATGATGCTTCCTTGTACCTGTAGAATTATGTTGTAACAAAAAATTGACTGTTGTCTCCTTTATGTTTCCCAGAGTAATGGTCGTGACAGGGCAACAGTGTTCATGTCTCCGCCCCCTGGTGTGGATTGGCCGCAAATTGCCAGCCCAACCACCCAGACCAGTGCCAGGACTGAAGACGTCAATTGGGCGGTACTCGGGGTTGGGGAGGATGCAACGGCTAGGGCTGCTGGCAAGCGGCCGGCTACCAACAAATGTCGCCAGGTCGTCTTCCCCCTTTCAGATGACGAAATAGAGGATGCGAACATCTTCCGACTCGTCCCTCGAAAGAGGAGGAGACAAATGGGGTCAACAGAGCAGGGTGGCTCCTCTGCGCCAGTAGTGATCGCATCACCGACCACTGCAACACAGAGGACAAGCGGGGGAAGTGTTGAGCGCCAAACCCCAGCGCCAGTACCGGTGGTGGAAAAAGGCCCGGTGGAACCCGCCGAGCATGTGGAGCAGGCACGGTCGAAGAGACGTCCTTCACCATGTCATTCCATGCTTCCAAGCTATAAGTATCTGTAACTTTGATGTAAGCTTATAATTTGTATTGAATACTATTGTCTTCTGAACTTTTCTCTAGTATATTAGGTCGGCGTCCACCAAAAATCTTGACCAGCTAGCCGGGTGTGGCACAGCTTTGCCAGTATTGGTAGAAAGAACTGCTCAGCAGCCGGCTATGGAGGAACCTATAGAAGAAATTCCACTGGAACCTCAGCAGATGAGTGGCTAGACGATAATCCCCGAGCAGCTAGTCAAGAAGACAGCTGAGCAAAGTACAAGTGCTCCGAGCACTAACCCTACTGAGGCAGATACCTTGGCACCAAGGGAACCAGACCAAGCTGAGGAGCAGCAACCGAAGTTGGCATAGAGCACGCTTACTGATGCTACGGCTCGTGGGAAAGCCATAGTGGTTGCGGAGACTACAGACTCTAGACCAGCGCTGCCCCCTGAACAAGAGGCCAAAGAGGACAAAGTCGAAGAGATCCTAGGCCGTCCCCAAGACAAACGACAACATGTATATGTGTCACGCTGGTGGAACAATGAGTAGGTTATGCATGAAGAAATCCCAGAGGTCGAAGAGACCCTAAAAGTTGAATGAGCGGCAAAGCGTCTGGTGATAGAAGTCCAAGTATGTTTGGCTTGACCACTTGACCCTGTTATGTAGTCGAGCTGTCTGACTTAGCTTGTTTATATGTAGGACTTGATGAAGACCGCAAAGTACCGAAAGAGGTGCTTCGGCCAGATTGAGGGAATCACGGTGAACAATAGAGAACTGGTGGTCGAGGTGGAACGCTTGTGCCGCCAACTTGAAGCCACTGACCAGGAGAGGACAGAGCGAGAGGCACAGAACTAGAACCTGGTCGACCAGCTAAATAACAAAGAGCGGGAAAAAACAAGTAAGCTGTCATTTTATCATAGCAAGTGAATGACACATGTTGTTGTGTTGTTGGTAGTGACAGCTGTAATGCAGGCTTAGAAGCTAAAGTAACTCGCCTCCAAGAGGAGAATAGCCGCGTGACCGCAGAGTATGGTCGCCTGAAGGAGGACAATGAGAAACTGGCGCACAACCAGTCTCAACTCTAGGACCACACCACCAAAATGAAGGAGGAACTGAAGAGTAAGTATTCCAGACCACCTTTCTCATTCTGTTGCCCGCCTTATCTTGTCATGCTGTTACATTTGATGTCTTGTACGGTGTGCAGTTTTAAAAGTCAATGCCAAGAGGCATCTAGAAGTCGTGATGAAAGAGCGTGACGGCTGGAAAGCACGATGCCTCGAGGCCACCGAGGATCGGGACACATGGAAGAACCAATGCCAGGAAGTGGCAACTGGCATTTTGCCCATCCTCGACCTTATCAACCTGGCACTCACAGAGGAAGAGCCAAAGATGTCCCAGCTCGGACTGGTCGAGAGATGTAGACAAGCATGGGGATGGTTCCAAGAGTTCATGAAGGAGGCAGGTGAGTACACGGGTGCCCATGTGCTAAGCATGGTGCATGCCCACTACCCCCTGATCGATCTCAAGCGCCTAGAGGCTGGATACCCAAAGGAGGTAGACCCAGACAAGGCGGAGGAGCTTCAGATGGCCCAGCTGGACCTGTCGTCAAAGATAATTGGTGACATTAACCTATGTGGAGGTGGGACAGCACCTGTACAGGGTACACCATCGACAAGTCAGCTGGAAACGCCATCAGTTGCAAGCCAACCGACAAAGCCTGCGGTCTTGACCAGCCAGGCATCGGCGGGGCCATCCCCTTCAGCTCAACTAGCACAAGAGTTCCCAAGACTCGAGTAGGATATCGGAAGCAGTGAGCAGTAGGTGCCGCGCGCCCTGACCAGCCAATGTAATAGGCTTAGAGCTGTAGAAGGAGGACATAGTTGTGCTATTGTAAACTTGGGCCTCTTTAGGCAAGCTTGTAATAACATAACTGTATATCATTATAAGCTTGTTTGCTTTGTATAAAATGTATTTAAGCTTGAAACTTATGTTGGTGTAACTAAGTGAGAACATGATAACGTTTTGTTTAGTTGTACCATTTTGCTCGACACATCATCCCAAAAAGTTTGTGCGGCCCTAGTTTGCCATGTGGTCGGAGTGTGAGGTGCGTGACCTATGCACATGTAGACACGGACAAGTCAAACCAAGGGGGACCTGCGATCACCCGTAACATAGAGAGCGGATCCCATGCACGTGTTGGGAGGAACCAGAGATAGGTCCTGCTCCAAAAACCGTAGGAGTGGTGGTCAGCTTTTACTGGCTAAGTTAGAATAACCATAAAAGTCGAAGTGACACATTAGAGTGGTCGGAGAAATCATAATAGCTTTATTGAAGTAAATCAAAATTACAAGAGGGGTACATATCTTAGTAGTTAAGCATAGAAACATCTAAGCTTGTCGATGTGCCACGAGTTTGGTACGTCTGTACCGTCCAGGTGAACTAACCTGTAAGATGTTGGTCGTGTGACCTCCTTGATCATGAAGGGCCCCTCCCATGGGGTTGCGAGTTTATGGACACCAACCTGGTTCATCTTCCACTTTAGGACCAGGTCCCCGACCACAAAGAACCGCTCTTTAACATTCTTGTTGTAGTACCTACGCAAAACAGCAAGGTATTTAGCCGTACATACACAAGAATCGAGCCGCTTCTCTTCTGCGCTATTCACTTCTAGCTCCCGTACTTCATTGGCCTTGCCTTCATTGAAGTTCTCTACCTATGCCAATCTAAAAGCTATATCTACAGGGAGGACTGCCTCAGTGCCGTAAACCATAAAGTATAGCGAGACGCCGGTGTTACGACTGGGCTGAGTTCTGAGTCCCCAGACCATGGCTGGTAACTCTTTGAGCCATCTTCCAGGAGCTTTGTCATTTTCTCTATACATCCTCTTCTTCAACGCGTCCAAGATCATGCCATTTGCCCGCTCGACTTCTCCATTAGCTCTAGGGTGCGCCACCAAGATGTATTTTACTACTATGCTCCTTTCATCACAGAAGTCCCAAAAAGCATTCCCGGTGAACTGAGTACCCAGATCAGTGATGATGCTGTTGGGTATGTCGAAACGATGGATGACCTGGTCGAGGAACATGATAGCATTTTCTAAGGATGCCTGTACCAAAGGCATGTATTCTATCCACTTAGAAAATTTGTCGATCAGCACAAAGACGCATGTAAATTTCCCTAGAGCCGGTTTGAAGGGCCCGATCATATCCAGTCCCCAGCATGCGAAGGGCCAGGAGGCTGGTATTGTCTGGATCTCATGTGCTGGTACATGGATTCTCTTGGCGAAGAACTGACAACCCTCACAGTGGTGGACTAGCTTCTCTGCGTTGGCTACTGCTGACGGCCAATAGAACCCTACTTGGAAAGCCTTGCCGACTAGCATTCTTGAGGCCGCGTGGTTGCCACATGAGCCAGAGTGGATTTGGTCTAGGAGATGTTCACCATCCTCCTGGGTTATACACTTCATCAAGATTTCCTCCTTTGCGTTCTTACGCCATAGCTTGTCATCGACGAGCAGGTACTACTTACTGTGACGCATCAGGCACTCGTTCTCTATCCGATCAGTGTAACCGCTGCCATCTGTTAGGTACTTGATGAAAGGTATTCTCCAGTCGGGCTCATGAGTGGTCGGAGGGGGCTCGGTGGTGCTTGACGCCGGAACCGTAGCCACCAATTGCTGGTCTGGAGGCTTGTCTACCGTGGAATCTTCCTCTTCGATGGAAGGCGTGAGCAGGTATTGGATGAATACACCATGTGGGATTTTTGCTCAGGATGATCCTAACTTTGACAGTGCATCCGCTGCTTGATTCTTATCTTGGACCACGTGTATGTACTCGATGCCATAGAACCTGCCTTCCAGCTTTCTGATCAATTTGCAGTATGCATCCATCTTTTTGCTGGTTGTGTCCCAGTCCTTGTTGAGTTGGTTGATGACTAGAGCAGAGTCTCCATAGACGTAGAGACGTTTAACGCCAAGCTCAACCGCAATGCACAAACCATGTAGGCATGCTTCGTACTCGGCGGCATTATTAGATGCTGGGAAATAAATCCTAAGGACGTACCGAAGCTGCTCCTTAGATGGTGACATGAAAAGGACTCCTGCTCCCGCACCATCAATGTTGAGAGAGCCGTCGAAGTACATCGTCCAATACTCGTTGGATCCGGGAGAGGCAGGCATGCTTAAGTCTGTCCACTCGACGATGAAATCGACAAGTGCCTAAGACTTGATTGTAGTGTGGCTTGCAAACTCCAAGGAAAAGGGGCATAGCTCCATTGCCCATTTGACGATGTGCCCGTTTGCATCCTTGTTGCTAATGATGTCTCGTAGAGGGTACTCAGTCATGACCACCACACGATATCTGTCGAAGTAGTGTTTCAACTTTCGGGATGTTATCAGTATGGCATAGATCAACTTCTGAATCTATGGGTACCTGGTCTTGGACTCAATGAGTACCTCACTAATGAAATAGATTGGTCACTGTATCTTTTAGATGTGGCCGGGCTCATCTCGCTCGACCACCATGGCCGTGGAGACCACTTGATTAGTAGCCGCAATGTATAGCAGGAGTATTTCAACTTCTCTTGGAGCAGTGAGGGCTAGAGGTGGCATAAGGTATTGTTTTAGCTGTGTGAAGGTAGCGTCTGCTTCCTCCGACCACTCAAACTTTTTGGATGCTTTGAGTAGTTTAAAGAACGGTAATCCTTTTTCGCCTAATCTTGATATGAAATGGCTGAGGGCGGCCATGCATCCGGTAAGCTTCTGAACATCCTTCACCTTTTTGGGTGGCTTCATGTCCAAGACAGCTTTGACTTTCTCTAGGTTAGGGCGTATGCCGTCGTGACTAATGACGTTGCCGAGTAGTATGCCAGAAAGAACACCAAAGATGCACTTCTTTGGGTTTAACTTCCACTAGAATGTATTAAGGGCTGCAAAGGTGCATTCCAGGTTGTCAACAAGGGTATGAGTTTCCTTGGTTTTGACAACTATATCATCAACATAAGCCTCGATGAGGTCATCTTTTATCTCGTCTTTGAGGCAAGCTTGTATAGCGCGTTGTTAGGTAGCCCCGGCGTTCTTGAGCCCGAACGACATGGTCGTGTAGCAGTAGGCGACAAAGGGCATGATAAAAGATGTCTTGATCTGGTCGTCCTTTTTGAGAGCGATCTGGTGATAACCAAAGTAGCAATCGAGAAAGGAAAGGAGCTCGCAACCGGTGGTTGAATCTACGACCTCATCTATGCGAGGTAAGCCAAAGGGGTCCTTAGGGCAGTGTTTGTTGAGATCAGTGTAATCAATGCACATTCTCCATTCATTATTCTTTTTGTGTACAAGAACCGGGTTGGATAACCACTTCGGATGATACACTTCTTTGATAAATCCGTCTGCCAAAAGCCGTGTAACTTCTACCCTAATCGCCTCCTTTTTGTCGCGAGCAAACCATCGTAGCTTCTGCTTAATAGGTTTGGCCTTGCCGTTGACATTCAAGGAGTGCTCGATCAAGTTCCGAGGTACATCGGGCATGTCAGTAGGTTTCCATGCGAACACATTCACGTTGCTCCTCAAGAACCTGACGAGCGCGTCTTCCTATTTGGGATCTAGGTTGGCCCCGATAAGGGCCGTTTTGCTGGGATCACCATCGACCAGCTGGATCACCTTGTGCTCCTTAGACTTGATGTTCTTGCATGGAGCCTCGAGCTCCGAGATCTCCTGGTGGTTGGTCGAGGTCTTCTTGGCGTCGAGCACGGTCTCGGCCATGCGAATAGAGAGGTCGTGAGCCTCTACTATTTTGAAACTATCATCTTTGTAGGTATAAGCTGCATACATGTTGCCTCGGAGGGTTAGAACTCCTTTCTTGGTAGGCATCTTGAGCACCAGATACCTGTAATGAGGTATGGCCATGAACTTGGTGAGCGACGGTCGACCAAGAATAGCATGGTAGGTGCCATCGAAGTCGGCGACCACGAAGTTGACGTAGTCAGTGCGGAAGTGGTTCGGGGTCCCAAACTGCACAGGTAGCGTGATCTACCTGAGAGGTGTAGAGCTTTGTCCGGGGAAAACACCCCAGAACTATGCCTCGTACGGCTTGAGGTCCGCCTGAGCTATCTTTAGGGCGGGCAGACTGTTTTTGAACAGTATATCGATGGAGCTGCCGCCGTCGATCAGTACTCTGTCCAACTAAACCTTGTTGATACAAGGATTGAGGACTAGGGGAAAACGCCCTAGCTCAGGTATTGCGGCCCATTGGTCCTTTCTGCTGAAGGAGATTTTGCGGTGAGACCACGGAGGGAGCCACAGATCGGTGAGGAGATTGTCGGTGTTGGCCACGTTCAAGCAAGCACGAGCGAGCAGCTTGCGTTCTCATTTGGTCTCGATGGACACTTTGCCTCTGATGATGGTGTGCACGCGATCGGTTGGCTTGACATACTTGTGACGAGGGTCTACATCATCATCGTTGTTATCCTTGTTGCGCTATTCCCCTGCGTTGTTAGGCTTGTCGGACGTATCCGGAGCCTGTTGACATGTGTAGATAGACTTGAGGACGCGGCAATTCTCCATGGTATGGTTTCACTTAGGATCGAGCTGGCAGGGCCCTTTCAATGCTTTGGCGTAGTCATCTTCATAGTTACGACGTCCGCCACCCTTTTTAACGGTGTTGACCTCGCCGTCGTCTTCCCAAGCACGCTTGCTCCTGTAATCGTCACGGTAGTTACGCCGCTAATTACGTTGGTCACGGTGGTCGCAGGAGTCGTTGCGCTGGTTGCGGCGGTCAAAATTGTCATTCCGACCATGGTTGCCACGGTAGTCGTCGCGGTGTGGGGGGTGGTCAGAGCGTGGAACCCTTGCTGCTTCTTCAATAATTATCTTTTTAGTGTCGTCGGCGTCCGCATATTTCTTAGCGGTGGCCAGGAGCGTTGTGACCGATTCAGGTCTCTTATGGAGGAGCTTGTCCCTTAGGGCGCCATGGAAGCAGAGGCCGGTGATGAAAGCCTCGATTGCCTCATTGTCAAAGATTGATGGGACCTTGATGCGCATCTCCGAGAAACGCCGAGCGTACTCGCGTAGTGGCTCATCTTTTCAATCTCAAATCTATTGCAGATCGTATTTGTTGCCTGGTTGTTCACAAGTAGCAATGAAGTTGTCAATGAAGGCTTGCTTGAGCTCCTGCCAAGAGTCGAAGTAGTTCACCAGCAAGCTGACCAGCCATTGGTGACCTGCATGGCCAACAGCGACTGGGAAATAGTTAGACATGACGTGCTCATCAGCCATGGCTGATCTACATGTAGTCTTATAGAGCATGACCCATAATTCGGGGTTTTCCTTGCCGTCGTACTTTTGAAGTTTCTCAAGCTTGAAATTCTTGGGCCATATGACTTGGCGAAGGTGTGGAGTAAACTGCTTCAAACCCGACAGGCCGTGGGCAGTGTCATATTCCATACGGTGATAACTTTCGTGGGATGCTCGATCGTCGACTCTCTGGTTGATGCGAGCGCGTAGATCACGTCCACCGAGGTAATGGTGGAGATCATTATTGCCATCGCGGTGATCTCGATTGCCATCTAGATTAGCCCTACGACCGTGGTTATCGCGGCGATTGTCGCGGTTGTCCTAGCGGTTATCATCCCGGACGTCATGGCAGTTGTCGTCCCGATGGCGGTTGTCATCCTGGCCACCATCATGGCCACTGTTTCCACCTTGACGGTTGTCTGATGGGTCGTTGTTGCGCGAGCCACGTTGGTTGAGTGGCTGTGAGTGACTTGGGTGCTGGCAGCTGTGGCTTGACTCGACTGAGACGGATGGAGCCCGAGCTTGGTTTACAATCTCCATGGTCTGGGCCATAGCAACTGTCAGATAGGCTTGTATTTCATCGCGAACTGCTTGGGTTTCTGGGGTGTTGGGTAGCCATTGCATCGTCGCCATGGCGATGGCTATGTTGGCACTTGGAGTCCTAAAGACCTGTTTGTCCCCCACCCTGTCAAAAGCATTGTTGAGGTCACATGGCTGGACCCTTAGGCGTCGTGCCTCCTAGTCTGCTTCGGCTTCGATTTGTCGGTGATTAAACCAGTCAATATTACGTGCTTCGTGTGTAGTCCTTTCTTGTTCAATTTTGCCAACTGCTGGCGGTTCATCATTGCTAACAACATGGATCAAATCTCCTCATCTTGGTAGGAAAGATGGGAATTGCGAGAACCCCGGGGCATGGTCTGGGATATCCAGATCGTACTTGATGCCTTCATCTTCATGATGCTGAAGCTCGATGTGGATAGATGCATTAGATGCGGTGCTGGACGAGGAGCTAGAGTCACCCTCTTAGACTATGTGGACGGATCCTTCCTGATAATCTTCAATCTGGATCATGTTGACGAAGTTGCGTGGCTTTGGCCGAGGTCGGTGCATAAAACACAGATCCAAGCGGCATTGTAGGTTGTACGCGTAGCTGGAGGCAGCGTTTCGCAGGCCATAGGGCCAGACCTGGTGGTTCTCCATTGAGGCTTCGTGCTCGGAGAGCCAGAGAGCCATCATGAAGGCTGGCCGGCGATGAGCAGAGCACCCTTCAGGAGTAGATGTGACCATGAGATCTGTACCAAGTCATGCAGGACGACTGGTCTGAGCTGGTTGGGTAGATCTGTTGTGGGGAGCAGTTACCTGCTCATTAGGTTGACTTTGAATCGTACTGACCAGAGCTAGGGTTTCAGCGAGTTTGGTGCCGACCCGATCGATGGAGTCGAGCAGGTCAGTGTTGTCGATCTGCTTCCCTTTGTAGCGGGGAAGCGAATAACGAATTGTCGGCATGGCTGAAGGTGATGCAGGCATGGTCGGAGCTAGATGTACCATGGTCGGAGCCAGATCCATCGTGGTCGGAGCCGTATCTGTCGTGGTCGGAGCCGTATCCATCGTGGTCGGAGTCGTAGCTGATGCAGGTGAAGCAGTGGTCGGCGCAGACTGAATCCACGCCTCCTCTGAGGTCATAGCGATGAAGTCGTTGGAGCCGGTGGTCCAGGTGATCTGGCCAACGGTGAATGTGAGGCCGTTCGACGTAGCCATGGAGCTGGAGATGATGACCATCTTGTTTGCTTGGAGAGCAGTACGCACACCCCCTACCTAGCATGCCACTGTCGACGAAATATGGTCGGCAGTCTACCTAGGGGTATGCCCAAGGTAGTAGATTGTTGGCAGATAGATGCGCAAGCCACAAACAAGACGGTGACGCAAGATAGACACGAGGTTTTATCCAGGTTTGGCCGCCAAGAAGGCGTAATGCCTACATCCTGCGTCTGATTTGTATTGCTATATGTCAATGAGAGATGTTTTTTAGAGGGGTCCCCTGCCCGCCTTATATAGTCAGAGGGGCAGGGTTACAGATCTGGAAACTAATTCTAGCCAGTTACAATTGCCATATGTGGCCGGATAAGGATTCCTATTCTAACCGACTAGGATCTTGATTGATCGCCAAATCCGCCTTGACTCCTTACGCGGGACTCCGATCAGGTTGGCTGGGCCGCACGTCGTCTTTTGGTGGACCGGACCCACCAATCTAGGCTGGCCCAAGCTTAGCCATAAGGGTATAGGGGTTAATACCCCCACAGCATGGGTGTCATGTCCTCATCATCCTCCCCTTCTTGATGAAAAGCCGTCCTCGGCGTTGATTGTGCTTGAAACTGATCCTGCACAACATAAAGGAGAATGGGGTTGCGAGGACAAAGAAAACTGAAATAATTGTGAGAAGGAATGTGACCATGTTTCCAAGTTTCTAGCATGTCATCTCGCATAAAAATTTCAGCAAGCATGTAGACTCCATGATCCGAATGCACATTATGTATGTCAATACTATCCTGCAAAAGATTAGAACTAACCAAAGACAATGCAGGAATAGATGGTCGAGCAGACATAGGTAGAAACCAAAAATGCTCCCCTTCTTGGAAGTGAACTTGTTTCATTAAGGAACATGAGAAAATGTTTGTATTATTATGGCTGCCCTATAAATGATCATAATCTTGTACAACAAAAGGAGAATTCATATTATTATGAATGTATACTCGATGTATCATATATTGTCCCTTGTTGTTATATCTGCCAATAACATGATATGTGTGTTTAAAAAACCAAGGCAAATCAGCATATTTAAAAAGGCTCTCCTCCAAACAATTTAGGTTACACAAAACATCAAATTCAATGTAGCCCAAAGTATGTAAAGAAGACAACAGTTTGAACTCATCAGTTTTAGTAGCAATATGAATAACATGTTTATTTTCAGCACAAGTGACTAGTTCCAAAACATGTAAAACTAAAGCATCTTCTACCAATTTATCTTTGTCACAAGGAACATCAAGCAAATTATCATGGGACAAAGATAAATCAAGAGAGGGTTCCACTAACAATTGCTCTATGACAGCATGGTTTGTGGGAAAATTTAGTACATTAAGACAATTTTCACCTTCTGTGAGTGTAGAACCATGGGCATTACCTATGTTCTCAGTAGGAGTAATAGGTGCATGGTGAAGTGATGGTTCTGAATTTGCATATGAGGTTGTGCTCCTCATTTTCTTCCACATCATCCTCTCACTTATGTACATTAATCTATAGAAGGTTAGTCATAGCAAGAGGAATAACAACAGACTCTTCCTCTAAATGGTGCACCTCAGCATACGAAGTCAAAACAGGAGGTGGATTAATAAAGGTTTCTCGCATAAGAAGTTTCATATCATTCCAAGTTTGAGGTTTATCAGAAGGATCTAAAGACTCCCACCAGGATAAAGCAGAATGTCGCAAAACACTAGCTACATTTTTTACCTTCCTCCATGGACACATAAAGTGAGTAGCAAATATGTTATCGATGGCAATTTCCCAGTCCATGTACTCATCAGCACCTATACCATCATAAGTCGGTGGATACGAACAATCTGTCATTGTAAACACAAAAACAAGGAACAAACGATGAAAGCTATCCCTACCAAATGACTACGTGGTTATAGTGGCGTCACTTTTCATAGCAAGTGAAAGTGTCTTACCAAGCTCTTACAAAGTTCTTACCAATGCAAGCAGTGGCGGTACAACCGGCGGCTGGTTCGTGATACCTACGAGGCAGTGGTACCGAGATTGCAAAGCCCTTTTTCTGTACTGATCTGAAGAATTTATGGAGCTTAGAAGGCAAACAAAGAGTAATATGTATATCTGGCACACAAGTCAATAACAGAAAGTAATGCTGAATTATAGTCTAAAGTACTTGTTCTCGTTGCTGGTCTAAAATGTTCCAAGTACCAGGTGTGTGACAAAAGTATGGTGGATAGCAAGGTGACAAGTGTATGAAAAACAAGTATGGTGGATGGAAATAGCAACACAAACAAGGAACCAAAAAGCACACGCTATCACAACTCACTTTGGTCTTCTCTATGTGCTCCTCTAAATATTGTTCCTCTTGTGCCCCTCTCTTTTTTCTATTTTTTAGGTTGTTGTTTTTTTGGGAAATTTCGACTTTTTTATTTTATTTTTTTGATATTTTTCCTTTACTTAGGAGCATAAAAGAAGTAACCACAGAAATATATGAGCTGAAACAAGTAAAAGACGTGGCCTATGGAATTTTCAGAAAACTTGCTCAAAATCGACAAAAACCTTATGACCACGAAAAGAGGATCTTGTGACCACTTTTTGACCATGTATCATGTTTGTGACCATGAAAAGAGGATCTGAAATTTTTTTCTAATCGATTTGCATATATGGAACATCAAAAACGGAGTTCATATGCGAAAACTAGACCAGTTTTAAGAATTGGCTCCGAATTAGAGGATAAAACGGGAACAATGTGTGCAAAATTGGTCACAACAGCCAAGATTTGATGGAAACGATAGGGAAAACACACGAACTGGACTCTGGCATGACTTAACCAGCAACAAGACCTCGACCAGGACACAAACTCAACACGACGGACTCTGAAACTGAAATATGCAAAGGCTATAGCGCGGAAGGTTCTAGGACAAGAAAAACAAGTATGGCACTGGACTATGGGACGAATACGAAACACTCAAACTAGGGAATAAGAGTGAACCTGACGGTATACCTTAGCTCTGATTACCAATTAATGGAGATGGGGATCCCAATCTTCCGTCAGGTAGAGGTAACTATCATTGTGGTGAAGAATGACACACTGATCCGGCTTCAGATCGAAAGATTGAACCCTGCAATCTTAGCACCACAACTCCTCTGGTTATCAACCAAGACATGGATCCAGTTGACCTTGCTAAGAAGGCTAATCCCTGCCTACACAACGAAGAACACAAGCAAGAACAAGAAAGAAAGCAACCAAATTGCAGATGAATGATTAATCTGTCAAGAACAGTTTCCTTATCAAATTATCTTTCCATCCATATGTGGATCATCGAAAACGGAGTTCAAATGCGTCCTGGGTGACCAGTTTAAGGTAGACTGGTCCTGGATTCCGAGGTAGACTTGAACTTGAGTTGCTTTGGGCCTCCACCTCAGGGACTTAAACCAAATTAGCCTCGGACCTCCTTCTTGACTTGGACACCCTTGCTGGCCTCCTTCCCCTCCATCCCATGCACCAAACATGGTCATATGCATGGGTGTCATGTCCTCATCAACCTCCACACTTGGTGATTGCGCTAAGAAATGCCAACAAGCATTTCTGGCGCCGTTGCCGAGGATGGACTTAAAACCTCCACACTTGGTAATTGTGCTAAGAAATACCAACAAGCATTTCTTGCACCATTATCGGGGAGGGCATGGGTTAAAGAATCTCGTAGACATGATCATGAGCACATGCATATAATGGTAGTCATAGTTTGTGCAGGCTAATTCTGCTTGTTTTCTTCCTGTTGGTGATGAAAACATTATAGGGTATGAGTGGTTTCATCCTATCGGAAAACTACATCGATAATCTAGAGGTGCTCCTAAGGAAGAATAGGTCCCATACTGCTTCTTCCTCCTCTACTCCGCTGGCAAGTGAACCATTCACCACTGTACCATCCTGTACTACCGTTGGAGAAGATACTCTGTGACTACTCCACCCCCGCTATTGCCAATGTGCACATTGGGCCCACTATCAACACGGGAGCTGGAAAACTTTGAGCTACGCACTGGCCTCATCACGATGGTGCAGACGAACCAATTCTGTGGTTTGCCAAGCGAGGACGCAAGTGCACACTTGCAACACTTCCTAGAGCTGTGCGACACCATCATCATCAAAGACGTCGCACCAGTAAGCACAAGGCTTCGTCGGTTTCCCTTCTCCCTTGCGGGGAAGGAGAAACAATGGTTTTATAAGGAGAAGGATGCTGTCAGTATGTGGGACAAATGTTCCGCGGCATTCCTCATGAAATTTTTCCCCATGGGCAAAACCAATGCCCTAAGGGGGAAATTTCAAACTTCTAGCAAACTTCACTAGAATCCATCCCTAAGGCGTGAGAGAGGCTATAGGATTACATCCAGGCCTACCCACACCATGGAATGGAAAACTGGCTCATGCTCTAGAACTTCTATGAGGGGCTTACGCCCATATCGAAGGGGCACGTGGATGCCGCTGCTGGAGAAGCATTTCTCTCCCTCACCATCAACAATGCCATAGCTCTCATCGAGAAAATGGTGGCCAATTAGAGCTAGGGAGAGGAGCGCAAGCAACAAAAAGGCATGCATACCATGAAGGAGGCAGATATGCTTGCCACAAAAATAGATTTGTTACTATCAAGACTGAATGAAAGGGCCCACAAGAAGGAAGCTATGAAGGCCACCGTTCAGGCCATAGACTCGTAAATGACTTGCGAAGTCTATGGAAAAGTCGAACACTCGGGGAACAACTACCTTGAGACCTATGAAGATACCACATATATCAACAATGGGTTCTGAGAAGGTAACAATGTTGGGTGGAACAATCAGTACCGCACACAAGGAGGTAATTCGAACCTCAACTCAAATTACAATTCAAATCAACCATCCTTGAAAGACCTAGTTTTAGGTCAAGCAAAAATTAACAAAAGTATCACTAAAAGTTAACGTATAATGATAAAATGATAGAAAACATTAATTCAAAAATCAAAAATTTATATTCCTCTGTTCAAAATCAAATGAGCTTTAATAAAATGATAGAAACAAAATTAGCTCAAATTGTTGCTCCTATTCCTATTAAAAATGAAGGGAAGATCCCAGGGAAACCTGAGAATTCTCTTGAAAAAGTTAATGCGATGACCACGAGGGGTGGTAAGTCCACTCGTGATCCACCAAATCATAATAGTAAAGCAGGAAAAATGCAAGGGCAACAAGAAGAAGGACCTTCACCATCAACAAAAACACAAAAGATCAAGAAGATGAGAAAACAACACCACAAGACTTTGTTGATACAAGCTACTTGCTGTTTCCAACAAGGAAAAGAAAGCAGGCCATGGATGAGCAATTCACTCGTTTTGTGGAGATGATAGAGAAGATACATGTGAGCATCCCACTATGGATGTCTTACATGTACCTTCCTACGCAAAATACATCAAAGACCTCATCAACAACAAATGACCTTTGCCATCCACATAGGTCGTAAAGCTAATGGAAGAGTGTAGCGCTGCTATACTCAACCATCTACTAGAAAACAAGAGGGAGCCTGGGTGCCCCACAATCACATGCTCCATTGGCACCCAATAGTTTGATCATGCCATGTGCGATCTTGGGGCAAGCGTAAGCGTTATGCCCAAGACCGTCTTTGATAAGTTGAACTTCACCCACATTGCACCTACGCCAATGATGCTCCAGCTAGCTGATTCCATGGTCTGCTATCCAGCTATGATTGCTGAAGATATCCCAGTGAAAATCCGGGGATACTTCATCCCAGTTGATTTCGTGGTGCCAGAAACTACGAAACAATCGCCCCTCATCCTGGGGTGACCATTCCTCAGCACCGTGGGAGCACAGATTGATGTTGGAGCCAGAGAAATCCGCTTCAACATCAATGGCAAAGAAGAGAAGTTTGACTTTTGGCCTAGGCAGGAGCAATGCTCCATGATCTGTATCAAGTACGGGCTGAACCCACAAGGTATAAAGGAGGTTGAGATATAACCTCAACTAGTGGACAGCCTCATCAAGAAAAATAAAGAAAATAAAAAGAGGCCAGAGCAGAAAAAGAATAGCCTAAAACGAGAAGAAGAAACTCCAAAGGTTGTTCCCACACCACCCAAAAAGGACAAAAAGGTGTGGAAACAAAAAGAAGAAGCTCCGAAGTCCACCTCCACACCACCCAAGTCAAACAAAATGGTGTGGAGACCGAAGAAGATGCAATCATCCGTGTCTAGGCACGGATGTACCATCATCAAGCAAGAAATGAAGGGAGAAGAGTCCGACTCATTGAACTTTAAATGGTGAGCCCTTGCCGAAGGTAAATCGGTAGTTATCCTTTACAATTATAATTTGCTTAGAATTCCTATATAATGAAACTATATATTATGTCTTAAATTATGCTAAAAATAAAAACAATTAGTTCACCCTTCATATATCTAGAATAAAACTCACCTTGTTCCATACAAGTATGTTTTGATTTGAAGTATGGTTAGTAATCAATCATGCTTTCATAGGCTTTTCAAATTAAGCACAGTGCTTAGGTTGATGAGCCTACCTTGATCAAATGTAAATGTGAAGTTTAAATTTGATCATTGAACCAAAACCACTAAGTATAGACATGGGTAGGGTAAACAAAAAGTATAAATAAAACCATATACAATAAAGCTACCTCGGAGTCATCACCAAGCAACTCATCACAGCATTGGCCTAGAGCTAGCTTGGGGGAGGACCCCCACAGAGGTACCTTATATATGTTTCATATTTTTAATTTTCACATTTATTTTCCACATTTATTTATTTATTTATTAGCAAATAAAAATTCTAAAAAAATAAAAAATACCAAAAAATAAAATATGATAGAAATACCTAAAATATGAATTCCACTCTCATATGTGTTTAAGGAATGTTTCGTTTCTCCTAAGTCGAAATGATGAATAGTTGCTCTATCTATAATTTATCTGTGTCTAGGTTATAACTTAGTATTCTCTAATATTTAAGTTTGTTGGCTAAAAATATCTCATCCTAAAACTTAAAAACTTATGGGTTGCAAATGCATGCTTCTTTTCTAAGTTGTTCCGAGTTATGATATGGTACAAATGGAATTAACTATAACTTTGTTCTAAGAGAAACTTGACATTAGGAGATTTCATTTTAAAAATGCTAAAATCTAAAGTTCCTCAATGATTATGAATACCTACCAAGACCATATGACATGATATTCAAATTCAAACCTTAGTCATATGCTACTTGTTTGAGCATTGAGCTTTGTCAAATTATTGTGACCCTTGTTGAGATTCTCGTCATGCACCCATGATCAAGCCAAACGTACACCCACAAATAAACTGTTGACTCTTACACTAAGAGTTATGCAAAAACATGCTTTTTTTGTCCACCAAATAAATTACTCCATTCATTTATCATGAGTCTCTCTCTCAAAAATTTTCATATGCCAAAAAAAAGAAAAGTATGGGCTATGCTAAAAAAGAAGAAAAGAAAAAATATTCATGCCAAAAGGCATGAGAGAAAAAATGCATGCCAACGAGCATGAAGAAAAGAAAAGAAAAAGAGAAGAAAGAAATAAAGATAACCCATACATTTGAATAAAAAGGCATTCATCAAAAAGAGAGAGATTCATGATTCAAGGAGTACCAAAAATATTTTGAAATAGGACTTTATAAAAATTTCACATACTTACACGTCTTGATCAAAGTGTATGACTTGCATCTCCTTGAGGTCCAGTTTTTGACTTAGCAAAATATGTGATGTAAGTATGCCCCACTTTCATACCTACCCAAAACTCCACTCAAAAGCCTTAGTGGTAGGATATGAAAAAAAGAAGGCAAAATTTCAAATGCCTTTGGTGAGGTTTCATACATATTTAGTGATCGAGAGAATCATTTGAGGAACTTACATTTGTTTTACAAAAACTCATAAAACCTCTGGATAGATGGTTGATCAAGGAATGAATGATTGGTGATTCTGTTATAACCGTTCTATCTTGCAACTGCCTAAGAACTTGGAAAAGATATACACCCCATAGGGATCAAGATAAAGGGTGAATAAAATGACAACTTATTTGAATTACGGAAGAATACTATTTTGTTGGTGCCAAACCAACCACACTCCACTATAAAAGAAAGGGGTGGAGCTCTCCTTCAACACACACATCATATGGAGCTACACACCTCACTACCCTACTCTTGTAGTGTTTTAGCTTTTTGTAGTAGTTTGTGAGCTAGCAAAGATATCAAGGAGGGCTTGGCTCCTTGGAAGAAAAGAGAGAAATCATGGTATGAATACTATGAAGAGTTCTTTCAAAGTCTTGCTCTCATATCATTTATATAGTATTGCATATGAACTAGAGTATAGTTGTCTTATTATAATCATGATATATGAACTAGCATATAGTTTGTGTGTTATGATATTAACATGTTCAACTTTATGTTTAATCATTCATATGACTTGTATGGGTAGAAGTAGAGCTAGGGTTGAGGTGATGGTTTGTTGTTCCTTTAGGTTTGCCCATATTCTTGCTTGTCGATCCATAGGGTCAGAGTCCTAGGGGATATGGGTACTTTCTTTGTACATGGACGTGGTGCTCATGTACACGGGAACCTTCAGATATGACGGTGCCCCCTGGTTGAGGGGTAGGTGGTAGGTAGTGATAGCCCTATCTATCTCTTGTAATCCCCCATGTTTGGGTACTATGGAGGAGTCTTAAAGTCTCCCATGCGCTGGTAGACCAGTTCCCAAAGATCTCCCCATTCATCACCTATCGAGGGGTCCACGTCCCCGTCCAAACTTGGACTCCAAGCCCCCACACCTGAGTCCTAGACTCAGTGTGGTGCTTAGACCTCCACCATCCCCGCCTCCAATTAGTCGGTCTAGAAAGAGCTAGAACCCACGACAAGAGAGCAATGAGCCTTCCCTGCTCCCATAAACAAGTATGTGCTCAGGATAATAAGTCTATGACCTAACTAGAATCCAATGCAATGGATGGTCCTTATCCGACACGAACAGGGAAAATAGTGTAACCAAGCTATGCCCCATTGGCCAAAGGACGCAACCTCTTAGACCAACACTCGTACCATATCCCTACCCGATCTCCATTTCCTTTCACCATTTTATCAAGAGAGTGATAATAATAATCACCTATTGTGAGTAACGACATGTTACTCGTACTACCAAAAAACCTAAGCATAGCAGCTACTCGACCAAAGCTAGTAGGACTCATAGGTAGGTATATCTATGCTTGTAGTTTCAATATAAATCCTATAACATAAATGCACATCACATATATGTATCCACTAATCATTCAAAATAAGGGTTATGCACCGGGGCTTGCCTTAGGCAGGCGGGATGTCAGCATAGTCAGTTAGTGGTGGCTCTAGGACCTCCTCCTACATGAGGATCTCCTCCTCGTACTCCTCGATCACCTCCTCGAACTCATGATCTCCAATGGTCATGATCTCCGCCAACTCATTCTCTACATGCATGCGATGATGATGCAACACTTAGCATTTTAGCAATAGCAACTCTTCAAATAAGAATACACATGGTAAACTACTAAACTAGCTCTATTGACTAAAATACTAAGCTAACTATCATCTTCATCAAGTAAAGTGTTGGGTTCAACTAACAAAACACCAAGCTTTACAAATGAAGGATATATCTCTATTTCTACTAATGATTTAATGTATATTTGAAACAAAGAGCATTTAACTACCCTTATGTTAAGTCTATTCTAAAGCTAAAAAAATTACAATGAGCACATAACAATATAATGAACCTACTATAAAAATTTTAGGGTTTTTGCGATCACGAATCTACCACAAAAATTCCTACAATATTTAACCTAATCATATTAAGCACTCTCAAATGATTTAATAGCTACTGGTATCAACAAGCCAATAAATGAACTAAATACACTAACAGATATAGCACAATTTTAGAAACTCAACAAAATTGGTTTCACAATTTTTGGATACCTACATGATTTTATATGATTTACCAAATTTTAGCTCAGAAATACAAATGAAAAGCTATTTCTATTCTCCACGAAAAAGCTAAAGTGATTTCGGCCCAACACGGCCCACGTGGCACAACGTGCTCGTACACGAGCATGTGGTGGCCCATAGGCGAGGGCGGCCCATGTGCGGAGGTGACCTATGGTGAGGAAGCTCATGCGCGCTGGCCCTCTTGCAAAAACACCCTCATGTTATCAGAAAATAGCATGAACACTACACACACTATTTCTATAGACAACGACTTTGCAACAGAACCCTCGGATCTTCTCCTCTTTACAATGGCAAGGCCCTCGACCATCCCTGCATGCTCCAGCGTGGTGAGCGGTCACCCTGGGTGCTTTTTCACCAAAAATCAAACAACGAACCAAATCGAACCGAACCAAAACCAAACCGAATAGTCGGTAGTTCGGTTTTGGTTTCTAGTTCTGTGAAGTTCGGTGTTCGGTTTCAGGTTCGGTTTCTATGCCATACTGAACCGAAGTACTGAGAAACTGAACCAAACCCTATTTTTCCTATTATTTATCAAAACTGATGGAGTACTGTGGTTTATTATCAAGAATGAACTACAAATTTGTAATATTTGATTTGAGCATTGAATTGTTAATTTTGTAACAGTCTTGGGTCTTCAAATAATATATTGTGCTGTGTAAGTTTGTACTATGTTGTGCTGTCAATTCTAAATCCTATCTGATGTTTTCTTGCATTGGTTTATTCGATTTTAACCAAAAAACCAAACTAAAAAACCGAACCAAAATTGGTCGGTTTTTGGAATTTTAGCAAACCAATCGGGGGTCATTTTCTGGAAACCGAAATTTTGGAAAACTAAAGAAACCAAACTGAACTATCGGTTAAAACCGAACTCCTAGGCTGAGTGAGCAGTGGCACTGGCACTTATCTCATCCACATAGGACCCATGCTAATAGATCTACAAGGCCGACGCTCACCTAGGGTTCAACGTGAGACGATGGGTGGCTATTGGATGAGCTGGGACGCCGTAGAAGGACCTCTCCACAATGGCGGGCACCCTATAGCAATGGAGATGGTGTTCAGGTGAGCCGCAGCAACAATAAGGTGGTAGGGGCAGTGGGTGAACAACAACAACTCACCAGTGACCTTAGCGAGAAGCTGGCTTAGCCAAAGACGACCCAAGCGAGGCTGGCCACATGAGCGCTACGAGGTGAATGGTGGACCACAAAGGCACAACTACATCATCAGTGAGGAGGTGGCACTACAGCTGCGACTAGCATGCACATGATGAAGAGGGAGCCAAGGCGAGCTAGTGGTGCAGAGAAATTGGCGCGGGATGAAGTGGTGCAGACTGGCCACGACGCGGGTGGTGGCGGGCCTTATCGGCACGACGGTGGGCAAAGCTCTAAAATTGGAGCTCAACGTGACATGAGTCAAGGCGGGGTGGGGTCAGCTAGAGAGGGGATGTGAAGGTAGAGAAGCAAGCACGAGCAATTGATGAGAGGTGCTTGCCCTCTAGCCTCACCGTGACACAACACGACGGCGGTGGACAGCAGAGAGAGAAGAGGGAAAGAGAGAAATGGAGCATAGTAGTGGGCTCAGCTCATCCTTACCATGGTGGGATGCGAGCAGTGGGACTAGGAGGCCCACATGCCGATGCTAGCCAATGGGCATGTGCAAGTCTGATCGGCATGGCCTGCATGGCCACAATGTCATAAATGACAGCTACGGCGGCGTGCACGGCCACATGCGGACAACACCCAACTGGGCCAAGGAGGGGTAGTACGATGCAGCGTGCATACTAGAGCAACACGATGGCAGTGGCAGTGTCATGACATGAGGCAGCAGTGGCGGACACGATGGTAGCATAGCGCGGGACAGGGCAGGCGGAAGCAGCGGCAGCTTCGTGTGGCAGGGCTAGTGGTAGCCGAGCCATGGCCAGGCCAGATGCGGCCACAGCCATCCACACATGGCAGCATGCACATGCACATGCACAACCAACGCGGCGATGCCGAGCACCCAAGCATGGTGATCATGGCCAACCAACCCAAGACAGTGACGCACATGAATTTTAATGCATTCATCACGACCAAACGGTTGCTCCTAAACCTAAATCGTCTTCACCATGCACTAGATGGCACATGAGACTACCAAATCGAGCTATAATATTACACCACTCCTTAACCCAATCTCTCACAATAAATTGCCAAACATAGCAGTGTCTAACTATCGACAGACTTGAAAATTTCTAAGTTTTTCAGCTAAATTTGATTTCCATTTGAGATTTCTAAGCTTGTGGAAATATTAGCTAGTAATATTATTTTTCGACCGCAAGTATTTCACTGTCATCTACAAAGTTTGTACTTCAAACTTTATTTAAGTATCACATACATGTTTTATAGCATTTTTGCTTAATAAAAATTAGTTTTAAACCCTAAGTGATATAATATGACTATCGACTCAACTTTTGTTTTGCATTTTAGTTGATCACATTAACTAACACATAAACATGATGCTAATGACATGTTTTAGTAAATGATTTATGGTGTAACACCGAGGGTGTTACAAATCTACCCCCCTTAAACAAAAATCCCATCCCGAGATTTCATGTGCCTAGTGTGGGAAAAGAGATAAGAAATAAATTTTGATTTAAACAATTACCTCGGTGAACTAGAAAAAAGGTGGGGATAATGCTTCAAGATATAGCTTTCTTGCTCCCACGTTGCTTCATCCTCCGAGTGATTTTGCCACTGAACTTTATAAAACTTCACCATATTGTTTCTAGTCACTCTTTCTTTTTCATCTAAGATCTTGACAGGATGCTCAATATAAGACAAGTCAGGCTAGAGGGGAAGTCCTTCAATTTCCACAGCTTCATCAGGGACCCGCAAACATTTCTTTAACTAGGAAACATGGAAGATATTATGCACAGCTGACAAAATATTCGGGAGCTGGATATGGTAGGAAGAAGAACCACACCGGGCCAAAATTTTGTAAGGTGCAACATAGCGAGGGGCTAGCTTCCCATGAACACCAACTCGATGCACACCTCTCATGGGAGATACCTACAAATACACATGGTCACCAACTTCAATTTGCAAGGGCCTTCTTCGCTTGTCCACATAAGTTTCTTGATGACTTTGAGCTACCTTCAAATGGCTCTGAATAATGCTACCTTGCTCTCAAACTTCCTTGATAAAATCAGGTCCAAAATAGCCATAGTCTCCCACTTCAACCTAGTTAAGAGGTGTTCTACATTTCTTTCCATACAAAGCCTCGAATGGTGCCATTCGAATGATTTCTTGATAACTATTGTTATAAGAAAACTCAGCTAGAGTCAAGCATTCGTCCCACTTTTCAGGAAAAGAAATAGCACAAGCTCTCAACATATCCTCAAGTACCTAATTTACCCTTTCTGTTTAGTCGTTAGTTTGCGGATGATAAGCTGAACTTCTGAGGAGACTAGTACCAAGACATTCCTAGAGTTGCTCCCAAAAACAAGAGACAAAGACTGACCCTCTATCAAAGATGATAGTAAGAGGAACTCCATGCAGGATCACAATCTGGTCAAAATACAACTTGGCATACTTCTTGGCTGAATATCTGGTATCTACCGAGAGAAAATGAGCGGACTTAGTGAGACGGTCCACAATGACCCAAATAGAGTCATACCCCTTGGACATGCAGGGTAAACCTACAACAAAGTCCATGAAAATATCCTCCCATTTCCAAATAGGGATAGGCAAGGGCTACAAAAATCCTAGCGTACGCATATGGTCTGCCTTAACTCTTCAACAAGTGTCGCATTCCACGATGTACTTGGTGATATCCTGCTTCATATTTGACCACCAATACAAGTGGCGTAAATCATGGTACATCTTGTTACTTCCCAGGTGAATGGATAACTTAGAATTGTGAGCTTCATCCAAAATCTTTCTTCTAAGCTCCTCACTTGACGAAACAACCAATCGGTTCTTGAACTTCACTACACCTTGATCATCGACACTAAAATGAGGACCACGCCCTTCAGCAATTAACTTCTTGATATGTGGGATTTCTGAAACATCTTACCTTTGCTCTATAATAATTTGCTCAAGTAAATCTGAGACTAGAGCAATATGAGCTACCACCTTAGCATGGTTGAGAGACAAGGGTGCTTCTTCAACTTGATACAACTTCTGGCTCAAAGCATCGGCTACCACATTAGCTTTTTTAGGATGGTAATGAACCTCTAAATTATAATCATTGATTAGATCCAACCATCTTTGTTGCCTCATGTTCAGCTCAGACTGAGTGAAAATATATTTGAGGCTCTTGTGATCCATACAAATATGCACTTTATTTCCCAACAAATAATGCCTCCAAATTTTTAGAGCGTGCACCACAGCAGCTAGCTCTAAATCATGGGTGGGATAATTCACCTCATACTTTTTTAGCTGGCATGAAGCATGAGCTATCACACGTCCATCCTACATAAGCATGCATCCCAATCTAGTCCTTGAGGCATCACAATACACATCAAATGGCTTGTCAATATCTGGTTGGGCAAGAATAGGAGCAAAGGTAAGAAATTCCTTCAGGGCTTGGAAAGCTTCTTCACAAGCCAGACTCCATACAAATTTGACATCTTTCTAGAGCAACTTGGCCATTGGTTGAGCTATTATGGAGAAGTCAGGAATGAATCACCGATAATAACTAGCAAGACCAAGGAACTGATGGATCTGATGCACTGACTTGGGAGACTTCCAATTTAACACATCTTGCATCTTTCTTGGGTCTACAGAAATACCTTTAGGTGTCAGAACATGTCCCAAAAACTGCACTCGATCTAACCAAAACTCACACTTACTGAATTTGGCATATAGCTTGTGTTCCCTTAATCGAGTCAGTACTATCTAAAGATGTTGAGCATGCTCTTCCTTGTTCTTGGAGTATATCAAAATATCATCAAAGAACACCACTACAAACTTATCCAACTCTGGCATAAAGATTGAATTCATGAGATACATGAAGAATGCAGGAGCATTAGTGAGACCAAAGGACATGGCTAGGTATTCATACAGCCCATACCTAGTAGAGAAAGCTGTCTTTGGTATATCTTGTGGCCAGATCTTAATTTGATCATACCCAGAACAAAGATCAATCTTCGAAAACACCTTGGCACCAGCCAACTGATCGAACAAAGTATCAATACGAGGCAACAGATACTTGTTCTTAATGGTTACCACATTGAGAGGGCGGTAATCCACACACATCCATAGAGTACTGTCCTTCTTCACAAAAATAGTTGGACAACCCCATGGAGAACTAGGATGGATAAATCCCTTCTCTAATAATTTCTCTAACTACTTCTTCATTTTAGCTAGTCTTTAGGAGCCATGTGGTAGGGACGCCATGATATAGGAGCAGTGCTAGGTTCTAACTCAATGGAAAACTCCACATCCCAATCCAGTGGCAACCTAGGTAGATCTTTAGGGAAGACATCCAGAAACTCCCAGACCATAGGAATAGAGGCAAGATTAGGATATGCTTCAACATGAGCAGCAACTGGTAAGGCTGCATCTGAGGCCATAAGAAGAGACATCCTATCCTCGAAACAAGGAAGCCATAACTCAACAACTCTCTGCTTAAGTTTGAAGACTACCCCATAAACTCACAACCAGTTCATGCCCAGAATTGCATCTATGCCTTGCCTAGGTAGCACCATGAACTAGAGGCGATAAGTGTGAGTGGCTAGCACTAATCCAACTATGTCTGTCTGAGTATTAATGCACAACTGCGCACCCAGAGTACTAATTCTATAAGCAATAGGAATAGCCATAAGAGATATATTGTGCCTCTGTGAAAACCCCATGCTCATGAATGAATGTGATGCACCAGAATCAAACAACACATATGCTGGGTGGGAATCAATGGTAAACATACTGACCATCCTAGGTTCATTCTACAAAATCTCCTCAGCCTCAGTGTAGTTGACTTGTCTAGAGCGGCTTACGGGCACCTTCTTCTTGATAATCATCCTCTTGACTAGACGGGAGTTGGCTGAAGGCTAGGAAGACTACGCAGGCTAGTTTTGTGGACATAAACAAGCATAGTGGCCTTCCTTGCCACACTTGAAACAAGCACCTGGCTTGTTCCCCTGCCCCTGACGAGGCGGAACTTGCTATCCCTAAGGCTATTGTTGCACCTGCTAAGTAGGTGCACGGTACTAAGTGGGAGGTGCCTAGTAAGTCTATTGTGGCTGACGGAATGACTGTCCACTTGTAGACTGATAGGGTACCCGCCTGACAACCTATACCTTCTAAGCCTTGGGGTGACTAGAAGATTCAGTAATCACTCGCTTGCACTTCCACTCTGCCTGAGAGTCATGCTAAAGTCCTTCCATGACAATAGCAGCATTCATCATAGCACCAAAAGTCTGATAATCCCCTATGTACAGCTCCTTCTGTAGACTGCAAGAGAGGCCATGATAGAAATGGCCCCTCTTCTTCTCATTAGTTTCGATGTGGGTCCCAGCATACTGTGCCAGATGGTTGAACTTGTTCACATAGTCCATCATAGACATGCTCCCTTGCTTTAGGTCCAGGAACTCCATCAACTTCCTATTCAGCACACCAACAGGAATGTACTACTCTCTGAAAGCGGTGGTAAACTCTTGCCAAGTCACACGGTGATCCACCGGCTGTATGGCATTGAATGTGTCCCACCATGCAATGGCAGAACCCAACAGCTGCTGTGCTACAAAGCACACCTTCTGTTCTTTAGTCACAGTGAGCAGCTAAAACTTCTGCTCTAGAATACGAAGCCAATGCTCTACATCTAGAGGCTCAGCAGTCGGTGTGAACATGGGTGGGTGCGTCTTCAAGAAATCCTGGTAAGAACAGGGCCTCTCTAGACCGCGAGCACCACCCCTGCTCTCGCCATTGCCTCTATGGCCCTCACGGGTGAAGCCATCAATCACCTAGGCTAGCACTTCCAAGGCACGGGCTGACTCACGCTGAGCAACTAGCATCTCCTCCATCATCTCCACATGGGTCATTAGAGGTGGTGGTGGAGGAGGAGGAGGAGCCAGAAGTGGGGCCTCGTGGCTCTCCTCGTTGCTGTTCTCATTGCCATGACCACTTTCACCCGCCTTCACCAAGACCACGGCCCAACCCAGCACTTGTGCTCCCATGACCCGACCTCAGGTTCATCTATAAACAGATATGAACCAACCATTAGGGATAACCCTCCAGATTAGGAACAAGGGACTTATAGAAATGATAAGGTTTTTAGACAAAGCATTCTTTTTAGTTATTAGATTAATTCACTAACCAAAATTATACGTGTGGGGGAAGTTTAGTTTAAGCAAGATTCTGTTTTTATGATGCATGCATCAGCCTACCCAGTCACTCAAGCCAAAATATAGCAGCATTCACAAAAAATTTTGGCACATCACACACTCACTTCCCATACGCTAACGATTCTTACGCGGCGTAAGTTAGTGTACCTGTAGAAACTTGATTAGATAAAACTAGTGTCGCTATCTTAGATAGACCATATTACTAGGGCTTATACTTATTTACATAATTTTATTACATCCTACTTTTCGTAAAACTTTTGTTGGTCAAATTTTAGGTTTTGAAAAGAGTTATGAAACTCGTAAGTCATTATTGGCTCTCTGATACCACCTGTGGTAGAACCGCCTGAAATAACATACCTTCGGAGGCACTTGTCTTCCACTAGACATTAAGCACCCTGAAAGCAAGCTACATCGGATGGTTCCATCGAGCACACCCCAAGGGAAAACTCAAACAATCCATGTTTTTCCTCTAGGATTCAATAACGAGAACAAGTTTACAATACTTAGTCCATTTCATACATCAAGAGTTCTTAGAAATATATTATTACAATACCAAGTTCAGAGTGTGGAATTTAAATAGCGGAATTACAATAACATCTAACGATAAGATACAAGGATCCATCTGTGCCCACCAGAAGAATCCTCCACACAACAGCTACTCCTCAAGCTGCACCTGCAATAGGGGTAAATAAACCATGAGTACACAATGTACTCGCAAGACTTACCCGATTAGTGGGAATAATTTTCCGACTCCAAAGGATATGATGAGCTTTATGGTTTGATGGGTTTCCTTTTTGCAAAAAGCAACACTAGTAGTGAATCCTTATGTATGTGTTTTATTACCAATCATGATTAGTTCATTAGCTAATAATTCTTTGTAAGCAGCTGTTCTACTTTCAAGCAAGAGTTGAGCAATCAGATCCATTTCACCACCTTTCATGTTCTAGTTCTTAGTACAGTGCTAGATCATAGACAAGTCATACCATATTACATGGTGATTCGCAAACCAATGTAGCCTAGCTAGGTACCCCAAAACACATGCCCCGCTTGTACCCTAGGCACAAGTAGGACCAACCCACCACTCTCATACTGAGGGTGAAAGGATCAAGATCCCCAAGAGAGGGTGAATTGGGCTAATTCTAAATTTTACGCAATAATTAAGTCCTACACTTAGCCCACTTCACCCCTTGTGCCTAGAATATGTTTCTATTGTTCTACCGTACAAAAGTTTTGCACCCTAGGTTTCAATCCTACTCTAGCATAGCAATTCTAGGAATGTAAAGACATAAAATGAATTGCTCAAAGTAAAGAGAGGGAAAGGAACAAGATGAGGTTTTCCTAAGGTATCAGTGAGTCGCCACTCTCCACTAGTCCTCGTTGGAGCACCTGCGCAAGGGTGTAGCTCCCTCTTGATCCATGCAAGGATCAAGTGCTCTCTATGGGCTAATTCTTTGACACTCCATCATGGTGGATCACCCACAACTGCTCACAATATGACTTGGGTCATCCACAAGCTCCGTCGGTTGATCACAAAGCTCCCAATCACCACCAAATCATCTAGGTGATGGCGATCACCAAGCATAACAAGCACAAACTCTCACTTGACCAAGACAAGCCTAATGAGAAAGGTGGATGCACACTTGCTACTCTCTATTCACTAATAAGGCCCTTAATCTTGGATTCTCATATCTCAATCACCACACTAGGCTCTTGCTCTCCCTTGCACTCCAAAGGTGTTTCTTAGCTGAACAAATGGGCAAGAGACCTCCCTTGGACAAGTGGAGTAAGTATTTATACCCCCTCATTCAAATCATAACATTTGGAGGCTGAGTCATCACTCTACGGGCTGAATGGATGCTCCGATTAGGGTGATCAGACGCTTTAGTCAGTTATGCCTGCCACTGTGTTAGAAAGAGCCGTTAAGTTCTGATCAGACTCTGACCAGCATTCAGTCAGCACCAACCGGACACATCCGGTCAACACCAACTAGACGCAACCAGTCTAGAAAAACCCTTTCTACATCCTTACTGGAGTTGACCAGACGCAGGAACCCCAGCGTTCGGTCAGTACCCACCAGACATGTCCGGTCAAGCAAAAGCCTCTCTAGAACCTCTCTAGAGTTGATCGGATGCAGCCACCCTAGTGTCCGGTGCTCCTCCACTCAGTGTTCGGACAGTACCAGATGACTGCAATTGATCAAATGAACTAACCAGACTCACCCTCCAGCATCCAATCACAACAAGACCAGCGTCCGGTTAGACATGTGACCCTGCATTCACTTCCAACTCAAAATCCTATGTGAATGGAGCTGACTCCAATTGATCTTAGGGCAATTCCTGAGCTACCTAGTGCTAGGTTTGACAAGTGTGCACCACACCTAACCCACTAGACACACCTAGGTCAAGCTACTAGTCCATACCCCCTTAATAGTATGGCCAAAGGAAAAACAAAGTCTTAAACTACTCTAAGTGTCTCTCCAACACCAAACGACACTTAGAACTTGTCTGTCCTTAACCTTGTCGTCCATCCTTTGAAAACTGAAATGATTTCCATCGTCAGGGGCATGACAACAATGATTGCCCAATCAATTTCCATTACCATGACATAACTCAAATTGCCTATGCAAAACACACATTAGCCATAGTAATCTCATGTCATCATTAATCATCAAAACCCAACTTGGGGCCTAGATGCTTTCAATCTGCCCCTTTTTGGTGATTGATGACAACACAACCTCGAGTATGTAAAAGAGATGCGTGAGGTTTTCAACATGCTCGGTTCATATAAGCTTTTGACAATAAGAATAAAGGGGTTAGGCATGCTTATATTATCCAAGCCAACATGGTGTACTCAAAAGATATGAAATAAGCATGAGTACATGAAGTAAAGCTCATTTGAATCAGAGTAAAACACAAAAGCAAAGCAAATGAGTATAACCAAGTGACATGACATATACATATAAATGTAGAGAGCACACATGTCACTTAAGTCTCACTATCACATGTATATAATATAATGCATGAAAGTAAATGTGAATGCATGAAGTATCACACACAAAATACCAAAAAAATCCTATCGAGACTACCTCACATGCTCCCCCTAGATCTAACACTCCTCCTAGATCTAACATACTCACTCTCTCCCTTTGGCATCAAGCACCAAAACCTAAGGGTCAGACGGTGGGACAGAAGTAGTCGAGTTAGGCGCTGAGGTGTGGTAAGAGATCTAGACTGAGCTGCATCATCCTCTAAAACTAAACTCTAAGCGGTCTGACCCTCTATAGTAGGAAGTGAAGGTGAAGCGGTCTAGGTCTGCTCAGTAACTAGCGCTGCCTGTGGCTCTAGAGGTGTTATTGTAGGAAGTTGAGCCACAACTATCTCTGTCGCTGTCGCTGAAGCCTCAAGAGTAGGAGTGACTGTATGAGGTGGCTTGGACAATGCAACAGACTATGAAATCATCTCAGTAGTCCCAGTAACTAGAGCAGCTGTGGTAGGAATAGGGACTCAGAACTCGAGAGGTGTAGGCCACCCTATAAGCTCATTGAATGTAGTGCCAAGACTCTTGGAGACTAGGGTGTCCATCACTAACACTGAGGAACTCTGACTCGGAGTGAAGCCCGTAATAATGGGAGTGAAGTGAGGACCCTAAGCAGTCACTGGTGAAGCAAACCATTGGGACACCTGCTCTATAGGTAAAGCAAACTGAGGTGCTAGTGGTCCCTAACTCTGAAGCCCACTGGGCAGTATAGCTTGAGTCACTAGAGTGGTAGTGGCAGGCTAGCTGATCTAAGGTGTAGACTACTGAAGAGCAACCCCAATAGCAGTGAATACATGCTGCATGAAGCTAAGTAACTACTATTGAATCATAAGCTACTGCTACTGCATGGCCTGCTGCTACCTCTAAAACTCATCCTATCATGCCTAGTCCTGCCTCATCCGCTCAAGTACAGCTAAGAGTGTCAGGTCTGTCTATGGTGGCTATGGTGGAGCGGAGCTAGAGCCACTAGCCTCTTTGTCATGTGGTCGAGGAGCCATCTGTGGAATTAGCTGATAGTCATCATTAGAGCTATCACTCGGGTCCCTCTCGACCTCATCCTCCTACTGAGCATCAAGCTCCTCCTCCTCTATCGATGCAATACCCCTAATGATCTCATCCTACTGGGCTGCTATCTTTGGTACCTCTAGGTAATGGCTCGGATAGCGAGGTGTCCTTGCATGACTATGATGTAGCATCTGGTTCATGTCATACGATGGAAACTCAGTGGTAGCACCTGTGTACTCTGCCACTATCTCAAGAAACTTCGGTGTAACTGCCTTTTAGATTAGGAAAGTGATCTAATGAGCATAAGGTAGCTGACGGTGACCTCTAAAGCCCTCTGCTAGTGTGTCCTCTACCTCTGAAAGCATTACATCCCAAATATCAAAGACTGTCTAAGACACTAGGGAATGCACTAGCCATAGCTGAATGTGAGTTAGACCCTCACGATAGCCCATCCTCGAGAGTAGAGTCCTTATCATAATAGCATCAAGGAGCCGAGCTGTAGGTGTAAGGTCATGTGGTGTCCTTCTCAACCCCTCACCAAACGGCTCTATGAAGCATGGTCTGACGAGATCTGTAGGTGGCACAAGTCCACCATGAGGGTGTCTCGGAGGCTCTGTCTATCCATAGCATATCTCATGAAGGCGAATGGGTGACTCTAGAATCCTTAGTATCTCTCTAACCCTCGAGCTCTAGAGCCTATAGTCATGGCCTCTGAAAGCAAAATGAATATATCTATGCCTCAGGTCAATCCATAGAGAGGAATAGAACTCACAAACCCATGATGGAACATAGCAACCTATCTATCCAAGAAGATCTATCAACCCTGGTAGATAAGAAAGATGAGCACGGATCTGCTCGCCTACAGCTGCAACTAGAGACTGTATAGAGCAGACCCGCTGAGATCTAAAAGCAACACCACTCTTGAGATAAGCTTGATAGAAATCCTCCTATAGCATGGTGTAGAAGTGCTCTGGTGCACGCTCATCCCATCTTGGCAGAAACCAATCCTCAAACTGCATGAATCGTAGCTGCTGCACCTGTATGGCTATGGTTGTCCTTAGGTCAAGGTGAACCACCGAAGGTGGACCTTGTGGTCTAGGAGGTGGACGAGAGCCCCGCCTCTATGTCTGAGGCCTCGGTGACACCTAAGTACGTGTATGGCTAGAGCATCAAAGCTATGGCTGTGTTGCCTACTCTGCCTCCTCAATCGGCTCTCCCTGCTGAGCATCCTCTATCTACTCTGTCGACTGTGTTTGCGGTTTAGTCTCTAAGCATGATAGTTCTAGGTGGACTACCAAGACTAGCCTCAGTCCTGTCGACGGTAGCCCTCTAAGCCAATGACAACTAGTCACCTATGCGAACGCCACTGCTAGCTCCACCTCTCTCTGCATGCTCTACGACGACTGCCATGGCTACTGCCCTCTCTGCCTCAACATCATCTAACTTCTGCTTCTTCTTTGTAGCCTTTTTCGCCTTTCCCTTTTGCTATTAGGTGAGATGGAGACCTTGGATCCTCATCACTGGGACCACCTACGGCATTCTTGCAACGAGCCATCGTTGAGAATTAGACAATGACCACTAACAAGCAGACACTTAAGAGGCTTGGCCTCAATCCATACTCGTAGACTTGGCCCCAAGTAAAACTACCACTATCAAATCAACCACAAGAGCACTGACTCGCTACACGATGAAATAGATAGGAAATATAAATAATCACTATATTCATCTAGAGGTAAGAAATCCTAAGAAGCAAGCAGTAGATGAAAAATTGAAATTGATGGCTTTATACCTGATGAAATCCGACGATCTAGCGATCAACAATCAAAGGAGGGGATCATGGGGCACCACACAAGATCGACAAGGTTACGCCTAGGGCTAGGGTTTGGCGCACGAAGCGGTATGGTGGCCGAGGAGACATGATGGCGCAGTGGATGTCGGCACTAGTGAGACATGAGCGGTGGCACGATGGCACGACGCAGGCGATGGAGGTGCAAGCACAGGCATAGTGGAGGAGGCATAGGTGGTGGTGCTCAGCTGCGTGAGGTAGGCGTGGTGGTGGTGGTGCTGGCGCAGGCAGTGAGCTGGCATGCGGCGCTTGTAGTGGCGTGGTGGCGCGGGCAGGAGGCGCATGCGGTGGCGTGGTGGCACGGGTAGGCAGCACAGGTGCACATAGGCATGGTGGAGTAGAGCAGCGCAGTGGCACGATGGATGTGAGCACGAGCGGGGTGCGGTGGTGGCACAGGCACAGCAGCAGTTGGCTACGTAAGGTGCGGCGGCTGAGGTGCAAGCGGTGAGGGTAGTGCGGCTATGTGGGCTATGCGACGGAGAGACTATGGCACATGATGCAGGCGATGGTTAGGGCAAAGGTACGATGTATGGAGGAAGAATGATATAAATAGTGCCCCCATGATAGACAAGGAAAAGAACTTTAGATCCACACGGATTCAACTGACCAGACGCGCCAGTGGTAATGACCGGACGCTGCCACCCAGAGTCTAGTCGACAACAGAGAGGTCCAAAACCTTTCAAGTCGTGACCGGACGCGTTCGGTGCCTCATGATCGGACGCTCAATCAAAGCCCGGTCTATCCTTACTCTTCTTCTTGGTTTGACCGGACGCAGGGCCATCTTCACACCGGACGCTGGAGGAACATAGTTCAGCATCTGGTCACTCCTATGCTACATCTATTCACCTCCTGTGAACTGACCGGACGCTAGAAGTAGAGTCTGGTGCAGCATTCGGTCACTATATTTCAGCAAATCTTCAAAGTTCCTTCGCACTACCTTTTCCCAATCAAGTCCCAACTTCAATAAGACACAAATAAACACCAATTGGGACTGATGTGAGAGACCTCTCTCAAACCCTCAAATTTTTTAAAGTATTTTGCCTTAGGCTATAATTCTTTTTAAGAAAATATGTAATAAAAAGGGTGAGGAGCAACATGTGGCCACACAATAGGGTTTAGAATTAATAGAAGTGTTGGGTGCTCAAAAGATAACCAAAAAGAAACGACAAAGCAACACACATGCACATGCAATGCAATACTTGAAGGTAAGTCTAGTTGCTTGTCAAGTTTGATCCAAGGTAAAGCTTCTTCACATGCTTTTCAGTGGTTATCTTAACCATGTTAGACAAGCCCTATGTGCATTATAGAAAATTAAACATGTTTTATATTACAATGCAATGCAAGGGACAACACAAGCTCATTTTTTAGTGAAGTTACTAAAATCAAGCACATTAAGCTCATTCCACAACCGACAAAATGTAGCCTCATCTAGCAGTTTAGTAAAGATATCTGCCAATTGATCCTCAGTCCTTACACCTTCTAGTGATATATCATTTTTAGCAACATGATCTCTAAGAAAGTGGTGACGGATATCTATGTGCTTGGTGCGAGAGTGTTGAACCGAATTATTAGCAAGCTTTACCATGCTCTCATTGTCACACAAGAGAGGTACCTTTTCTAGAACTATACCATAGTCTAGAAGAGTTTGCTTCATGTAAAGAATTTGTGCACAATAAGCACCCGTGGCAATGTACTCCGCTTTGGCGATGGACAATGCCACACTATTTTGCTTCTTGGAGGTCTAAGACACTAGTGATCTACCAAGCAAATGGCACCCTCCAGATGTGCTTTTTCTATCAATTTTGCAACCAGCATAATCCGAATCGGAATAGCCAACTAGTTGGAATCTAGCTCCCTTGAGATACCAAAGACCAATGCTTGGTGTGTGCTTAAGGTACCTAAGGATTCTTTTAACGGCAACCATGTGAGCCTCCTTAGGATTAGCTTGAAATCTAGCACACATACATATACTAAACATAATGTCGGGCCTAGATGCGATCAAATATAATAAACTACCAATCATAGAATGGTAGAGAGTTTGATCAACCAATTTACCTACCACATCTAGGCCGAGATGTCCATTAGATGGCATTGGTGTCTTTATTGGCTTACATTCATCCATTTTGAACCTTTTAAGAAGGTCCTTGGTATATTTTTCTTGAGAGATGAAGATCCCCTCTCTCATTTGCTTCACTTGAAAGCCAAGAAAGAATGTAAGCTCTCCAATCAAAGACATCTCGAACTCCTTTGACATCAATTCACCAAACTCTTTGCAATAGTCTTCATTTGATTAGCCAAATATGATATCAACAACATATACTTAACAAATGAAGATCTCTCCATCAAGCTTCCTGGTGAATAGTGTGGTATCAACCTTCCCAATGGTGAAGCCCTTCTCAATAAGGAAATCCCAAAGGCGCTCATACCATGCTCTTGGGACTTGCTTAAGCCCATATAGCACCTTGGATAACCTATAGACATGATTAGGATATCTAGGGTCTTCAAACTCAGAAGGTTGATCAACATAGACTAGTTCATTTATGAAACCATTTAAAAATACACTTTTAACATCCATTTGATATAATTTCATTTCATGATGGGATGCATATGCAAGTAGAATACGAATGGTTTCAAGTCTTGAAACCAGTGCAAAGGTCTCTCCAAAATCTAATACTTCAACTTGAGTGAACCCCTTTGCAACTAGTCTTACCTTGTTCCTCATAACAATGCCTTGATCATCTTGCTTGTTGCAGAACACCCACTTTGTTCCAATGACTCTTGCATCTTGTGGTCGCTCTTCAAGTGACCAAACTTCATTTTTGGGTGAAGTTGTTCAACCCTTCATGCATGGCATTTATACAATCTAGATCTTGAAGAGCTTCTTACCCTTTAAAGGACTCCCTATGATGAGATCTTGTGGATGTGCTTGTAGTAGGGGTGAATTTCTTCTATCAACCACTTGATGGGGAGGTTGTGGAGCATCAACATCTTGAGCTTGTGCCACTATTTAATCATGGGAGACATGAGTATCTTTATTTTCTACTCTCCCATCTTTATCATCATCTTGTGGCACTTTTGATGGAGATGGTGGATCAATCACATGTACATCATCTTCATCATCTTTGGGCTTGATGTCTCCAACCGGAATGTTCTTCGTGGCCTTCCTCAATGGTTCATCACCTACATCATCAAGGTTCTCATGTGCTTCTTGGGAGCTATTAGATTCATCAAATTCCACATCATATGTTTCTTCAACTAAGCATGTGGCATGATTAAATACTCGATATGCTTTAGACTTTGATGAGTAACCAACAAGAAAACCAATATCACAATGTCTTTGAAACTTCCCTAGGTGTTGCCGCTTCTTGTATATGTAGCATTTGCAACCAAACACCCGAAAGAATGAGATGTCCAGCTTCTTCCCATTGAGCAACTCATAAGGGATCTTGCCAAGAAACTTTTGAAGAAATAGGCAGTTAGATGCATAACATGCGGTGTTGACAGCTTCCGCCCATAAAGCTTTGGGTGTATTGTACTCATCAAGCATTGTTCTTGCAATGGTGATAAGTGTCCGGTTCTTTCTCTCTACTACACTATTTTGTTGAGGAGTGTATGTTGCAGAGACCTCATGCTTGACCCCAACTTCATCATAATATGCTTCAATATTTGTGTTGTCAAATTCTTTTCCATTGTCACTTCTTATCTTCTTGAGCTTCACTTCAAATTCATTTTGTGCTCTCTTGGCAAACTTCTTGAAACATGCGGCCACTTCGGTCTTGTCATGAAGAAAGAACACCCAAGTATATCTAGAGTAGTCATCAACTATCATAAGACAATAGAGATTGCCTCCCAAACTCTTGTAAGTTATCGGTCCAAATAGATCCATGTGGAGAAGGTCTAGTACTCTTGTTGTTGACATGTAAGCTTTGGTTGGATGAGTGTTTGCAACTTGCTTGCTGGCTTGACATGCACTACAAAGCTTGTCCTTCTCAAATTTCACATCCTTCAAACCTCTCACAAATTCATTCTTCATTAACTTCTTGAGTGAGCTCATCCTAACATGTGCAAGTCTTCTATGCCATAGCCACCCAAGTGATGTTTTGGTGAATAAGCATGTCTTCAAGTTTGCATCTTCGGAGGTGAAATCCACTAGATATAAGTTGTTGTATCTAAAGCCCTTGAATATGACTTGATCATCATCTTTCTTTGACACAACCACTTGAGATGTTCTTTCTTCAACTTGAGCTTCTTGTTTTCTTCTCTAAGTTCATCATGATCTCTCTCAATCTTGAGTCTCTTGTTGTCTTCTTTAAGCATCTCATTCTCAAGAGCCATATCATAATCTTTGTTAAGATCTCAATCACAATTGTGTTGGTGGTTGATAGATTTTCAAGATCTTTCTTGAGCTTTTCATTCTCATTCTTGAGCTTCACATAATCATCATAGTTGTCGGACTCAACCACTTTTTGCCTTTGCTACTAGAACCTTGCTCAATACTCTTAACAATCAAGTCATCACATGATGTAGCTATATCAATCTTAGCAACATTGTTAGTACATCATGTGGCTCATTGGATAATAACTCATGAGAAAGGACAAGATTGTCATGATTAATCTTGAGATTGGTGTACTCTTCTTTCAGCAAATTGTAACTAGTGATAAGCTCATTATGTATCCCCTCAAGTTTATCATGTTTTTCTCTAAGCTCCTTTTTAGAGGTTTTGAGCTCCTTGAATTTGGATGACACAATTTTATTTTCTTCTCTAAGCTCAACACTAGCTTTTTTGGCTATGTCATACTTTGTTGAGTGAGCCCTTCTCAAGTTCTAGCTTTTCATTTTTAGCTCTTGTCTTTCTAATGATTTTAGTGTGTTGGTTTAGCAACTTGACAAGATCATCATAAGAAGGTGATTCAAATTCTTCATCACTATCACTACCACTTTCACCATTGCTAGCATTATCATCACCACTACTATCATCATCCTTTTGTACCTTTCATTCACCCTTGGCCATAAGGCATAGGTGTGTAGAGGATGATGGCAGCGGTGTCGGTGAAGATAGTGGAGATTTAATCACAAGAGTGGCACCTTCTCCTTCTCATTCTCACTTTCATCATCGGATGAGTCACTTGATGATTCAATGTCCGTGAGCCAATCACCAACAATGTATGCCTTGCCATTCTTCTTCTTCTTGTAAAATTCCTTTTTCTTGTCATCCTTCTTCTTGTATGGCTTGTTCTTCTTCTTCTCATCATCATCTTCATCACTTGAGTCATCTTTCTTGCCCTTGTACTTCTTCTTGTACTTGTCTTTCTTGGGTTTAGGTCATTGATGAGCTAGATGACCAAGTTCTCCACAATTATAGCAATCCATTTCGGAGATGGGCTTCCTTCTACTACTAGTGAAGAATTTCTTCTTCTTGCCATCAAACTTGACACCATTCTTGTTTAGCTTCTTGAGCATCTTGGTGGTTCTTCTCACCATAAGAGCAAGACTTGCATCATCAATCTCATCATCACTTGAGCTATCATGATCAACTCTTGCTTTGCCCCTCTTCTCTTGGCAAGCCTTAAATGCCAAATCTTTCTTCTTGGCGGAAGAAGAGCCATCTTGTGAAGTGATGTGCATGTACATCTCATGTGCATTGATCTTCCCCAATATTTGAGTTGGTGCAGCAATGGAAAGATAACCTTGATGAAGCATCGTCACAATATGCCCATACTTGTCAATGGGGAGGATACTCAAGATCTTTCTCACAACATCAGATGGTTGCATTTGTGTGAGTCCAAGCCCATTGACTTCCTCTACAAGAATATTTAAGCGTGAATACATTTCATTGACACTTTCTCTAGGAAGCATCTCAAATGAATTAAGCTTTTTCATCACAAGGTGATAGTGTTCCTCATGCTCACTCTTGGTTCCCTCATGGAGCACACAAATGTCCGACCATAGTGCATGGGTGTCTTTGTGGTTACACACACGGTTAAAGACATCCTTGCAATGACCTCTAAAGATGGTGTTTCTAGCCTTTGCATTCCACTTCTCATAATTAACCTCATCGCCTTGAGGGTTGGCAGGATCCTTAGGTTTTAGGAAGCCTTGTGAGGCAGCTCTAAGAACTCCAACATCTGAAGCCTCTAGGTATGCCTCCATGCAAAATTTTCCAATAAGAAAAATCATCTCCCTCAAAGATAGGAGGGATCCATCCTCGTGGGACATCTTGCTCTAGGTAATGAAGCCTAATTTAGGGAGCACGAGGCTCTAATACCAATTGAAAGGATCAAGATACCCAAGAGGGGTGTGAATTGGGCTAATTCTAAATTTTATGCAATAATTAAGTCCTACACTTAGCCCACTTCACCCCTTGTGCCTAGAATATGTTTCTATTGTTCTACAGCACAAAAGTTTTCACCCTAGGTTCCAATCCTACTCTAGCATAGCAATTCTAGGAATGTAAAGACATGAAATGAATTGCTCAAAGTAAAGAGAGGGAAAGGAACAAGACGAGGTTTTCCTAAGGTATCGGTGAGTCGCCACTCTCCACTAGTCCTCGTTGGAGCACCCATGCAAGGGTGTAGCAACCCCCTTGATCTGTACAAGGATCAAGTGCTCTCTATAAGCAGATTCTTAGACACTCCGTCATGGTGAATCACCCACAACCGCTCATAACATGACTTGGGTCATCCACAAGCTTTGGCGAATGATCAACAAGCTCCCAATCACCACCAAGCCTTCTAGGTGATGGCGATCACCAAGAGTAACAAGCACAAACCCTTACTTGACCAAGACAAACCTAATGAGAAAGGTGGATGCACACTTGCTACTCTCTATTCACTAATAAGGTCCTTAATCTTGGATTCTCAAATCTCAATCACCACACTAGGCTCTTGCTCTCCCTTACACTCCAAAGGTGTTTCTCAGCTAAACAAATGGGCAAGAGACCTCCCTTAGACAAGTGGGGTAAGTATTTATACCCCCTCATTCAAAACATAACGTTTGGAGGCTGAGTCATCACTCTATGGGCTGACCGAACGCTCCTCCACTCTGGAACCTCTTTAGAGTTGACCGAACATAGGCACCCCAGCGTCTGGTGCTCCTCCACTCTACGTCCAGTCAGTACTAGATGACTGTAGTTGATTAAATGAACTGACCGGACTCACCCTCCAGTGTTCGGTCACAACCAGACCAGCATTCGGTCAGTCATTTGACCCTTCTTTCACTTCCAACTCAAAATCCTATGTGAATGAAGTTGATTCCAATTGATCATAGGGCTATTCCTAAGCTACCTAGTGCTAGGTTTGACAAGTGTGCACCACACCTAACCCACTAGACACACCTAGGTCAAGCTACTAGTCCATACCCCCCTTAATAGTATGGCCAAAGGAAAAACAAAGTCCTAAACTACTCTAAGTGTCTCTCCAACACCAAACGACACTTAGAACTACTTTGTCCTTAACCTTATCGTCCATCCTTTGAAAACCAAAATGATTTCCATCGTCAAGGGCATAACAACTATGATTGTCCAATCAATTTCTATTACGATGACCTAACTCAAATTGCCTCTGCAAAACACATGTTAGTCATAGTAATCTCGGGTCGTCATTAATCACCGAAACCCAACTAGGGGCCTAGATGCTTTCAGAGTGGTCTAGGTCCTCGTCCAAACATGCACTCCAAGACCCCACACCTAAGTCCCAAACTTAGTGTGGTACTTAGACCTTCACCATCCCTACCTCCAATCAGTCGGTCCAAAAAGAGCCAGAACCCTTGACAAGAGAGCAACGAGCCTTCTCTGCTCCCATAAACAAGTATGTGCTCAGGATAATAAGTCTGTGACCTAACTAGAATCCAATGCAACGGTCGGTCCTTAACCGACATGGATAGGGAAAATAGTGTAACCAAGCTATGCCCCATTGGCCGTAGGACACAACCTCTTACACCTATCAATACCCGTACCATATCCCTGCCCAGTCTCTATTTCCTTTCACCATTTTATCATGAGAGTAATAATAATAATCACCTATTGTGAGTGACGACAGGTTACTCACGCTACCAAAAAACATAAGCATAGTAGCTACTCGACCTAAGCTAGTAGGACTCATAGGTAGGTATATCTATTCATGTAGTTTCAATATAAATCCTATAACATAAATGCACATCACATATATATATCCAGTGATCATTCAAAATAAGGGTTATGCACTGAGGCTTCCCTTGGGCAGGCGGGGTGTCAGCTCAGTCAGTTAGTGGTGGCTCTGGGACCTCCTCCTGCATGAGGATCTCCTCATACTCCTCGATCACCTCCTTAAACTCGTGATCTCTGATGGTCATAATCTCTGCCAACTCGTTCTCTACATGCAAGCGATGATGATGCAACACTTAGCATTTTGGCAACAGCAACTCTTCAAATAAGAATGCACATGGTAAACTACTAACCTAGCTCTATTGACTAAAATACTAAGCTAACTATCATCTTCATCAAGTAAAGTGTTGGGTTCAACTAACAAACACCTAGCTTTACAAATGAAGGATATATATCTATTTCTACTAAAGATTTAATGTATATTTGAATCAAAGAGCATTTAACTACCCTTATGTTAAGTCTTTTTTTAAAGCTACAAAAATTATAGTGAGCACATAACAATACAATGAACCTACTGTAAAAATTTTAGGGTTTTTGGTATCACCAATCTACCACAAAAATTCCTATAATATATAACCTAATCATATTAAGTGCTCTCAAATGATTTAATAGCTACTGGTATCAACAAGCACATATATGAACTAAATACACTAATAGATAGAGCACAATTTTACGAACTCAACAAAATTGATTTCACAATTTTTGGATACCTACATGATTTAATATGATTTACCAAAGTTTAGCTCAGAAATACAAATTAAAAGCTATTTCTATTCTCCACGAAAAAGCTAAACTAATTTTGGCCCAACGCGGCCCACGCAGCGCAACACGCGCGCACGCGAGCACGCGGTGGCCCATAGGAGAGGTGCGACTCACATGTAGAGGTGGCCCACGGCGAGGAAGCCCCTGCACGCTGGTACTCTTGCAAAAACGCCCTTGCATTACCAGAAAAATAGTGCGAACACTACACGTACTATTTCTATAGACAACGACTTTGCAACAAAACCCTCGAATCTTCTCCTCTTTACAAAGGCAGGGCCCTCGACCATCCCCGCATGCTTCGATGTGGCGAGCGGTGGCACTAGTGCTTACGCTGGCCACACAGGACCCACGCTGACCTATCTACAAGACCGACGCTCACCTAGGGTTTGACATGAGACGATGGGCGGCGGTTGCACGAGCCGAGATGCCATAGAAGGACCTCTCCATGTGGCAGGCTCCCTGCGGCAATGGCGATGGTGTTCAGGCAAGTGGCAACAACAACAAGGCGGTAGGGTAGCGAGTGAGCAATGACAACTCACCAGTGACCTTACTGAGAAGCCGGCTCAGCCAGAGATGACTCGAGCGAGGCTGGCCACGTGCATGCTACGAGGTGAATGGCGGACCTCAAAGGCATGACCATGTTAGTGGCGAGGAGGTGGCACAAGAGCTATGACTAGCATGCGCACGACGAAGAGGGAGCCAAGGCGAGCTAGTGGTGTAGAGGAATTGGCGTGGGATGAAGTGGTGGAGACTAGCCATGACACGGGTAGTGGCGGGCCGTATCGGCACGATGGTAGGCAAAGCTCCAAAATTGGAGCTCGGTGTGATGCGAGTCAAGGCAGGGTGGGGTCAGCTAGAGAGGGGACGTGAAGGCGAAGACGTGAGCACGAAGAATTGATGAGAGGTGCTAGCTCTCTAGCTTCACCGTGATGTGACACGATGGTGGCGAAAAGCAGAGAGAGAAGAGGGAAAGAGAGAAATGGAGCATGGTAGTGGGCTTGACTCATCCTTGCCTTGGTGACCATAGCATCATAAATGACATAGCGATGGCGGTGTGCATGGCCACGTGCTGACAGCACCCAACTAGGCCAAGGAGGGGCAGCGCGCGTACTAGAGCGACATGACGGCAGCATCAGCGTCGTGACGTGATGCAACAATGGCAGACGTGATGGTTGTGCAGTGCGGGATGGGGTAGGCAACAGCAGCGGCGGCTCCATGCGGTGAGGCCAGCGGTAGTAGCACCGGCTCCGCGCGGTGGGCCAGCGACAGCTGAGCCATGGTGAGGCTAGAGGTGGCCATAGTCGATCATGAGCAGCAGCACGCGCATGTGCATGTGCGACCAACACGACAACGCCAAGCATCCGGGCGTGGTGATCATGGCCACGCGGCCAACTAGCCTGAGACAGTGACGCGCACGAATTTTAAAGCATTCATCATGACCAAACGGTTGCTCCTAAACCTAAACCGTATTCACCATGCACAAGATGGCACATGAGAGTACCAAATTGAGCTATAACACTACACCACTCCTTAACCCAATCTCTCATCATAAATTGCCAAACACAGCAGTGTCTAATTGTCGACAAACTTAAAAATTTCTAAGTTCTTGAGCTGAATTTGATTTCCATTTGCGATTTCTAAGCTAGTGGAAATATTAGCTAGTAATATCATTTTTTGACCGCAAGTATTTCACTGTCATCTACAAAGTTTGTACTTCAAACTTTATTTAAGTATCACATACATGTTCTATAGCATTTTGTTCTTAATAAAAATTGGTTTTAAACCCTAAGTGATATAACAAGACTATCGACTCAATTTTCGTTTCGCATTTTAGTTGATCATTTTGAGTTACAGAAATTAATCTACACACTTTATCACATTAATTAACACATAAATATGATGCTCATGATATGTTTTAGTAAATGATTTATGGTGTAACACCGAGAGTGTTACAATCCCTCATTGCTTGAAGTACTAGTGGCTTAGGTTTGTGTAACCTTGCTCCTAGAATTGGTTAGGTGAGCTCTAGCTAGCCTGGCACCTTTGTTTCCTAATTAGGATCTTAATAAGGTGATTGAGAACTTAGATAGAGGGGTGTAGTCTTGGCTAGACCAATATTTTTAATTCCACAATTGTTTCGGTTAGCCGGCGCGATTAATTTTAGAAAGGACTATTCACCCTCCTCTAGTCCGCTATCTCAACCCTACAAGGGGTTACCTTAGAAGTGTTGTCATCGATAGGAACCTCATCCTTGCTGGCCTTCACCTCATCATCGATGGCCATGGTGCAAAACCCTTCGTGTGTGGTACCGACGACGAAGCAGAGCTCGGTCAGCTTGTCCTCACTTCCTTTCAGACCCATCGTCGCTCATGGGGGAAGAAGTCCGATCATCATCGGAGTCATTATCGAGGTCACTGAGGGAGGCAAGGAAAGCATGCTCCTAGGCCTTGGCCTTCTTGAGGCACATCTTCTTGTTTTGAGCGCCTCCTTGTCAAATCCTCCCTTCAACTTGTGCTTGCCGGAGGTGTACTCATGCTTGTCCTTGCGCTTACCAGAGTCGTGCTTACTGGAGAAGTTCTTGTTCTTCTTGGGGCAGTGGGTGATGAAGTGGTTGGGATCTTCACAGCCATAGCAACCATCTTTTGGACCACCACCGCACTAGCGGTCCATGCGGTTGTTGTGAAACCGTGAGAACCGGTTTATAACAAGTGCCAGCTCATCATCCCCAAGTGCCTCCATCTGCTCCTCTATAACAGACACCAAAGAAAACAAGGCAAAGGAGATCTATGAAGGGTTAGCTGAGGAACTTGAACCATAGTCAGTGCAGAAGGATGCTTCATTTTGACATGGGTCTGGTAATTGATCTCGATGGACATGAGCTTGCTAAAAAGCTCATCCATGGTGAGGGTGTCATAGTTAGCGGATTCAATGATAGAGGACACCTTCACATCCCAAACCTTCCAATCAAGGGTGTATAGTAACTTGAGTGCCCTCTCATGATCATGATAAGGCAGATGTGGCTTGTTTGCCCGCATCTTGTTCACAATTGACAGAAAGCGAGAAAACATTGCATCGACAAACTCTCCATCCAACTGAGAAGTTCTCATACTCACGCTTGTATGTCTTAAAGAGTCTTGTTTTGACCTATATGGTTCCCTCGTAATAGATCTAAAGCCTCACCCAGATCTCTCGAGCAGTAGTACAATCAGAGACTCTCAAACTCAGAAAGTGTAAGACTCAAAAAGAGAACACTACGAGCCTTGCTATTTGCGTTGTGTTGGTCGATCTACTCTTGACCAACATGAGCAGCAAGCACCTCATAGTTAGGTTCCTCACAAATCTCCTAAACTCGCCAATCAATGCCCTGAAGATGCATAGACATGTGGATCTTCTAGTAGGGGTAGTTTGTTCCATCAAAGTAGGGTGGCTTGCTGGAACCGTGTTCCATGTCGCCTTCATGGATCACAGACCGATTAAGGTGGAATGATCCTTAACCGGCTCTGAAACCAATTGAAGGACCAGAAACAGCGACCAGAGCAGGGGTGAATGGGAGCCTCAAATATTTTTCGAAATATTTAGATGTTGTCCCAAATTCGACCCCCAAAAGGCACACAACAAAAGTCTATAGAATTATGAGCCAATGGATGTCAAGAGAACCCAGAGAAGTTCGCTGGATCACTAGAAATCCAATGCAAAAGACAAAACTTGAAATGGAGCACGAACGAGCAAGAAACAGATCGAACAGCACAAAACACAGAACGATGGACTATCTGCTACAGTACCCTAGACTGTCTGCAGTTGAAAAATTAGACAACCGAACCAAGAGAAAATATATTGTACACTACTAAAAATGAATGCCGGACAGTCCGGGACCAAGGGGCAGACTGTCCGCAGTTCAAATCAGCGAAAGACGAAGTTGAAAAATAGGTTTTGGACATTGCCAACATAGAGGTGGTGGACTGCCCATGCGTGAACCCCGGACTGTTCGGGAATCATGAATCAGCACAGAAATAGAACGCCCAAAAATCGCTTCCAACCAAAATCCATTTGATTTGTGGCCAAATCAAAACAAATTGCCACCAAATTTTAACCACATGGTCACAAGGCAATAGGTGAGCTACCCCTAAGATATCATCGCCCAATTTAAAGCCAATTAAAGGAAAATTAGATGAATGCGAAAGACGTCAGTTTTTTCTCACCAAAAGCTTCATCCGCCCCGATCTATGGACTTGTGAGGATTTGGTCGAAATACTTCAGTGGAAGGGATCAACTCACATCCTAGTCCATCTCAGATCAAAAAGAACGAATCAAAAAGCTCTCAAAATGACGAATTGAGTCAAGAAAGAAAGTGGGAAAAGCAAGAACACAAAGAACATGAACGTGAATCACAAAAGCATCTCACAAATCGAATCTCAAAGAACACAAGGAGGTTAGGCTCTCCATTCCCAACCAAAATCATAGGTTCGATTACACCGGGACCCTAGTTCATCGGTGGACCTCTTGAGATGAACCTAGAGGGGGAGGAAAACCTAGAGAGAGAGAGGTGTAAGAATGAAATGGCAAGAGGTGAGGGAGATTGGGGCTCCCTCATCCTTATCTATCAAGACTATTACACAATCCCAAACATGCCCCTAAATATTTTGAGTCGAACCACTTGACCTGAGGGTGTTATGGTCCAACTCGAGGTAGTCTTCATCTAACGGCCACCACACCCTTCATGAGATAGCTTTGCCTCGACACGAACTCCTCAATGCCGCTATGTGCCGTCCGTTCCTCCTCAGAACCTCCCCCTAGGTTTTGAGGCCCAAACCCAAAATTCGTCCACCTAGTGGTTTTGAGGCTCAACCCACCAAACCGTCGTGAGTAGCGTACTCCATACGCGTCCTCCGCCACTCGATGTGTATCACCGCCATCCTCTATCGGCTGGCCACCATGTCTTCAGAGCCTCTGCTCAACTCGCACGTTCGCCGTCTTGACTCTGTCAACATGGTCACTCCTCTATGTACACTTACTCTTGCCGATGTCCCTAGATGTCAGCCCAGCGGCTGGTCACCCGGTCTCCTGGTCCCTCGGTCCAAGCCTCACGTCCGTCCTTCACCGCTTTTCAGTCCATTGGCATGGCACGTCCCTACTTAACAACAATGAAACTAGGGAAATTTTGATTTACTAAGCATTTTTGTGAGCATTTAAATTTAGGAAGAATAATAAGGTTTATCAAATTAAAATTTAATATAGGTTAACAACAATGAATGTGCATTCAAGCTGCTGCATATTAATTTTTGGAATGGTGTGATTTGAATTCAAATTTGAACTTGATTTGAATTTTGTCTTCAAAATTGCTTTGGAAAGAAATTAGAAAAAGAAAGGATAAATTCTTTCTTCTTCCTCTTTCCGGACCATAGGCCAGCTGCTGCCTGCGGCCCACCTTTTCCTCACGCCACCTGCGTCTCTCTTCCTATAGTGCTCCACTTGGCCTGCTCCAGAGCCAGCCCACGCTCTCCCCCGATGCAAGCCGCTGGAGGCAGCCCAGCTCGTGCGGCCCAATTTTGCTGGCCAGCCACAAGCCACGCCCGCGCAAGTCCCCTTCGCTCGCTGATAGCCCTGGCCCATAGGTTAGGGGCTTCCCCTTCCTTTTGCCATGGCCAGGACGGACTCTACTTCCGAGCGCCGCCGCCGAGTCTGGAGTGGCCACGATCCGTGGTGCCGTGGCGCCAAGGGATCCTGGCCCCATAAATAGCACCCGCACCCCTCCTCTGTCTCCTATCCCATCTGGCACCCATTTTTTCGCCAAGCAACCATAGCCGCATCTCGCTCGAGCGCTGCCGCCGACCACCGCTGTCCACCGAGCGCCAAACTGCCTCCGCTGCCTTCCGCTCGCGTATTCCGGTTCAGGTGAGATCCCCATCCCTTTCTCTCTCTCCCGGTACCTTTCTTTGGTTGAATAGTGCACTGGAGGTCGTGAACCGAGTGCTTTAGCAAGCCGGCAAAGGTGCCGCCGTCGGAACCTTGCCGCCGGCATTGTTCCGGCCGACACCTTCCGCCTGATTAAATCCAAGCCGTCTAGATCTAATCCGGCGGTTCAAATTGAAGGATACCTCTTTGATAAGAATTTTGCGTATAAGCCCTTACAATTATTCCTGGTTTAACCCACAGTCCAAAGCGTGTTTACAGATTTCATTTTCTCTTTTTAAAAGCGTACTTTGGTTCGGTTATATTGAAATACGTTTTTAATTATTTATAGTTTTGCCATTCAACTTGTTTTAGCCATAACTTCTTCGTTTTAACTCCGATTTGATCCGTTCAAGTTGCGTTAGGTTCATAATTATGTGATATACCTGTTTATGTTACTGTAAAGTAGATTTCCAACTTTTATAATTTGAGATTAGATCTAATCTATTATTTGCCTATAGGAAATCTTGTTTAATTCATAACTTCTCCGTTTTAGATCCAATTTTTGTGATCTTCGTGTCTGTGTGTTCGTAGCAAGACGTAGATTCATTTTCCAAACTTTTCATCTTGATTCTTTGCTATTGGTGTACTGTTCTAATCTATAGCCTTGTTTGCTTTGTATGATTGCTCCTGGATGCTTGTATGTTGCTGTGGTTATCGAGTATAGACGGTGAGCAGTTCATGGGAGATCAAGGGTACGACTTTGACGAGCAGGACCAGCAAGAGTACTTTGCTCAAGGCAAGTATAGCATGGGATCATCCTTGCTTCCTATTCACTTTAATTCGTTAAATTCATGTTGCATGTGTCTCCTTGATAGGGATTCCCTAGAATTGAACTATTGCCTTGTCACCTATGGGTTATGCATTTAGGTAGCTTTGCTAGAGCTCAATCAAACTATGATCTTGTAACTTGACTAATGGTATACGTAATAAATAGTAAAACATGACTTTTTAGCAACATGGAAACAAGGGGGCTGGAGTGTTTAGCTACTTTCTAAATGCTTCAGATTCCTCTCCCTAAGGACTTATCTGTAAGTGATCATCTAGGACTTACAGTACAGCTATGAGGGCTACATGGCTCTGACTTTAGCTCAATATGAGGACCTTTTCTAGCTTGTTAGTGGTTACCTTTATGGTGCAAGAGGGGTGTGTTCCGGGTTGGATATAGTGCGGCCTCTATCCGTCAATGTATAGGCTGCGCGTCATTGTGCCTATCGGAAGGGGAGCTCTACATTCGTAGGCCACAGAAACCTAGCGGCCCAAACTTGTTAGACGAACCTTTGAAAGGCTTCATAGTGACCCCTGCCTGCTCACCTTGGAAGTGTTTTGGAAGTTATAAACCCGGGCATATGGGTATCATGACTCACAGTGAAAGTGTACAACCTCTGCAGAGTGTAAAACTGGTATATCAATCGTGTTCACGGTCACGAGCGGCCTTGGAACCCTTATGGAATAGATGAATACTAAGTATTACCTGTTTATGCTATTCATTATTCATGTTTACATTTGATCATGTGTATTGCAATGGGAATTAAAACAACTTGATGCTACTCATAAGCTAAAATTGTGACAACTAAAAGCTGAACGCTGTTAAACCTGTGTCTAGCCTTTTGAGCCTCATGAACCCCGTGTTACACTTGTTGAGTATGACATGTACTTATGCTTGTTATTTTCATTTTTTGGATAAAAATCTCAGATGGGTAACAGATGACTTTGGGTATGATGATTTTCCTGAGGACTACTAGACTTGTGGTCAACCAGTCGATGTCCCTGTGAAATGGAGCTTCCATGAGAGATCTTTTTATTACCTTTGTTATAATTATGTAATAACTCTGTCTTATTCGTGATGTAATAAATAGTGGTGATGATACTCTTCATAATTTGTCGGCTTATGTGTGTGACTGATCTCTGGGCGCACATAAGGTTTTGCACCCCCATTTTATCCTTAAAATTGGGTGTGACAGATTGGTATCAGAGCCGTGTTGACTATAGGACGCAAGCCTAGCTAGCAATGGTCATTTTAGCTTCTTTTGCTTCACTCATTTCATGCTTTCTATCTCACCCTTGGTATTTGCTAAAGTTGTATTCTTCTTTTGTCTTATTCTATTATGAAAATTATTGTTTCTAACCTAATCTAACTAAGTCTAATTCTGTAGATGCCTCGTGCCCACAAGACTGCCCGCATCAGCACTAGGGGTACTACCCGCCTCAAGGTTTGTCCAAGGAGCCTGAGGAGGAAGAACCCTAGGAACAGGAATTCGATCTGCCAACACCAGTATCTATGCCTGAGCCTGCTTAGGAGGAACCTCAAGAAGTCGAGGTCGTCGACCTATCCGAAAATGAAGAGGAAGACATTGTTGAAGAGGATGAGCCGATTCCGCCACTGGGGTGGACAATAAAGGTGTGGTATAAGCCGGGGTGTGAATCCTTCATTTCACATCACCGATTCATGAGCCTACTTCAGACCTACTACAGCGACTAGGATGTAGCTATAGAATACGCCTGTGAAGAGCATACGCACCCTCTTGAAGACACCTACTGGAAGATTAGGGTGTGCATCACCATCAAGGATGAGCAGAAAGGCACGTATCAGCTGGATTCAAACTATGCACACCATGGTCACCGTGCTACCATGGAGGACGACATAGAAGATGCAGCCGCTGAAGCTTGCATAGGCCTCCGTGGTCGCCGATTCGAGGACATGAAGGATGATCAATATTGATTCCTTCCTCATCAACACCCAGAATTGGGATGGGCGATGATGGACCCGCAGGGCATGGATCCAACCACCGAAGCGATGATACATTTTGGTTATGAGTCTGTGTCAAAGATTCGCCGATTGGAGAATCAATTGAAGGCGCAGCAGGAAGCTATCAAGAGGCACCAGCAGGTGATAGACAAACAAAGGGTGTGCCTCAATTTGCCAAAGATGTATGAGGAGCTTCCCCATAAGTATCGCCCATAGATGTTGGAGTCCCTCTTTATGTAATAACACGATAGTAGAACGAGTAAGTTGAGTCTAGTCAAGTTCATTAGTGCGGTGTGAACATTGGTGTGTGTAGTTGATTTGTTATTATGTTTATGTATGAGTTGGATCTTTGTAATGTGTGCTGGAACTTTGTGGGCATGTCCGCAAGTTCCATAGTTAAGAATATTAAAGGTTAGGTCAATTAATGAATAGTTGGGGATGTTACGTCTTGTTCTCTCGGAATCTGTTTTTCGAAGCAGTCTGTCTTTATCTTAATGCCAATTAAAATCTACATGACCAAAGATTATGAAATTTTTATGAGAACATCTAGACCTAAGTATCTTTCTAATGCCTCTGGAATCACCCCCATATCTGATCCGGTTCGTGAGATATCTCTGTTTCAAGTTAAAGTTTCTGCACAGTCTGGAATCTGGGAACAGTTTTGGTTGTATCCTGTTTTTGAGTAACCTAACGACAGAATCTGGGAAAGTGGTCTGAATACAAGTTGTAGACAATTTCGTAAGCTTTCCAACCAAATAAAGTACACCCTATTTGGATTTCTGGAACTCGAGATATGACTGTTTTACAGAACTGCTGATGTTGAGACTCGTCCAGAAAATTTTCAGAATGTATTCTAGCTTAGAAATTTATAAACTTTGAATATTTGATAACAGATGTCTGGAAGAGGAAGAGGCCGAGGTCATGGAGGTGTTCCCCCACATCCACCACCACCACCACCACCGACTATTGAACAACTCTTGGCAGTATAGACGCAGCTCATGCAAACGTTGGTGCAGAATCAGCAGGACCAACAGGGTGGTGGAGCACCCCATGATAAGCATGGTGAATTTTTGAAGGGCCGTCCCCCGATGTTCTCTCGCGCCACTGATCCACTAGAAGCAGATGATTGGCTTCGAGCAGTGGAGAGGCAGCTCAACATAGCACAATGTGATAATCAACAGAAGGTGTTGTACGCTTCAGGACAGCTTCAGGGAGAAGCTCAGGACTGGTGGGAGTCATTCGAGTATGGACGTCCTGCCAACGCTCCTCCTATCACCTGGTAGGAGTTCAAGGAGAATTTCAGATCTTATCACATACCCGAGGGACTGATAGAGCTCAAGCAGGAGGAGTTCAGAGCTCTGAAGCAGGGATCCATGTCCGTCGCTGAGTACCGCAACAAGTTTGCTCAGTTGTCACGTTATGCTCCGAATGAAGTGGCTAATGATGCTGACAAGCAATGCCACTTTCTCAAAGGTCTGTATGATGGTCTGCAGCTCCAGCTTATGTCCAATACCTTCCCCAATTTTCAGACATTAGTGAATCGCGCTATTGTTATTGACAACAAGCATAAGGAGATGGACACCAAGAAGAGGAGGCTTCAGGGACCGGCCTCTGGGAGCAAAACTCGTCCACGTACCAACCCTCAGCAAGGCTTTCAGCAGAGGTTTCAGGGAGCACCCAGTTAGTGGAATCATGGTCAGTATCCTCAGCGCAACCATAACCAGCAGTAGATTGGTAATCAACGTCCTCAGCAATAGAGTGGTCAGCAGACACCATGATAGGGAGCGCCCAACAACACTCCTATGAAGACTAGTGCCCCTAGCACCCCCAGCAAGTGCTTCCGTTGTGGCAAAGAAGGTCACTTGTCTTATAATTGCCCAATGAAGCCCAACCCGCAAACCCCCAGAAGCAAAACAGCAACCAGAAGCCAACACAGTATGGGAAGGTGAATCATGTGTCTATAGAGATGGCGGTTGCAGAACCAGAAGTCATGCTCGATACGTTCAATGTCAACTCAACCCCTGCCACTGTTCTTTTTTATTCTGGAGCTTCGCATTCATTCATATCACAAACATTTGTTAGAAACCATAGCATACCATTATGTGCCATGCAAAATCCCATGTTAGTAAACTCACCGGGTGGAAGTATGCAAGCTTCATATCGTTGTCTTCCGACTAGTCTATCCTTAAGGGAGGTAGAGTTTAAAGTGAGCCCCATTGTGTTGAGAGCATCTAGTATAGATGTGATTTTGGGTATGGACTAGATGAAGCAACAACAAGCAGTGATCTAGTGTAAAGAGAAGGTAGTTGTTGTGACCACACCCAGTGGAGAAAGAATCAGTGTTAATGTTGTAATACAAGCATAGCCGACAGCCACAGTGAACCAGCTTGATGATAGCGGCAACAAGGAGGACCCAGTGGTGGATGAATTTCTAGATGTGTTCCCCGATGATTTGCCAGGTATGCCACCTGATCGTGATATTGAGTTTATTATCGAATTATTACCTGTAACTGCACCTATAGCTAAGCGTCCATATAGAATGGGGGTTAAAGAATTAGAAGAACTTAAGAAACAAATTATGGAGTTACAGGAGAAAGGTTTCATTCGTCCTAGTTCGTCACCTTGGGAGCACCAGTTATATTTGTTGACAAGAAGGATGGTACTCAGAGGATGTGTGTTGACTATCGATCGCTCAATGAGGTTACTATCAAGAACAAGTATCTGTTGCCAAGAATTGATGACTTGTTTGATCAGTTGAGAGGTGCTTGTGTTTTCTCTAAGATTGATCTTCGTTCCGGCTACCATCAACTGAGGATTCGTGCACGGACATACCCAAGACAGCTTTTACTACGAGGTATAGTTTGTATGAGTACACTATTATGTCATTTGGTTTGACCAATGCACCTGCCTACTTTATGTACATGATGAACAAGGTGTTCATGGAGTTTTTGGATAAGTTTGTGGTGGTGTTCATCGATGATATATTAATATTCTCTAAAATAGAAGAAGGGCATGCTGAACATCTGAGGATGGTCTTGCAGAAGCTCAGAGAACACAAGTTGTATGCTAAGTGAAGCAAGTGTGAATTTTGGTTGAAGGAAGTTTCTTTCCTTGGCCATGTTGTCTCTATTGGTGGAATTGCAGTAGATCTAGGTAAGGTGAAAGATATATTGAATTAGAAGCCACCAACAGATGTGGGACAGATTCGTGGTTTCTTGGGATTAGCTGGATGCTACAGAAGGTTCATTGAAGGTTTCTCTAAGCTTGCCAAGCCAATGATAGCTTTGTTGGAGAAAATGCTAAGTTTGTGTGGTCTGAGAAGTGCTAGGCTAACTTCGAAGAGTTGAAGAAGAGGTTGACTACAGCCCCAGTATTGGTTTTGCCAGATCTGAACAAGAGCTTTTTGATCTATTGTGATGCATCTCGTCAAGGACTTGGATGTGTTCTTATGCAAGAAGGCATAGTAGTGGCTTATGCATCCCAGCAGTTGAGAAAGCATGAGTTAAATTATCCTACTCATGACTTGGAGTTAGCAGCATTGGTTCATGCTTTGAAGATATGGAGGCACTATCTTATTGGGCATAAGAGTGACATCTATACTGATCATAAGAGTCTAAAGTACATTTTCACTCAGACGGATCTGAATATGAGACAGCGTCGATGGTTAGAGTTGATCAAAGATTATGATTTGGAGGTACACTATCATCCTGGAAAGGCGAACGTTGTTGCCGATGCTCTTAGCCAGAAAAGTTATGCCAATGAGGTACAAGTGACATCGATGTCAAGTGAGTTGTGTGCTGAGTTTGAGCGACTAAATTTAGGTTTTGTCACTAATGCAGTGGAGTTGGTGTTGGAGCCTAAATTAGAGCAAAAAATACGTAAGGGTCAGTTACAGGATGTGAAGTTGAAAGAGATAGCAAAAAAACATTGTGATTGGTAAGGCACCAGGATTCTGTATGGATGACAATGGAACTCTATGGTTTGGGAAAAGACTATGTGTGCCTGAGGATAAGGCTATACGAGAGGCAATTCTTTGTGAGGCACATGAGTCTGCTTATTCCATTCATCCTGGAAGTACCAAGATGTATTTGGATCTAAAAGAGAAGTATTGGTGGTACGGACTGAATAGAGATGTTGCTGAATATGTTGCTTTGTGTGATACCTGTCAGAGAGTCAAGGCTGAACATCAAAGACTTGTAGGATTGCTACAACCAATGAAGATACCTGAGTGGAAGTGGGAAGAAGTTGGTATGGATTTTATAGTTGGGTTACCATGTACTCAGAGGGGTTATGATTCAATCTGGGTAATAGTGGATCGGTTAACTAAAGTTGCTCACTTTATACCGGTCAAGACTACTTATAATGGACCAAGGTTAGCTTAGTTATATATGAAGAGAATAGTTTGTCTACATGGAGTTCCCAAGAAAATTGTGTCTGATCGAGGTACCCAATTTACATCTCATTTTTGGCAGCAAGTACATAGTTCGTTGGGAACCAAGTTGAATTTTAGTACAGCATATCATCCTCAAACAGATGGGCAAACTGAGAGAATTAATCAGATATTAGAGGATATGTTGAGAGCTTGTGCGTTGCAGTATGGTACAAGTTGGGACAAGAGTTTGCCTTATGCAGAGTTCTCGTACAACAACAGTTATCAGAAAAGTCTCAATATGGCATCTTTTGAAGCTTTGTATGGACGAAAGTGTAGAACCCCATTGTTTTGGAACCAAATGGGAGAAACTCAAGTGTTCGGACCAGATATACTAAGAGATGTAGAAGAGCAAGTAAGGATAATCAGAGATAACTTGAGAGTGGCTCAGTCTCGACAAAAGAGCTATGCCGACACTAGAAGAAGAGAATTGGTTTTCAAAGTAGGTGATTATGTGTACTTGAAGGTGTCACCTATGAGAAGTGTGAGAAGGTTTAACATGAAAGGGAAGTTAGCACCAAGGTATATTGGACCTTTCAAGATTTTAGAGAGACGTGGAGAGGTAGCTTATCAGTTGGAATTGCCCGAGAGTTTGTCAGGTGTACATGATGTGTTCCATGTATCTCAGCTAAAGAAGTGTTTGCGTATACTAGAAGAGCAGATACCATTAGAGGAGCTTACCGTTAAGGAAGATCTCACATATGAGGAGTTTCCGGTAAGGATTTTGGAGACGGCAGAAAGAGTTATAAGGAGCCGAGTTATAAAGATGTGTAAGGTTCAATGGAATCAGTACACAGAAGATGAGGCTACTTGAGAAAGAGAAGAGGACCTAAGGAAAACATACCCATAGTTATTTGAGTAAGCATCGTCCGAATCTCAAGGGCGAGATTCATTTTAACGGGGGTAAAATTGTAACACCCTAAATTTTACAACAATTGAAACTAGGGAAAAATTGATTTACTAAACATTTTTGTGAGCATTTAAATTTAGGAAGAATAATAAGGTTTATCAAATTAAAATTTAATATAGGTTAACAACAATGAATGTGCATTCATGCTGCTGCATATTAATTTTTGGAATGGTGTGATTTGAATTCAAATTTGAACTTGATTTGAATTTTGTCTTCAAAATTGCTTTGGAAAGAAATTAGAAAAAGAAAAGGATAAATTCTTTCTTCTTCCTCTTTTCGGCCCGTAGGCCTGCTGCTGCCCGCGGCCCACCTTTTCCCCGCGCCGGCCTGCGTCTCTCTTCCTGCAGTGCTCCACTCGGCCTGCTCCAGCGCCGGCCCACGCTCTCCCCCGCCGCAAGCCGCTGGAGGCAGGCCAACTCGTGCGGCCCATTTTCGTTGGCCAGCCGCAAGTCCCCTTCGCTCGCTGACAGCCCTGGCCCATAGGTCAGGGGCTTCCCCTTCCTTTCGCCGTGGCCAGGACGGACTCTACTTCCGAGCGCCACCGTCGAGTCCAGAGAGGCCACGATCCGTGGTGCCGTGGCGCCCAAGGGATCCTGGCCCCATAAATAGCGCCTACACCCCTCCTCTGTCTCCTATCCCATCTGGCGCCCATTTTTTTTGCCAAGCAGCCGCAGCCGCATCTCACTCGAGCGTCGCCGCCGACCACCGCTGTCCACCGAGCGCCAAGCCACCTCCGCTGCCTTCCTCTCGCGTATTCCGGTTCGGGTGAGATCCCCATCCCTTCCTCTCTCTCTCCTGGTACCTTTCTTTGGTCGAATAGTGCACTGGAGGTCATGAACCGAGTGCTTTAGCAAGCCGGCAATGGTGCCGCTATCGAAAGCTTGCCGCCGGCACTGTTCCAGCCGACACCTTCTGCTAGATTAAATCCAAGTCGTCTAGATCTAATACGGCGGTTCAAATTGAAGGATACCCCTTCGATAGGAATTTTGCGTATAAGCCCTTACAATTATTCCCGGTTTAACCCGCAGTCCAAAGCGCATTTACAGATTTTGTTTTCTCTGTTTAAAAGCGTACTTTGGTTCGGTTATACTGAAATACGTTTTCAATTATTTACAGTTTTGCCATTCAACTTGTTTTAGCCATAACTTCTTCATTTTAACTCCGATTTGATCCGTTCAAGTTGCGTTATGTGATCTACCTGTTTATGTTACTGTAAAGTAGATTTCCAACTTTTATAATTTGAGCTTAGATCTAATCTATTATTTGCCTATAGGAAATCTTGCTTAATTCATAACTTCTCCGTTTTAGATCCGATTTTTGTGATCTTCGTGTTTGTGTGTTCGTAGCAAGACGTAGATTCATTTTCCAAACTTTTCATCTTGATTCTTTGCTGTTGGTGTACTATTCTAATCTATAGCCTTGTTTGCTTTGTATGATTGCTCCTGGATGCTTGTATGTTGCTGTGGTTATCAAGTATAGACGATGAGCAGTTCGTGGGAGATCAAGGGTACGACTTTGACGAGCAGGACCAACAGGAGTACTTTGCTCAAGGCAAGTATAGCATAGGATCATCCTTGCTTCCTATTCACTTTAATTCGTTAAATTCATGTTGCATGTGTCTCCTTGATAGGGATTCCCTAGAATTGAACTATTGCCTTGTCACCTATGGATTATGCATTTGGGTAGCTTTGCTAGAGCTCAATCAAACCATGATCTTGTAACTTGACTAATGGTATACGTAATAAATAGTAAAACATGACTTTTTAGCAACATGGAAACAAGAGGGCTGGAGTGTTTAGCTACTTTCTAAATGCTTCAGATTGCTCTCCCTAAGGACTTATCTGTAAGTGATCATCTAGGACTTACAGTACAGCTGTGGGGGCTATATGGCTCTGGCTTTAGCTCAGTATAAGGACCTTTTCTAGCTTGTTAGTGGTTACCTTTATGGCGCAAGAGGGGTGTGTTCTGAGTTGGATATAGTGCGGCCTCTATCCGTCAGTGTATAGGCTGCGCGTCATTGTGCCTATCGGAAGGGGAGCTCTACATTCGTAGGGCACAGAAACGTAGCAGCCCTAACTTGTTAGATGAACCTTTGAAAGGCTTCATAGTGACCCCTGCCTGCTCACCTTGGAAGTGTTTTGGGAGTTATAAACCCGGGCATATGGGTATCACGGCTCACAGTGAAAGTGTACAACCTCTGCAGAGTGTAAAACTGGTATATCAGCCGTGCTCACGGTCACGAGCGGCCTTGGAACCCTTATGGAATAGATGAATACTAAGTATTACCTGTTTATGCTATTTATTATTCATGTTTACATTTGATCATGTGTATTGCAATAGGAATTGAAACAACTTGATGCTACTCATAAGCTAAAATTGTGACAACTAAAAGCTAAACACGGTTACACCTGTGTCTAGCCTTTTGAGCCTCATGAACCCCGTGTTACACTTGTTGAGTACGGCATGTACTTACACTTGTTATTTTTATTATTTGGATAAAATTCCGGATAGGTAACAGATGACTTTGGGTATGATGATTTTCCTGAGGACTACTAGACTTGTGGTCAACCAGTCGACGTCCCTGTGAAATGGAGCTTCCGTGAGAGATCTTTTTATTACCTTCGTTATAATTATGTAATAACTCTGTCTTATTCGTGATGTAATAAACAGTGGTGATGATACTCTTCATAATTTGTCGGCTTATGTGTGTGACTGATCTCTGGGCGCACATAAGATTTTGCACCCCATTTTATCCTTAAAATTGGGTGTGACACCAAGAGACATGTTGCATAACCCAACTTACACCATGCTTAGTTCACAAACTCAACCCAAGACGTGAATCACGTTGACAATCACTCATCATAAATCAGAACCACAAGGGCGCATATCAATCTTGTGTTCGCACAATGCAAAATATGATCATATGGAAGTCCTTCTGACGACACAAATGTGTGAAACGTGCAAACCAAGCTTTATTGCAAATATTATTTGGGAGGGGGTGAGGGGGGGGGGCAATTTTTTATTTACCGGTTTTAATCTCCAGTTGTTAACATATTTTTCCTCTGCCCCAAATTATAAGACGTTTTGATATTTCGAGATTTATAACTTTTACTATGTATCTAAACATAATATATATTTAAATACATAGCAAAAATTATAAATCTAGAAAAGTCGTAACATCTTATAGTTTGGAACGGATAGAGTATACGCATAAGAGAAGTTCATATAATATCCAACACATATATATGTCCATATGTTGGAGAAACTTGCACGTTAGTATGAGATAAACTAAGTGCCCAACTTTAAGAACTATTTTGGATCTGTAGTTTGTAGACCAAACTTTAAGTAGTTTAAATATTAATATTTAATATAAAGTATAAACAAAATGAGTCATATAAATACATTAATTAACAGGTCTCCACAGCTCTAGATCTAGGATCTCCTAGAGCTACAGATATCCATCCAGCTCCAAAAAAAATTATAGATTTTCTAGAATCGAAGCTCGATCTGCCAAACAGGTCAAGGAGAGAGCTTAGCTGCGAAACTGCGCGGCGCATGCATGCGTTTGACGACGGTGGGCAGTACATGAACGACTCCATCCACCGCCAATCCGTCCGCGTACGTGTCGCGATCGGCGGGGGCCACCTTTTGTCACCCTCGGCACACACACACTAGTCTGCGGACGTGGATACATAGGTACATAACATCCAACATGCGTCTCAGACTCTCAGTAGATCGAGGTGCAACGAACCTGCTGCAACTGCATGCAGTCATGCGCTTTGCTTAATTTCCGGCCGGGTGGTTCTTGCCGTGTGTACTTGTGCAGATGCACGCATGCATGTATCCCGTCCACCTCCGCTGGAGCTAGAGATTCAACGTCGAATACTGTGTGTGTTTGACTGGCCGGCCAGCTGGTAGCCTTTTTTACTTATCCGTGTGCAGGTCGTTTTCATATATGAGGTCGTTTTCATATATGAGATCTACAAGTTTATAGTTTTGAGTTTTCATATATAAGGTTATTAACATACTCTGAAAACTAATACTCTCTCCGTTCCTTAATATAAGTCATATAGTTTTTAGCACCAATATTAACGCATGGCTTGGGAAAGGATGTGAGACCTAGAGAAAAAAAGAAAATCAGGCCATCTTCTCTCTCCCAATCAGATTTTTATCTAAATCTAAGGGATTGATTGGGGCATGTGCTATGTACGGTGAAAATGTTTCCAAACTAATCGGCGTGGAAGCTGATACATACCTATATTTTAGAATTTTCTTTAGAAATCTATATGGCTTATATTATGGAACGGAGGGAGTATAAAGTTTTAGCAGCATATTAATCCTGCATCAAAGCTTATCTTTTTAGAAAAATCATATATCTCTTATTTGATGTCACATAAAAATACTTTTTAAATAAAAGTTGTAGATCTCACTAAGGGCTACAACTTTGATATAAAATGTATCTTCATTTGACACCATAAAAAAATAATATTATTTTTGTAATGCGACAAGCCCTAATACACGATTATTATGCTGCTGAAATTTTATATTATTTTTTCGTGCATCTTAACTATCTCAAATGTAAAAACTTAAAACTACAAAATTGTAGATCTCATTGAGGACTACAATTTTAATGTAAAAAGTATTTTCAGTTGACAACATACAAAAAAGATATTATTTTTCTAATACGACAAGCACTTGTACGCGGTTATTATTATGCTCCAGAAATTTTATATTACTTTTTTTAGCATTTTAACTTCCTCAAATGAAAAAACTCAAAATTACAAAGTTGTAGATCTCATCGAGAGCTACAATTTTCATATAAATTTCATCTTCATCTAAAGTCGTATCAAAGAGTTATGATTTTTCAAAGGTTTGGTCTTGTCACACCACTCCCGGTGACGCGACAGAATAATACTGTCACGTCAGCGGGTGTGGCGTGATAGCGTTTTCCACGTCGAAAACGCCATCTAACATTGCGGGTGTTGCCGTGCCAATGCATGTGGCGCGACATCGTTATTTGGTCGTGCCAAATCCGCAAATTTTTTTAGGAACGATTATTATTGAAATATTGAATAAAAGGATTAAAAATTAAAAAAAAATCCCTGGGAAGCAATTTAACGACAAGTCTCAAACGAAAGATAGACAAATTGAAGAGATCTCTTGGTTTACTCTTAAATCTAATGGAGTTTTTTTTTTGACAAAGAATCTAATGTAGTTTTTTTTTTTACAAAGAATGTAATGGAGTTATATATATTAGCTTGTTGTTCTAAACTCCTCGCAAAGAAAATTTTCTAAACTGTGTCTCTTTTTTTTGTGGTAGCTTACATTCTTACGCATTTGCTTGCATCGCAACACGTACACTTGTCGTCGTTGAAAAGAACAGTTCAGTTAAGCATCAAATTAAAAGAAAGCAGCTAGCGCCGTGAAATTTCCATCATCCTGGATTCGATGGGCAGTGCAATAACGGCTCAATCGACCCTTTTTCAAACATATCCGTGATGTGTCGCAGTTTGGGAGTACCATTAACTTCACGTCGCAGAGTGCAATGAACTTGGCTGGATGCGGTTGTTTCCTGCTGGTTTTTGACGTGTGCGTTTCTTCTTCCTACGTTAGAGGGTGTTTGGTTCTTTAGTCGTTTCTAAAATTTATGTCACATCAAATATTTAAAGGCTAATAAGGAGTATTAAATATAAATTAATTACAAAACCAATTATATAGATGGAGGCTAATTTCCAAGACGAATTTTTTAAGCCTAATTAATTTATCATTAGCACATGTTTACTGTAGCACCACGCTGTTAAATTATGGACTAATTAGGCTTAAAAGATTCGTCTCGCAAATTAGTCGCAAGTTGTACAATTAGTTTCGTAATTAGTCTATATTTAATACTCCATGCATGTGTCCAAACATTCGATGTGACAGGAATTTTAGGAGGAGGGAAAGAAACTTTGGTCCGCTGCGCAGCCGATTGGCTATGTTCCTGCACACATGCCATGATGCCACAAGTTAGGCCGAATAAAATAGGACCATCCCTAGTACTTGGTAGTGGGTTAGAAAGAAAATAGGTGGAAGGAAGTACCCTATTGCCATCCTCAAAAAATGAGGGGTCAACTGCGACTCCTCCTGTGATCGGGTCACGGCCCAAGCCAGTGTGGGTTTGAAGGTCACGCCAAGCGAAATATGACCGCTTTAGGTCACTCAACTTGTTCTGAAGTTGTTTCTTGTCATAACCCAACTTTGTTTTGTTTTCGAATTGTGGGTACAGATTGTTCCACCCGACGGTCGTGAGGCCTCGTTGGTTCTAGTGCAAGAGGTTTTTCTACTCTATGACTAATTTGAGAAAGGTCCTCAAGGTGGCTTCATCCCAGTTAGCATGGTCAGTGGACATATGTTGGCATTTGCAAATTGTATGGTATGATGATTGCAGCATATAATAAAATTTGCAGCACTTTTAAGGCTAACAAACAGTGGATTTAGGTCGTATTAGAAGAGGACTTGCCTTGCCAGAAGTCTTGGCGCGTTTTGAACGGTGGAAGCAGTGCCTGCCTTCAGGAGAGGAGCAGGACGAAGCGGACGACGATGCCAGTGTGCCAGATCCGGCGAGAAGGCTGGCGAATTCGGCGAACTGAGAGGCGGATCCGTTGGAGGCGGGCGGGCTCAGCTGCAATAGGAGCACGTGGGGGTCAGATCCAGTGGGGGTCGAGGGGAACGGCGGCGGCGTCAGATCTGGAAGGCGGGTACGACGGCGGTGTCCGAACAGGTGGGGAGGGAGGGAGGTGAACTCGGATCCGGGGAGTACCTGCTTGCCGTCGGAAGAGCGGCGACATCGGCGGGTTGAAGGGGGGATGCGGCGCTCTTCTTCGACACACTTGATGGTTTCGACGGCGCCGAGGAACGAGCGGAGATGCGGAGCTCACACCGCCGGCGACACGCGCGGCGGAAACCCTAGGCGTGGGGGCGCGGGGGATGGAGTGAGGGAGGGAGGAAATCAGCTAGCGTTCGGAGTGAGTGAGTGAGCGACTGAGTGACGCGGCTGGAAGGCTGGCTTTACAGCCATTCGGCTGGACTTGGGCCAGCCGAACGCCTGGGCCGATCAGCCCAGCGAACAGCAGCCCAGCCAGCCGATTTTGCCCAGCCGAACGGGCTCTTAAACTCTATATCTATCATTGCAGCGCGTTGCTGTTGATATAAAGATGCTTGTTGTAAAAAAAACCACCGCTAGTAACTCAATACCATGGGAGTTTAGAGCAACTCCTTTCTAATTGTTAGAAGTAGAGATTTTAATAAAAAAAATCTTTCAAAAGCTTTTTAAATGGTTATCTAAATATAGCTATCTTCTATTCTGAATTTCTCGTTAGCCAATAAAGTTAGAAAATGAAAATGGTTCTATAGAGTGCAACCAAGATATATATAAAAACTTTTGAAGAGTGAAAAAGGTATAAAAATGATTTTTATATAAATGGCTCTCCAAACGATGATTTCAAGAGTAAGTTTTAAAAAGGCTCTTGGAGGTGCTCTTATTAGGGTGTTTGGATCAACCGAGTACACCTAACTAAAAAATTTTAAAGAATGATAGAACATTTAGCTTCATCCTCACAAATAAAGGAGGAATCGGACCACCTGATTAAAACTTAATTCTAATTTTCATTCTAAATAGGAGGAGTAATTAAAATGAACTAACCATGGATTAATAAAAGCTAATAGGTACTTAGTTGGTGGTAGAACCAATTATAAAAAAAATATATATTAATCTATGTTTAACCTATTATTCCACGATGGACAATATAGTGAAGCTCGAACGTCGTCTTTTACCATTTCAAATAATCTAACAGGTAGGGTAAACGTCTACCTCTTCGATAGGTTCTCTTATTACAGTTAGGTCATCCCAACAAGATTTGAGGTAGCGATTTTATGGCTGACTATGCTCTCACGAATCGATATGCATGTGTAGACGAGAGAGGACAAGGGAAAAAAAAACAAGCTCACTAGGCAATTCTTCGATGCTAGCAAGGAGAGAAGTGATGGTATTAAATTATGGACCCATACATATATAAGTGGTTCTACGTATATATAAGTAGCGCTTCTCTCTAAGGTCGCATCGGCCAATCAAGTCTCCTTGTACGTAGATATAGTTTTCTATATAAATAACAATTTTCTTTTCTCTTTAGTAACTATATATAATTAGCATTTTTTAGTTGGTATACTAATTACTAGCCATAGAAAGCATCTAATTCTTAAGCTGAGAGTGACCTTATGCTGCAGAAACCTGCAGCATACTCTCTTCGTCCCGAAATATATGTCGTTTTCGCTTTCTGAGAAATAATTTTGACAAAATATATGTTATAAATATTAATATTTATGGTATATAATTGGTATCATCGGAAAGATATTTGAATCTAATTTTTTAATAAATTTATTTAGAGATACAAATGTTACACATATTTTTTAAAAATCGAGTTAAACTTACGGCACGAAAACCAAAGAGTGAGTATCGGTAACTAGCAGGAAGTATCTTGGGTGCCAACTTCTGTAAGTAGTGGAGGGGAGATAGGTAGTCATGGAGAAAGAAAATATTTGTTTATTTAAAAGCAGGGTCAGCGGTCAGCCTAACCTTACGAGTAGTGTATAAGATGGCGCACCACAAGAGCGCATTCATTACCATAAGATTACTTTTTTATCTAATTGTGGTTGCTCTTTAACATAATTAATCATTATTTGGTATGGTTGTGAGAGATCATTGTGACCATAAGATCGGAGTTAATAAACCACCTTTGTGAAATCTTGAATCATGATTGTTCGTAGGTCCTTCTCCAAAACAGAAGAGAGAAGAAATGAAGAAAACGAACGAACAGGCATGCATGACTATGGTAGAGATACTCTCACTGGCAAAAGGGAATCGCTCGCCGATTCATGCATCGATTGGTCCATCGTCTGCTGGATGAGCTAGATGTGATGACGATGAGCATCTAATCATGCCGGCCGGTTGAGCACATGCATGCACCGCTGCCGCTGCAAAGGCAACTCGCCCCACCCCACCCCCCGATCCAATCCACCTGCAGGCTGCCGCAAGTTGCATGCAACATGCATGCATGCGCGTCATAGATAATCGTCCAGACTGCGCCGCGCCGGAAGATCGAACCACACCAACAACCCGGCCGCAAGTAGTGGTCGACGGCGGCGGAGCGGCGGTCCGCGCGGCAGCATATTTGTCGCTACTCCACAACTTAACATCACTGTCGGTTCAAAAACCACTATCACAATAGGATTTTAAACCGATAATGACATACTGACAGTGATGGAGAATTAACATCGTTGTCTGTTCTTATAAACCGATACTGATATAAAACCGGCAGTAACGTGGAAAGCCAAAAAATACACTGAAAAAATAGGGGGAAAATTTTAATATCAGGAGACCTAAAATCAGTCTTCAATAGAGTACCTATATGGGAGACTAATTTTGGGTTGCCTAAGAGGCACAACCTAAATATGAGTATCCTCTCTCCTGAAAACTCATTTACAGACATGATTCTCTTTTGGGTTCTGTTGTTGCAGAAGATATGTAATGGATATTGAACCTTTTATCTATAGCGCTACTCAAACATCGAATGGGTGTTGTATTTTAAACGCTGTGTTGGAGGTAATCTAAGGCCATTCCCGACATCTTGTGTACTGTATGTGTGACCGAACGGGACACTGGCTTGTGCAGGAGGCCAGGAGCCATACTTTTCAATTGCACGCAGAAGTCGCTGTCATGGTTGTATTCGGCACCGCTGCGCGCGGTAGTACGTGTTTGTTTTGGTAGGACTTCAATTTTGGGTAGTTCATGTTACAGTATATTCGACGGGCTTGCTAGCGTCTGGATGCTCAGACAGACAAAGAGGGCATCTAGAAGCTTGTGTTTTTATGCGTCCACGAGGGGCCTACACCGCCCCGAATATTACCAGCATCGAGAAGAGGGGAGGGACGACGGATGTCCAGCCGACGCTAGGAGAAGGAGGAGACACCGATACAAAGTAGCAGTAAAGAGAGGAGAGAGATCCAGATGCCACTTCATCTTGCACGCGCTCGGCTTACAACTCCCCTAAGGAACACAATCTACACTAAGCTGGTGGAGGAAGCTGTGAAAGCTTTCTGATGGGCAGCAGCGTAAGGGGCTCGATTCTTTGTTTGCGCTAGTGTCTTGGCAGGTGTGGAAAGAAGGGAAAGTAAGATGTTTTCGAGAAAACACCACTATGATCGCTGAAATGCTCCAGATCATCAAGATGGAGGCAGATCGCGGGATCAAAGCCGGAGTGGCTAGAATTTGGGCGTTGGCTGATCGGTAGCAGGCTAGCAGCGTCTCGCCAGGATGTATTTTGTTGTGTTAATCAAAATGTAGTCCGCTACTATCACCGGCTTGGCTGGCTAATCTTCTAACATAAGCTCTTTCCTTCTGAAATGCAATGATACGCAGATCTCATGCGTGTTCGAGGAAAACGAAACATGTAGATGCAACATTTGCAATATATGTCTGAAGGTATATGAATTACTTGAAACATGCATCCAAAACACTTGTAAAAACACCTGAAAACACTTGAAAAACCATTATAAAACATGTGCAACATCCCGATAAAACAATCACAACATATGTATGAAACATATGCAACATCCAAATAAACACACTTGCAACATACGTCTGAAAAATAGATGAAACATTAGGAACAGAAGCTTGCAACGTACGTGTAGAACTATGGCAATAAATGCATCATCCCGATCTACTTTTACAACATCCGTATGAACCACTTGCAATATATCTCTAAAACATCTAAAATACTTGAAACATATGCTTGCAAGATGCGTTTTTCACTCTTCTTCTCTGCAACGCAGCGTAGAGCGGTGGATGGGTAGGCAGAGCCATGGAGACCAGCATTGTCGCGGCCCCTTCTGGAGTCGACCAGATGGGACAACGGGGATAGGCTGCTAACGAGCTAAGCCATTTGGATAAATGCACGATCATCAATTTACTAGTCAGTGATACGAAACATCAACAAAACGCGGCATAAGAAATATCCAAATTTATCAATCACAGGTCTATCTCTCAGCGCATGACAAACTTGGGGAGAATTTTTATTTTTTTAATTTTTTTTATTTAATATATTAATAATAATAGCTTCTAAAAAAATATGGATTTGACCCTTTTGGTCACGCCATCACTGCTGCCGTGACCAAATAACATTGTCGAATCACATGCATTGGCACGGCAACATATTCCACATTAGACGGCGTTTACGACGTGGAAAATATTGTCACGCCACTCCCGATGGCTTGACAGTATTATTCTGTCGCGCCACTGGGAGTGACGTAACGAGACAAAACCTTTAAAAAATCATAACTCTTTGATACGACATCGGATGAAAATAAAATTTATATGAAAATTATAGCTCTCGAAGAGATCTACAACTTTATAGTTTTAATTTTTTTATTTGAGGACGTTAAGATGCTCAAAAAATTATATAAAATTTCAGGAGCATAATAACTGCGTACAAGTGCTTGTCGTATTAGAAAAATAATATTTTTTTTTGTATGTTGTCAAATGAAGATACTTTTTATATGAAAATATAGTTCTTAATGAGATCTGCAACTTTATAATTTTGAATTTTTACATTTGAGATCGTTAAGATGCACGAAAAATTAATATAATATTTCAGCAGTACAATAATCACATACTAGTGCTTGTCACATTAGAAAAATAATATCGTTTTTGTATGGTGTCAAATGAAGATATATTTTATATCAAAGTTATAGCCTTTAGTGAGATCTACAAGTTTATAGTTTTGAGTTTTCATATATAAGGTCGTTAACATACTCTGAAAACTAATATAAAGTTTTAGAAGCATATTAATCGTGCATCAAAGCTTATCTTTTTAGAAAAATCATATATTTCTTATTTGATGTCACATAAAAATACTTTTTAAATAAAAGTTGTAGATTTCACTAAAAGCTACAACTTTGATATAAAATGTATCTTTATTTGACAACATACAAAAACAATATTATTTTTGTAACGCGACAAGCGCTAATACGCGATTATTATGCTGCTGAAATTTTATATTATTTTTTTTCGTGCATCTTAACTATCTCAAATGTAAAAACTCAAAACTACAAAGTCGTAGATCTCATTGAGGGCTACAATTTTAATGTAAAAAGTATTTTCAGTTGACAACATACAAAAAATATATTATTTTTCTAATACGACAAGCACTTGTACGCGGTTATTATGCTCCAGAAATTTTATATTACTTTTTTGAGCATTTTGACTTCCTCAAATGAAAAAACTCAAAATTACAAAGTTGTAGATCTCATCGAGAGCTATAATTTTCATATAAATTTCATCTTCATCTAAAGTCGTATCAAAGAGTTATGATTTTTCAAAGGTTTGGTCTTGTCACGCCACTTCCGGCGGCACAACAGAACAATACTGTTATGTTAGCGGGAGTGGCGTGATAGCGTTTTCCACGTCGAAAACGCCGTCTGACATTGTGGATGTTGCCGCGCCAATGCATGTGGCACGACAATGTTATTTGGTCGCGTCAAAGCCGCAATTTTTTTAGGAATGATTATTATTGAAATATTGAATAAAAAAGGATTAAAAATAAAAAAAAAATCCCTGCAAAGCAATTTAACGACAAGTCTCAAACGAAAGATAGACCAATTGAAGAGATCTCTTGGTTCACTCTTAAATCTAATGGAGTTTTTTTTTGACAAAGAATCTAATGGAGTTTTTTTTTACAAAGAATGTAATGGAGTTATATATATTAACTTGTTGTTCTAAACTCCTCGCAAAGAAAATTTTCTAAACTGTGTCTCTTTTTTTTTGTGGTAGTTTACATTCTTACGCATTTGCTTGCATCGCAACACGTACACTTGTCGTCGTTGAAAAGAACAGTTCAGTTAAGCGTCATATTAAAAGAAAGCAGCTAGCGCCGTGAAGTTTCCATCATCCTGGATTCGATGGGCAGTGCAATAATGGCTCAATCGACCCTTTTTCAAACATATCCGTGATGTGTCGCAGTTTGGGAGTACCATTAACTTCACGTCGCAGAGTGCAATGAACTTGGCTGGATGCGGTTGTTTCCTGCAGGTTTTTGACGTGCGCGTTTCTTCTTCCTGCGTTATTTCGTTGGACTCTGTCACCAGTCTTGTCATTGCAGGTCGTTCTCGATGTCGGGTGTGTACGTGACAAGTTGGCCGGCGTAGGTTTAGGGCCAGTTTAGTTCCACCCCATTTTACAAAATTTTTCAAGATTTCCCGTCACATCGAATCTTTAGACGCATGCATGAAGTATTAAATATAAATAAAAAATAAAACTAATTACACAGTTTAGACGAAATTCACGAGACGAATCTTTTAAGCCTAATTAGACTATGATTGGACACTATTTACCAAATAACAACGAAAATACTACAGTAGCACTTTGCCAAAAAAAATTTGGCATCCAAACAAGCCCTTACTCTTCAGCTAGCGCTCTGAGCGAATGAAAGGATTTTACGTATACTTGGGAAGGCGTACGTGCTTTCCGATTGGTGGAAGTGACTGTCACCGAGTAGGAATTTTGGATTGCCAACTAGCAAGCTCTAGCTAGTAGCTAGTACGTCTCGAAGCAAGCATAAACATATAGCCATTGCCCATTGGGCCATTCCGTGCAAAACTACACGCAAGTGCGCGCTTATCTAAATTAATTAGCAGGTAGTGTGGTGGGTACTGCATGCTCCAGTGCTAGCTATCTGATGAGCGATGACTGCTATCACGAGATTCCCTGTTAGTTTTGCTAGGAAGAGAAGCTAAAAAAAAATATTGTTTGTTGATTTGTTGATAAAGAAAAATACTATTCCGATCATGCGTGGGCTTGTTCGTTCCGTCTCAACGATTACGTGCCTTGCATGCATCTTTGCGCACGTCTCGTTCCGATCGATAGCCTTCTTACTAGCCATCTCTTTACTTTTGTATTGGAGGAAACCATGTTTTTGCCGGCGAGTACGTCCCGCTGTTGATCTGGAAATTTTGGTGCGCAAAGGAGAGGACACGTCAACCATTGTTGTAATAAAAATGGTGTTGTTGCGGCAGCTTTGGTGACACATAAAGACGACACTTCTAATAATCATGAAATTATTGGGCAATATAGTCATTTTATTAGTCTCTCGATATCGTCTGACGTTCAGTTTTGTCCTTGACGACTTCTAAGAACGACCGTTTCATTGCCCAAATTTACTTTTGGACTTATCATCTTAGGACTATATCAAAGGTGACTGCTTATTTCAATCCTCAAACTTTGTATTTTCAACTAAAAACGTTAAAGTGGGCTATCTAATTCAGATGGCTAAGGACAACGCCAGGGACACCATCACCTAACGATGACCAATTAGCAGACTAATGGCATCATTAGGGGTTGCTTTTTTTTGAAACAATTCAGCTCATCATTAGCGGTTGCACTACAGGATACAGTTGCTTTGCCGAGTGTCAAAACCCCAAAAACACTCGGCAAAGGGTTTGACGAGTGTTACACTCGACAAAGCATTTGCCGAGTGTTACACTCGGCAAACGACACTCGGTAAATTTCTTAACGGTAAACAGTCTTTGCCGAGTGTTTTTGTCGGGAGTGCCCAAAAAACACTCGGCAAACATTTTTTCAAAAAAAAATTAAAAAACAAGCCGGCTACCACCACCACCGGCCGCCGCCACCCTTGCCTCCCGCTGCCACGCCACGAAGCCGGCCGCCACTAGGCCGCCACCCTTGCCTCCCGCCGCCACGCCACGAAGCCTGCCGCCGCCAGCACCACCACCACGCCACCACCGCCCGCCGCCAACCACCAAGCCCGCCGCCGACAGCACCAGCCCGCCGCCACCACGCCCGCGCCGCGCGCTCGGGCCTCCTTGCGGACCGCTACCTCTCGAACACGCTGCTCGCCTTCTACGTCTGCCTCCCAAGCCACCTGCCGCACGCGCTCGCCCAGGCCGCCGGTGAGGGAGGGGGCGGTAGATCTAGGGGAGGGGCGCCACCGGTGAGGGAGGGGAGGGGCGCCGCCGGTGAGGGAGGAGAGGGGCGAGGTGGTGGATCCTGGGGAGGGGCGCCGCCGGTGAGGGAGGGGAGGGGCGGGGCGGCGGATCCGGGGGAGGGGCGCTGCCGGTGAGGGAGGGGAGGGGCGGCAGATCCGCGGGAGGGCGCCGCCGGTGAAGGAGGGGCCGGGGAAGAGAGGGAGGGGAGGGGGTAGATGCTTGAGTATACGTTCATCAGCAACAAGGTTAATTGTGTTCATATGATCACTAGGTTAGTTGGTTTGTTGGCTTTAGCAAAGTTGGGAGAGCCAGATACATTTATCACATTTCCTTGCATCACAAAGTGGAGTGGAAAATTACATGAATTACATACTCCTATGTCAGTTTAAATATTAAAATGCACCTCTCTTTATTTTTGTTTTAAATGATTTTTTTAACTTTAACTAAGTTTATACAAAATTCATCTAACATTGGCATGTCACATTAACTTTATTAAATTCGCCATAAAATATGTCTTAATAGTTCAGCTACGCGGTGCGAGTACAACCTTCACTTGAAATTGCAAGGGATTTATAGTTTAATATAGGTGAAACTATTTTAAATATGACCAACAAAGAAAAACAAAAATAGCATTTACATATCAACACACGCACAATTAGATTGCTCCGCCCCGCCTAGCGAACCATATGTTATGAAGTACTAGTTCATCACGCGCGCCCTCGCGCGCCGGCAAGGTAGAAAAGGAGATACCTACATTCTAAAGATCACATGGGTCTTGTAGAGAAATGTTAAATGTGTCAGTGCCTAACACTGCTAGGAAAACCACGGCACTTCACAAATTTTCTGCAGTGATATTAATTCTCGTAGAAATTTACTCACACATATGCATGTCATAGGAACTTTAATGATTTCAGCATATATATATTAGTGTTAGCCACACTGTGAGCTGATAATAGATAAAAAAAATGAAGCTCCACAGCTTGATAACTTGATGGTAATTGACTCAGCGAGTAAACTGCAAGCCAAAGTTATGATATTCAAAAAATATATCATGGCATTGCGCCGAAATGGCAAGCGACATGATGAGCATTAATTGTGATCAATTTTACCTTCCTTACAACAATAGAAGATAAGCAAACAAAACAGCTAGCAGCACCAACAAAATCAAAACGCATAACGCCATTAACAAGGCAATCACTTCACACCTCTCAAAGCAAGCTGTCATAATACATAATTTGCCACCTTTAGTGAAGGTTCTAGCTAGGCATGCTTCTTAGAAGTGAGGGCTATATTGCAATGTGATATGTTTGCAGCGATAATTGGCACGACAAAATCATAAAGAATAGCTACTCAATATTATTAAGTACTGACGTTTAGATGCAATGCCAGACCTAAGAATCTGCTCCAGCATGAGGCGTCCACCATTATGCCGCATCTCTGCCTGCACAGACCCGACATAGCAATCCATGACCAAACAGAGGTGGCCGCCGACCCTCACAGCACCATGGAATGTGCACACGTTCCGACACCATGTGGAGGCGCGCCTCAGCCACTTCACCTCCTCTTGAACAACCTCGAGCCCGTCCCCTGCGGCCAGGGGCACCCTCTTCACTGCCACCTGGTGCTTGCACCGCTTGACCCCGCCGCCGCCACCCCACGAGACAGCGTGCCGGCCCACACCTCCTGCCCGGCGGGCCCAGGCGGGACGCTCCCGATGCGGTGGGCGAGCTTGCGGTCTGGGTGTGAGGCGAGGTCAAAGGAGCTGCATCTTGGCCACTTGCGGGGGCAGCAGGGGCCAGGTCGTGGACGTGTGCCACCATGCCGCCCACGCACCGGCCATCGATGGAGCCCATGCAGCCGGATCTAGTGGAGACGGGGAGGGTTCGCGCTGGATTCGCCTGCTCGCCGCAGATCCACCACCTCCGTTGCCGGCGCGAGGTCCACGCCATGCTCCAGCTTCAGATCCGCCACCGGAAGGGGCCCCGTGAGCGGCCGCTCTAGATCCACCGCCGAGGATGCTGATGTGACCTCCCCATCGTCATCCATGCCCACCACGGAGGTTCCTCCGCCGCCAGAGCCCTCCGGCATGTCAGGGCCTCCGCTGGCTGCCCATGCGCCCGTGGGGATGACCGACGATGGAGGGGCAAAACCCTAGGTCGCGTGACCTGCTTCCTTGCGTCACGAGGAAGAAGTGGCATGGTGGTGGTGGTGGAGGAGGAGGTGGAGAAGGAGGAGGGAGGTCGCCACCACGAGGAGGGCCGGCCACCATCGAGGTCGTCCCGCGCCATCGCCAGAGTCGCATCACGAGTCGGGAGCGAGGGAGGGAGCATACAGAAAAGAGGGAGAGGAGGGGATGAGAAGTTTCCTGAAGGAGAATCAGGAGCTGGAGTATATATTTGCTAAATCCGGATTCGCACGAGAAGCCACAAAAGCTAGCAAAATCAATATAAAGCGACGAGGAGACAGAAGAAGCAGATTCTAAAGGAAGCGGCTACAAGCAGTCCGGGCCAAGCGTCCGGGCGCGACCAACATGGCAACGCCAAGCGTCCAGGCGTGGTGATCATGGCCACGCGGCCAACTAGCCTGAGACAGTGACGCGCATGAATTTTAAAGCATTCATCATGACCAAACGGTTGCTCCTAAACCTAAACCGTATTCACCATGCACAAGATGGCACATGAGAGTACCAAATCGAGCTATAACACTACACCACTCCTTAACCCAATCTCTCACAACAAATTGCCAAACATAGCAGTGTCTAATTGTCGACAGACTTGAAAATTTCTAAGTTTTTGAGCTAAATTTGATTTCCATTTGCGATTTCTAAGCTAGTGGAAATATTAGCTAGTAATATTATTTTTTGACCGCAAGTATTTCACTGTCATCTACAAAGTTTGTACTTCAAACTTTATTTAAGTATCACATACATGTTCTATAGCATTTTTGCTTAATAAAAATTGGTTTTAAACCCTAAGTGATATAACATGACTATCGACTCAATTTTCGTTTTGCATTTTAGTTGATCGTTTTGAGTTACAGAAATTGATCTACACACTTTATCACATTAATTAACACATAAATATGATGCTCATGATATGTTTTAGTAACTGATTTATGGTGTAACACCGAGAGTGTTACAATCCCTCGTTGCTTGAAGTACTAGTGGCTTAGGTTTGTGTAACATTGCTCCTAGAATTGGTTAGGTGAGCTCTAGCTAGCCTGGCACCTTTGTTGCCTAATTAGGATCTTAATAAGGTGATTGAGAATTGAGATAGAGGGGTGTAGTCTTGGCTAGACCGATATTTTTAATTCCGCAATTATTTCGGTTAGCCGACGCAATTAATTTTAGAAATGACTATTCACCCCCCTCTAGTCCGCTATCTCGACCCTACAAGGGGTTACCTTAGAAGTGTGGTCATCGATGGGAACCTCGTCCTTGCTGGCCTTCACCTCGTGATCGATGGCCATGGTGCAAAACCCTCTGTGTGTGGTACCGACGACAAAGCAGAGCTCGGTCAGCTTGTCCTCTCTTCCTTTTAGACTCATCGTCGCTCGTGGGGGTAGAAGTCTGATCATCATCGGAGTCATTATCGAGGTCACTGAGGGAGGCAAGGAAAGCGTGCTCCTAGGCCTTGGCCTTCTTGAGGCACATCTTCTTGTTTTGAGCGCCTCCTTGTCAAATCCTCCCTTCGACTTGTGCTTGTCGGAGGTGTACTCACGCTTGTCCTTGCGCTTACCAGAGTCGTGCTTACCGGAGAAGTTCTTGTTCTTGGGGCAGTGGGCGACGAAGTGGTTGGGATCTTCACAACCATAGCAACCATCTTTCAGACCACCACCGCACCGACGGTTCATGCGGTTGTTGTGAAATCATGAGAACCGGTTGATAACAAGTGCTAGGTCATCGTTCCCAAGTGCCTCCATCTGCTCCTCTATAACAGACACCAAAGAAAACAAAGCAAAGGAGATCTGTGAAGGGTTAGCTGAAGAACTTGAATCGTAGTCGGTGCAGAGGGATTCTTCATTTTGATATGGGTCTGGTAATCGATATCGATGGACTTGAGCTTGCTGAAAAGCTCATCCATGGTGAGGGTGTCATAGTTAGCGAACTCAATAATAGAGGACACCTTCACATCCCAAACCTTCCGATCAAGGGCATATAGTAACTTGAGTGCCCTCTCATGATCATGATAAGGCAGATGTGGCTTGTTTGCCCACATCTTGTTCACAATTGACAGAAAGCGAGAAAACATGGCATCGACACACTCTCCATCCAACTGAGAAGTTCTGGTACTCATGCTTGTATGTCTTAAAGAGTCTGGTTTTGACCTGTACAGTTCCCTCATAATAGCTCTAAAGCCTCACCCAGATCTCTCGAGCAGTAGTACAATCAGAGACTCTCTCAAACTCAGAAAGCGAAAGACTCAAAAATAGAAAACTATGAGCCTTGCTATTTGCATTGTGTTGGTCGATCTGCTCTTGACCGACATGAGCAGCAAGCACCTCGTAGTTAGGTTCCTCACAAATCTCCTAAACTCGACAATCAATGTCCTGAAGATGCACAGACATATGGATCTTCCAGTAGGGGTAGTTTGTTCCATCGAAGTAGGGTGCCTTGCCGGAACCGTGTTCCATGTCGCCTTCATGGATCACGGACCGATTAAGGTGGAATGATCCTTAACCGGCTCCAAAACCAATTGAAGGACCAGAAACGGCGACCAGAGCGGGGGTGAATGGGAGCATCAAATATTTTTCAAAATATTTAGACGTCCCAAATTCGACCCCCAAAAGGCACACAACAAAAGTCTATAGAATTATGAGCCAATGGATGTCAAGAGAACCCAGAGAAGTTCCCGGGATCACTAGAAATCCAATGCAAAAGACGAAACTCGAAATGGAGCACGAACGAGCAAGAAACAAATCGAACAGCAGAAAACACGGAACGACGGATTATCTGCTACAGTACCCTAGACTGTCCGTAGTTGAAAAATCAGACAACCGAACCAAGAGAAAATATATTGTACACTACTAAAAATGAACGTCGGATAGTCCGGGACCAAGGGGCAGACTGTCCGTAGTTCAAATCAGCGAAAGACGAAGTTGAAAAACAGGTTTTGGACATTGCCAACATAGAGGTGGTGGACTGCCCATGGGTGAACCCCAGACTGTCCGGGAATCGCGAATCAGCACAGAAATAGAACGCCCGAAAATCGCTTCCAACCAAAATCCGTTCAATTTGCGGCCAAATCAAAATCAATTGCCACCAAATTTTAACCACATGGTCACAAGGCAATAGGTGAGCTACCCCTAAGATATCATCGCCCAATTTAATGCCAATTAAGGGAAAGTTAGATGAACGCGAAAGACGTCGGTTTTTCTCACCAAAAGCTTGATTCGCCCCGATCTGTGGACTCATGAGGATTTGGTCGAAATGCTTCGGTGGAAGGGATCAACTCACGTCCTAGTCCATCTCAGATCAAAAAGAACGAATCAAAAAGCTCTCAAAACGACGAATTGAGTCAAGAAAGAAAGTGGGAAAAGCAAGAACGCAAAGAACACAAACGTGAATCACAAAAGCATCTCACAAATCGAATCTCAGAGAACACAAGGAGGTTAGGGCCTCCATTCCCAACCAAAATCACAGGTTCGATTACACCAGGACCCTAGTTCATCGGTGGACCTCTTGAGAAGAACCGAGAGGGGGAGGAAAACCTAGAGAGAGAGGTGTAAGAATGAAATGGCAAGAGGTGAGGGAGATTGGGGCTCCCTCATCCTTATCTATCAAGACTATTACACAATCCCAAATATACCCCTAAATATTTTGAGTCGAACCACTTAACCTGAGGGCGTAAGGTCCAACCCGAGGTAGTCTTCATCCAACGACCACCGCGCCCTTCATGAGATAGCTTCGCCTCGACACGAACTCCTCGATGCCGCTACGTGTCGTCCATTCCTCCTCAGAACCTCCACCCGGGTTTTGAGGCCCAAACCCAAAATCTGTCCACTCGGTGGTTTTGAGGGTCAACCCACCAAACCGTCGCGAGTAGCGTACTCCATATGCGTCCTCCGCCACTCGACGCGTATCACCGCCATCCTCTATCAGCTAGCCACCATGTCTTCAGAGCCTCTGCTCGACTCGCACGTTCGTCGTCTTGACTCGGTCAACACGGTCACTCCTCTATGTACACTTACACTTGTCGATGTCCCCAGATGTCAGCCACCGCGGCTGGTCACCCGGCCTCCTGGTCCCTCGGTCCAAGCCTCACATCCGTCCTTCACTGCTTTCAGACCATCAGCATGGCACATCCCTACTTGACCTTCACCTCGCCGTCGACCACCATCTTCGAGCTCCACACCTGCGCACCATAAGCCAAGAGACATGTTGCACAACCCAACTCAACCATGGTTAGTTTACAAACTCAACCCAAGATGCGAATCACGTTGACAGTCACTTATCATAAATCAGAACCACAAGGGCACATATCAATCTTGTGTTCGCACAATGCAAAATATGATCATATGGAAGTCCTTCTGACGACACAAATGTGTGAAACGTGCAAACCAAGCTTTATTGCAAATATTATTTGGGAGGGGGTGAGGGGGTGCAATTTTTTATTTGCCGGTTTTAATCTCCAGTTGTTAACATATTTTTCCTCTGCCCCAAATTATAAGACGTTTTGATATTTTTAGATTTATAGCTTTTACTATGTATCTAGATATAATATATATCTAAATGCATAGCAAAAATTATGAATCTAGAAAAGCCAAAATGTCTTATAGTTTGGAACGGATGGAGTATACGTATAAGAGAAGTTCATATAATATCCAACACATATATGTCCATATGTTGGAGAAACTTGCACGTTAGTATGAGATAAACTAAGTGCCCAACTTTAAGAACTATTTTGGATCTGTAGTTTGTAGACCAAACTTTAAGTAGTTTAAATATTAATATTTAATATAAACTATAAACAAAATGAGTCATATAAATACATTAATTAACAGGTCTCCACAGCTCTATATCTAGGATCTCCTAGAGCTACAGATATCCATCCAGCTCCAAAAAAAATTATAGATTTTCTAGAATTGAAGCTCGATCTGCCAAACAGGTCAAGGAGAGAGCTTAGCTGCGAAACTGCGCGGCGCATGCATGCGTTTGACGACGGTGGGCAGTACATGAACGAGTCCATCCACCGCCAATCCGTCCGCGTACGTGTCGCGATCGGCGGGGGCCACCTTTTGTCACCCTCGGCACACACACTAGTCGTCGTCACGTACTCGTACGCCGGCCGGCGGACGTGGATACATAGGTACATAACATCCAACATGCGTCTCAGACTCTCAGTAGATCGAGGTGCAACGAACCTGCTGCAACTGCACTGCATGCAGTCATGCGCTTTGCTTAATTTCCGGCCGGGTGGTTCTTGCCGTGTGTACTTGTGCAGATGCACGCATGCATGTGTCCCGTCCACCTCCGCTGGAGCTAGAGATTCAACGTCGAATACTGTGTGTGTTTGACTGGCCGGCCAGCTGGTAGCCTTTTTTTCTTATCCGTGTGCAGGTCGTTTTCGGTGCTGAATACGTACAAGACACAACTAGGTGAGGTGTACGTTGGCTATAGCTAGGATTTACAGTACTTTTCAGCGCCGTGACCCAATGGAACGAATATGGCTGGTCGGCTTCGAGAGAGGAGTAGATACAGTGCATCTTTGGATTGGAGGAAAAGCAACTGTCATTATATTCGGCACAAGTAATGGTACGTGTTTCTTGTTTACTGGTCTACACGCGTACATACGTACGTGTCGGGGTAGCAGCCAACTAGCTAGCCGGTCGCTGACGGTGAGAGGAATAGAGCAGGACTTATTTGGGCGCGCGTGTATTTGTCTCAATTCATATGTGTTAAGGTGGATTGGAATAGAGTTAAATTAAATTTCATTCTATTTCACTTCAATGCATATAGATTGAAGTTGATACACATGCATCCAAACGAGCCCTTAATGATGCAGATCAAACCAATTCCCCATACTGGAGAATCAAATACTTTACCCAACTCTTTGCTAACTGCGCATGTCAAAGACGATAAAAAGTGTACAAGGTCAACCGGCAACTCAATACTACGGCAGACACTCTGGCCAGACAGGCCTTATCTGCCTCTAGTTCTAGTGCTACAATCTTTGAGCCTGTATGCTCCAATAGTGATCATCATCATCACTGTCCAGTGATGAATGCTCTGCTGTCTGTGAACTTAAACTCCATATCTATCATTGCAGCGCGTTGCTGTTGATATAAAGATGCTTGTTGTAAAAAAAAAAACCCACTGCTAGTAACTCAATACCACGGGAGTTTAGAGCAACTCCTTTCTAATTGTTAGAAGTAGAGATTTTAATATAAAAAAAATCTTTCAATAGCTTTTTAAATGGTTATCTAAATATAGCTATCTTTTATTCTGAATTTCTCGTTAGCCAATAAAGTTAGAAAATGAAAATGATTCTATAGAGTGCAACCAAGATATATATAAAAACTTTTGAAGAGTGAAAAAGATATAAAAAATAATTTTTATATAAATGGCTCTCCAAACGATGATTTCAAGAGTGAGCTTTAGAAAGGCTCTTAGAGGTGTTCTTATTAGGGTGTTTGGATCAACCGAGTACACCTAACTAAAAAAATTTAAACAATGATAGAATATTTAGCTTCATCCTCACAAATAAAGGAGGAATCGGACCATCTGATTAAAACTTAATTCTAATTTTCATTCTAAATAGGAGGACTAATTAAAATGAACTAACCATGGATTAATAAAAGCTAATAGGTACTTAGTTGGTGGTAGAACCAATTATAAAAAAAATATTAATCTATGTTTAACCTATTATTCCACGATGGACAATAGTGAAGCTCGAACTTCGTCTTTTACCATTTCAAATAATCTAACAGGTAGGGTAAACGTCTACCTCTTCGATAGGTTCTCTTATTAGTTATTACAGTTAGGTCATCCCAACAAGATTTGAGGTAGCGATTTTAAGGCTGACTATGCTCTCACGAATCGATATGCATGTGTAGACGAGAGAGGACAAGGAAAACAAAAACAAACTCACTAGGCATTTGTTCGATGCTAGCATGGAGAGAAGTGATGGTATTAAATTATGGACCCATACATATATAAGTGGTTCTACGTATATATAAGTAGCGCTTCTCTCTAAGATCGCATCGGCCAATCAAGTCTCCTTGTATCTGGTTCTCACGTAGATATAGTTTTCTATATAAATAACTATTTTCTTCTCTCTTTAGTAACTGTATATAATTAGCATTTTTTTTAGTTGGTATACTAATTACTAGCCATAGAAAGCATCTAATTCTTAAGCTGAGAGTGACCTTATGCTGCAGAAACCTGCAACATACTCCCTTCGTCCTAAAATATCTGTTGTTTTCGCTTTCTGAGAAATAACTTTGACAAAATATATGTTATAAATATTAATATATGGTATATAATTGGTATCATTGGAAAGATATTTGAATATAGTTTTTTAATAAATTTATTTAGAGATACAAATGTTACACATATTTTCTACAAATCGAGTTAAACTTATGGCACAGAAACCAAAAGCGACAGATAATATGAGACAGAGTGACTATCGGTGACTAGCAGGAAGTATCTTGGGCGCCAACTTCTGTAAGTAGTGGAGGGGAGAAGGTAGTCGTGGAGAAAGAAAATATTTGTTTATTTAAAAGCAGGGTCAGCGGTCAGCCTAACCTTACGAGTAGTGTATAATATGGCGCACCACAAGAGCGCGTTCATTACCATAAGATTACTTTTTTATCTAATTGTGGTTGCTCTTTAACATAATTAATCATTGATATGGTATGGTTGTGGGAGATCATTGTGACCATAAGATCGGAGTTAATAAACCACCTTTGTGAAATCTTGAATCATGATTGTTCGTAGGTCCTTCTCCAAAACAGATGAGAGAAGAAATGAAGAAAACGAACGAACAGGCATGCATGACTATGGTAGAGATACTCTCACTGGCAAAAGGGAATCGCTCGCCGATTCATGCATCGATTGATCCATCGTCTCCTGGATGAGCTAGCTAGATGTGATGACGATGGGCATCTAATCATGCCGGCCGGTTGAGCACATGCATGCACCGCTGCCGCTGCCGCTGCAAAGGCAACTCACCCCACCCCACCCCACCCCACGATCCAATCCACCTGCAGGCTGCCGCAAGTTGCATGAAACATGCATGCATGCGCGTCATAGATAATCGTCCAGACTGCGCCGCGCCGGAAGATCGAACCACGCCAACAACCCGGGCGCAAGTAGTGGTCGACGGCGGTGGAGGGGCGGTCCGCGCGGCAGCATATTTGTCGCTACTCCAGAACTTAACATCACTGTGGGTTCAAAACCACTATCACAATTGGATTTAAAACCGACAATGGCACGCTAATAGTGATGGAAGATTGACATCGCTGTCGGTTCTTATAAACCGATACTGATATGAAACCGGCAGTAACGTGGAAAGCCAAAAAATACACTGAAAAAATAGGGGGGAAATTTTAATATCATGAGAGGTCCCTCTGGACAGCTACACGATCGCGCATCACAAGTCACAAGTCACGCAATACCGGGGAGCCACCGGGCAGTTTTTGTCGTGTGCGTGTGTGCTTGTTCATGCACGCATCCTGTTCCTTATCGAGCCCTTTTCATATGTTAGACTGTATCTGATATGTGATCTATATGGGCATCTAAACCCAAAATAAGTAGCAGGAGGCCTAAAATCAGTCTCCAATAGAGTACCTACACGGGAGACTAATTTTGGGTTGTCTGAGAGACACAACATAAATATGAGTATCCTCTCTTCTGAAAACTCATTTACAGAAATAATTCTCTTTTGAGTTCTATTGTTGCAGAAGATATGAAATGGATATTGAACCCTTTACATATAGCGTTATTTTAAATGTTGTCGTTGGAGGTAGTCTAAGGCCATTCCCGACATCTTGTGTACTGTATGTGTGACCGAACGGGACACTGGCTTGTGCAGGAGGCCAGGAGCCATACTTTTCAATTGCACGCAGAAGTCGCTGTCATGGTTGTATTCGGCACCGCTGTGCGCGGTAGTACGTGTTTGTTTCGGTAGGACTTCAATTTTGGGTACGTAGTTTATGTTACAGTATATTCGATGGGCTTGCTAGCGTAGCGTCTGGATGCTCGGACGGACAAACAGGGCATCTAGAAGCTTGTGTATTTATGCGTCCACGAGGGGCCTACGCCGCCCCGAATATTACCAGCATCTAGAAGAGAGGAGAAGGGCGACGTATGTCTAGCCAGCACGAGGAGAAGCAGAAGACACCGAGACAAAAGGTAGCAGTAAAGAGAGGAGAGAGATCCAGATGCCACTTCATCTTGCACGCGCTCGGCTTACAACTCCCCTAAGGAACACAATCTACACTAAGCTGGTGGAGGAAGCTGTGAAAGCTTTCTGATGGGCAGCAGCGTAAGGGGCTCGATTCTTTGTTTGCGCTAGTGTCTTGGCAGGTGTGGAAAGAACGGAAAGTAAGATGTTTCCGAGAAAACACCGTACTATGATCTCGCTGAAATGCTCCAGATCATTAAGATGGAGGCAGATCGCTGGATGGAAGCCGGAGCGGCTAGAATATGGGCGTTGGCTGATCGGTAGCAGGCTAGCAGCGTCTCGCCAGGATGTATTTTGTTGTGTTAATCAAAATGTAGTCCGCTACTATCACCGGCTTGGCTGGCTAATCTTGTAACATAAGCTCTTTCCTTCTTAAATGCAATGATACGTAGATCTCATGTGTGTTCGAGGAAAACAAAACATCTAGATGCAACATTTGCAACATACGTCTGAAGGTATATGAATTACTTGAAACATGCATTCGAAACACTTGCAAAAACACTTGAAAAACCATTATAAAACATGTGCAATATCCCGATAAAACACTCACAACATATGTATGAAGCATATGCAACATCCAAATAAACACACTTGCAACATACGTCTGAAAAATAGATGAAACATTAGGAACAGAAGCTTGCAACGTACGTGTAGAACTATTGCAACAAATGCATCATCCTAATCTACTTTTGCAACATCCGCATGAACCACTTGTAACATATCTCTAAAACATCTAAAACACTTGAAATATATGCTTGCAAGATGAGTTTTTCACTCTTCTTCTCTGCGATGCAGCGTAGAGCGGTGGATGGGTAGGCGGAGCCATGGAGAGCAGCATTGTCGCGGCCCCTTATGGAGTCGACCAGATGGGACAACGGGGATAGGCTGCTAACGAGCTAAGCCATTTGGATAAACGCACGATCATAAATTTACTAGTCAGTAATACAAAACATCAACAAAATGGGGCATAAGAAATATCCAAATTTATCAATCAGAGGTCTGTCTCTCAGCGCATGACAAACTTGGGGTGAATTTTTATTTTTTAATCCTTTTTTATTTAATATATTAATAATAATCGCTTCTAAAAAAATTGTGGATTTGACTCTTTTGGTCACGCCAGCACTGCTGCCGTGACCAAATAACGTTGTCGAACCACATGCATTGGCGTGGCAACATATTCCACATTAGACGACGTTTTCAACATGGAAAATGTTGTTACGCCACTCCCGCTGGCTTGACAGTATTGTTCTGTCGCGTCACCGGGAGTGACGTAACAAGACAAAATCTTTAAAAAATCATAACTCTTTGATACGACATCGGATGAAAATAAAAATTATATGAAAATTGTAGCTCTCGATGAGATCTACAACTTTTTAGTTTTAAGTTTTTTTTATTTGAGGACGTTAAGATGCTCAAAAAATTATATAAAACTTCAGGAGCATAATAACTGCGTACAAGTGCTTGTCGTATTAGAAAAATAATATATTTTTTGTATGTTGTCAAATGAAGATACTTTTTACATGAAAATTGTAGCTCTCAATGAGATCTACAACTTTATAATTTTGAGTTTTTACATTTGAGATCTTTAAGATGCACGAAAAATTAATATAATATTTCAACAGCACAATAATCACATACTAGTGCTTGTCACATTAGAAAAATAATATCGTTTTTGTATGGTGTCAAATGAAGATATATTTTATATCAAAGTTGTAGCCTTTAGTGAGATCAACAAGTTTATAGTTTTGAGTTTTCATATATGAGGTCGTTAACATACTCTGAAAACTAATATAAAGTTTTAGCAACATATTAATCGTGCATCAAAGCTTATCTTTTTAGAAAAATCATATATTTCTTATTTGATGTCACATAAAAATACTTTTTAAATAAAAGTTGTAGATCTCACTAAAGGCTACAACTTTGATATAAAATGTATCTTCATTTGACACCATACAAAAACAATATTATTTTTGTAATGCGACAAGCCCTAATACGCGATTATTATACTGCTGAAATTTTATATTATTTTTTCGTGCATCTTAACTATCTTAAATGTAAAAACTCAAAACTACAAAGTTGTAGATCTCATTGAGGGCTACAATTTTAATGTAAAAAGTATTTTCAGTTGACAACATACAAAAAATATATTATTTTTCTAATACGACAAGCACTTGTACGTGGTTATTATGCTCCAGAAATTTTATATTACTTTTTTGAGCATTTTAACTTCCTCAAATGAAAAAACTCAAAATTACAAAGTTGTAGATCTCATCGAGAGCTACAATTTTCATATAAATTTCATCTTCATCTAAAATCGTATCAAAGAGTTATGATTTTTCAAAGGTTTGGTCTTGTCACACCACTCCCGGTGACGCGACAGAATAATACTGTCACGTCAGCGGGTGTGGCGTGGTAGCGTTTTCCACGTCGAAAACGCCATCTGACATTGCAGGTGTTGCCGTGCCAATGCATGTGGCGCGACATCGTTATTTGGTCGCGCCAAATCCGCAAATTTTTTTAGGAACGATTATTATTGAAATATTGAATAAAAGGATTAAAAATTAAAAAAAATCCCTGGGAAGCAATTTAACGACAAGTCTCAAACGAAAGATAGACAAATTGAAGAGATCTCTTGGTTTACTCTTAAATCTAATGGAGTTTTTTTTTTTGACAAAGAATCTAATGTAGTTTTTTTTTACAAAGAATGTAATGGAGTTATATATATTAGCTTGTTGTTCTAAACTCCTCGCAAAGAAAATTTTCTAAACTGTGTCTCTTTTTTTTGTGGTAGCTTACATTCTTACGCATTTGCTTGCATCGCAACACGTACACTTGTCGTCGTTGAAAACAACAGTTCAGTTAAGCATCAAATTAAAAGAAAGCAGCTAGCGCCGTGAAATTTCCATCATCCTGGATTCGATGGGCAGTGCAATAACGGCTCAATCGACCCTTTTTCAAACATATCCGTGATGTGTCGCAGTTTGGGAGTACCATTAACTTCACGTCGCAGAGTGCAATGAACTTGGCTGGATGCGGTTGTTTCCTGCTGGTTTTTGACGTGTGCGTTTCTTCTTCCTGCGTTAGAGGGTGTTTGGTTCTTTAGTCGTTCCTAAAATTTATGTCACATCAAATATTTAGAGGCTAATAAGGAGTATTAAATATAAATTAATTACAAAACCAATTACATAGATGGATGCTAATTTCCGAGACGAATTTTTTAAGCCTAATTAATCTATCATTAGCACATGTTTACTGTAGCACCACGTTGTTAAATCATGGACTAATTAGGCTTAAAAGATTCGTCTCGCAAATTAGTCGCAAGTTGTACAATTAGTTTCGTAATTAGTCTATATTTAATACTCTATGCATGTGTCCAAACATTCGATGTGACAGGAATTTTAGGAGGAGGGAAAGTAACTTTGGTCCGCTGCGCAGCCAATTGGCTATGTTCCTGCACACATGCCATGATGCCACAAGTTAGGCCGAATAAAATAGGACCATCCCTAGTACTTGGTAGTCAGTGGGTTAAAAAGAAAATAGGTGGAAGGAAGTACCCTATTGCCATCTCAAAAAATGAGGGGTCAAGTGCGACTCCTCCTGTGATTGGGTCATGGCCCAAGCCAGTGTGGGTTTGAAGGTCACGCCAAGCGAAATATGACCGCTTTAGGTCACTCAACTTGTTCTGAAGTTGTTTCTTGTCATAACCCAACTTTGTTTTGTTTTCGAATTGTGGGTACAGATTGTTCCACCCGACGGTCGTGAGGCCTCGTTGGTTCTAGTGCAAGAGGTTTTTCTACTCTATGACTAATTTGAGAAAGGTCCTCAAGGTGGCTTCATCCCAGTTAGCATGATCAGTGGACATATGTTGGCATTTGCAAATTGTATGGTATGATGATTGCAGCATATAATAAAATTTGCAGCACTTTTAAGGCTAACAAACAGTGGATTTAGGTCGTATTAGAAGAGGACTTGCCTTGCCAGAAGTCTTGGCGCGTTTTGAACGGCGGAAGCAGTGCCTGCCTTCAGGAGAGGAGCAGGACGAAGCGGACGACGGTGCCAGTGTGCCAGATCCGGCGAGAAGGCTGGCGAATTCGGCGAACTGAGAGGCGGATCCGTTGGAGGCGGGCGGGCTCAGCTGCAATAGGAGCACGTGGGGGTCAGATCCAGTGGGGGTCGAGGGGAACGACGGCGGCGTCGGATCCGGAAGGCGGGTACGACGGCGGTGTCCGAACAGGTGGGGAGGGAGGGAGGTGAACTCGGATCCGGGGAGTACCTGCTTGCCGTCGGAAGAGCGGCGACATCGGCGGGTTGAAGGGGGGATGCGGCGCTCTTCTTCGACACACTTGATGGTTTCGACGGCGCCGGGGAACGAGCGGAGATGCGGAGCTCACACCGCCGGCGACACGCGCGGCGGAAACCCTAGGCGTGGGGGCGCGGGGGATGGAGTGAGGGAGGGAGGAAATCAGCTAGCGTTCGGAGTGAGTGAGTGAGCGACTGAGTGACGCGGCTGGAAGGCTGGCTTTATAGCCATTCGGCTGGACTTGGGCCAGCCGAACGCCTGGGCTGATCAGCCCAGCGAACAGCAGCCCAGCCAGCCGATTTTGCCCAGCCGAACGGGCTCTTAAACTCTATATCTATCATTGCAGCGCGTTGCTGTTGATATAAAGATGCTTGTTGTAAAAAAAACCACCGCTAGTAACTCAATACCATGGGAGTTTAGAGCAACTCCTTTCTAATTGTTAGAAGTAGAGATTTTAATAAAAAAAATCTTTCAAAAGCTTTTTAAATGGTTATCTAAATATAGCTATCTTCTATTCTGAATTTCTCGTTAGCCAATAAAGTTAGAAAATGAAAATGGTTCTATAGAGTGCAACCAAGATATATATAAAAACTTTTGAAGAGTGAAAAAGGTATAAAAATGATTTTTATATAAATGGCTCTCCAAACGATGATTTCAAGAGTAAGTTTTAAAAAGGCTCTTGGAGGTGCTCTTATTAGGATGTTTGGATCAACCGAGTACACCTGACTAAAAAATTTTAAAGAATGATAGAACATTTAGCTTCATCCTCACAAATAAAGGAGGAATCGGACCACCTGATTAAAACTTAATTCTAATTTTCATTCTAAATAGGAGGAGTAATTAAAATGAACTAACCATGGATTAATAAAAGCTAATAGGTACTTAGTTGGTGGTAGAACCAATTATAAAAAAATATATATTAATCTATGTTTAACCTATTATTCCACGATGGACAATATAGTGAAGCTCGAACGTCGTCTTTTACCATTTCAAATAATCTAACAGGTAGGGTAAACGTCTACCTCTTCGATAGGTTCTCTTATTACAGTTAGGTCATCCCAACAAGATTTGAGGTAGCGATTTTATGGCTGACTATGCTCTCACGAATCGATATGCATGTGTAGACGAGAGAGGACAAGGGGGAAAAAAAACAAGCTCACTAGGCAATTCTTCGATGCTAGCAAGGAGAGAAGTGATGGTATTAAATTATGGACCCATACATATATAAGTGGTTCTACGTATATATAAGTAGCGCTTCTCTCTAAGATCGCATCGGCCAATCAAGTCTCCTTGTATCTTAGTTCTCACGTAGATATAGTTTTCTATATAAATAACAATTTTCTTTTCTCTTTAGTAACTATATATAATTAGCATTTTTTAGTTGGTATACTAATTACTAGCCATAGAAAGCATCTAATTCTTAAGCTGAGAGTGACCTTATGCTGCAGAAACCTGCAGCATACTCTCTTCGTCCCGAAATATATGTCGTTTTCGCTTTCTGAGAAATAATTTTGACAAAATATATGTTATAAATATTAATATTTATGGTATATAATTGGTATCATCGAAAAGATATTTGAATCTAATTTTTTAATAAATTTATTTAGAGATACAAATGTTACACATATTTTCTAAAAATCGAGTTAAACTTACGGCACGAAAACCAAAGAGTGAGTATCGGTAACTAGCAGGAAGTATATTGGGTGCCAACTTCTGTAAGTAGTGGAGGGGAGATAGGTAGTCATGGAGAAAGAAAATATTTGTTTATTTAAAAGCAGGGTCAGCGGTCAGCCTAACCTTACGAGTAGTGTATAATATGGCGCACCACAAGAGCGCATTCATTACCATAAGATTACTTTTTTATCTAATTGTGGTTGCTCTTTAACATAATTAATCATTGATATGGTATGGTTGTGAGAGATCATTGTGACCATAAGATCGGAGTTAATAAACCACCTTTGTGAAATCTTGAATCATGATTGTTCGTAGGTCCTTCTCCAAAACAGAAGAGAGAAGAAATGAAGAAAACGAACGAACAGGCATGCATGACTATGGTAGAGATACTCTCACTGGCAAAAGGGAATCGCTCGCCGATTCATGCATCGATTGGTCCATCGTCTGCTGGATGAGCTAGATGTGATGACGATGAGCATCTAATCATGCCGGCCGGTTGAGCACATGCATGCACCGCTGCCGCTGCAAAGGCAACTCGCCCCACCCCATCCCCCGATCCAATCCACCTGCAGGCTGCCGCAAGTTGCATGCAACATGCATGCATGCGCGTCATAGATAATCGTCCAGACTGCGCCGCGCCGGAAGATCGAACCACACCAACAACCCGGCCGCAAGTAGTGGTCGACGGCGGCGGAGCGGCGGTCCGCGCGGCAGCATATTTGTCGCTACTCCACAACTTAACATCACTGTCGGTTCAAAAACCACTATCACAATAGGATTTTAAACCGACAATGACATACTGACAGTGATGAAGAATTAACATCGTTGTCTGTTCTTATAAACCGATACTGATATAAAACCGGCAGTAACGTGGAAAGCCAAAAAATACACTGAAAAAATAGGGGAAAATTTTAATATCAGGAGACCTAAAATCAGTCTTCAATAGAGTACCTATACGGGAGACTAATTTTGGGTTACCTAAGAGGCACAACCTAAATATGAGTATCCTCTCTCCTGAAAACTCATTTACAGACATGATTCTCTTTTGGGTTCTGTTGTTGCAGAAGATATGTAATGGATATTGAACCTTTTACCTATAGCGTTACTCAAACATCGAATGGGTGTTGTATTTTAAACGCTGTGTTGGAGGTAATCTAAGGCCATTCCCGACATCTTGTGTACTGTATGTGTGACCGAACGGGACACTGGCTTGTGCAGGAGGCCAGGAGCCATACTTTTCAATTGCACGCAGAAGTCGCTGTCATGGTTGTATTCGGCACCGCTGCGCGCGGTAGTACGTGTTTGTTTTGGTAGGACTTCAATTTTGGGCAGTTCATGTTACAGTGCTCAGACAGACAAAGAGGGCATCTAGAAGCTTGTGTTTTTATGCGCCCACGAGGGGCCTACACAGCCCCGAATACACTGTAGCATTTTGTTTTAATTTGTTAATAATTGTCCAATCATTGACTAATTAGGCTCAAAACGTTCGTCTCGCAAAGTACAACTAAACTGTGTAATTAGTTTTTGATTTCGTCAACATTGAGTACTCTATGCATATACCGCAAGTTTGATGTGATGGGGAATCTTCTTTTTGCATAGTGCCAAATTCTGGAATCCAAGGGAACTAAACAAGGGCCTAGATGCAACATTTGCAACATATGTCTGAAGGTATATGAATCACTTGAAACATGCATCCAAAACACTTGTAAAAACACCTGAAAACACTTAAAAACCATTATAAAACATGTGCAACATCCCGATAAAACAATCACAACATATGTATGAAACATATGCAACATCCAAATAAACACACTTGCAACATACGTCTGAAAAATAGATGAAACATTAGGAACAGAAGCTTGCAACGTACGTGTAGAACTATGGCAATAAATGCATCATCCCGATCTACTTTTGCAACATCCGTATGAACCACTTGCAATATATCTCTAAAACATCTAAAACACTTGAAACATATGGTTGCAAGATGCGTTTTTCACTCTTCTTCTCTGCAACGCAGCGTAGAGCGGTGGATGGGTAGGCAGAGCCATGGAGAGTAGCATTGTCGCGGCCCCTTCTGGAGTCGACCAGATGGGACAACGGGGATAGGCTGCTAACGAGCTAAGCCATTTGGATAAATGCACGATCATCAATTTACTAGTTGGTGATACGAAACATCAATAAAACGCGGCATAAGAAATATCCAAATTTATCAATCAGAGGTCTATCTCTCAGCGCATGACAAACTTGGGGAGAATTTTTATTTTTTTAATCCTTTTTATTTAATATATTAATAATAATAGCTTCTAAAAAAATATGGATTTGACCCTTTTGGTCATGCCATCACTGCTGCCGTGACCAAATAACATTGTCGAATCACATGCATTGGCACGGCAACATATTCCACATTAGACGGCATTTACGACATGGAAAATATTGTCACGCCACTCCCGCTGGCTTTGACAGTATTATTCTGTCGCGCCACTGGGAGTGACGTAACAAGACAAAACCTTTAAAAAATCATAACTCTTTGATACGACATCGGATGAAAATAAAATTTATATGAAAATTATAGCTCTCGATGAGATCTACAACTTTATAGTTTTAATTTTTTTTTATTTGAGGACGTTAAGATGCTCAAAAAATTATATAAAATTTCAGGAGCATAATAACTATGTACAAGTGCTTGTCGTATTAGAAAAATAATATTTTTTTTGTATGTTGTCAAATGAAGATACTTTTTACATGAAAATTATAGTTCTTAATGACATCTGCAACTTTATAATTTTGAGTTTTTACATTTGAGATCGTTAAGATGCACGAAAAATTAATATAATATTTCAGCAGTACAATAATCACATACTAGTGCTTGTCACATTAGAAAAATAATATCGTTTTTGTATGGTGTCAAATGAAGATATATTTTATATCAAAGTTATAGCCTTTAGTGAGATCTACAAGTTTATAGTTTTGAGTTTTCATATATGAGGTCGTTAACATACTCTGAAAACTAATATAAAGTTTTAGAAGCATATTAATGGTGCATCAAAGCTTATCTTTTTAGAAAAATCATATATTTCTTATTTGATGTCACATAAAAATACTTTTTAAATAAAAGTTGTAGATCTCACTAAGAGCTACAACTTTGATATAAAATGTATCTTTATTTGACACCATACAAAAACAATATTATTTTTGTAACGCGACAAGCGCTAATACGCGATTATTATGCTACTGAAATTTTATATTATTTTTTCGTGCATCTTAACTATCTCAAATGTAAAAACTCAAAACTACAAAGTCGTAGATCTCATTGAGGGCTACAATTTTAATGTAAAAAGTATTTTCTGTTGACAACATACAAAAAAATATATTATTTTTCTAATACGACAAGCACTTGTACGCGGTTATTATGCTCCAGAAATTTTATATTACTTTTTTGAGCATTTTGACTTCCTTAATTGAAAAAACTCAAAATTACAAAGTTGTAGATCTCATCGAGAGCTACAATTTTCATATAAATTTCATCTTCATCTAAAGTCGTATCAAAGAGTTATGATTTTTCAAAGGTTTGGTCTTGTCACGCCACTTCCGGTGGCACAACAGAACAATACTGTTATGTTAGCGGGAGTGGCGTGATAGCGTTTTCCACGTCGAAAACGCCGTCTGACATTGCGGATGTTGCCGCGCCAATGCATGTGGCGCGACAATGTTATTTGGTCGCGCCAGGAACAGGCAATCCACCGGAACCTCCGGGCGCTAGTGGACACTGACTCGCGGCCTCTTGCCCAACCGAAGGACTGGGGATGCACCAGCCAAATCGCTTCGTCCACTCACCACAGTTGTTGCTAGGTGTGGGGCAAGAAGCCGTGGCTGCACCGCAGCCTGACCCGGTGCCCACTCCACACTGACCACCTATGCGCAAACGCCTCGAGCCAAACCATGAAGCTTGCAGTGTCATCAACAATCGATGCCATGCCTGGCATGATGATGACGTCTATCGAGTGGTGGTGAGAGCAGGTGGCATAGGCCCCGGCCTGACCATCGAGGAGCGCGAGGACTCACACCCCAGGCATGGTGGCTGATCGAACGACTGGAGCCCTAGCCTAGATGGCCTGGGGCGACGGGCCTTCGGACATCGCATCCAGAGAACGTCGTTCCCACAGCGCTTCCGATCACCCACCAACATCACCAGGTACACTGGGGAGACCAACCTCGGTATATGGCTCGAAGACTTTCGGCTCGCCTACTGAGTCGGAGGAGTGGATGATGACCACTTCATCATCTAGTATCTCCCCATCTACGTGGGGGAGCATATTCAATCATGGCTCGAATTCCTTCTGCCTAACAGCATCCGCGACTAGGCGGATCTCAAGAGGGTCTTCGTTGACAATTTCTAGAGGACATATGTCCGTCCTGGGAATTCCTAGGACCTTAAGAGCTACCAGCAGGAGCCCAATGAGTCCCTACGGGATTACATCTGTAGGTTCTCAAAGCGGTGCAACTCCCTTCCTGATGTTGTCGATGTGAACGTCATCAGCGCGTTCCTCTCTGGGACAACCTGTGAGTCCTTGATCCACAAGCTCAGCTGTGTGAAGCCCCGGACCACCCATGACCTGCTCGACATCGCCACGAACCACGCCTTCGACGAGGAGGCGGTCGGGGCAGTCTTCAGCGGAGGTCAGGACAAGGCCAAGGCCAAGCGCAGGACCAAGGTGAAGGCCCCTCCACACAAAGGGGCAAGTAGAATAAGAAGGATCGGCACCGACCGGCCAACCTAGCCTTGGTCGCCACGACCGATCATGCGGGCAAGCAGCCCATGTAGGGCCAACCCAACCACTTCGACAAGCTCATGGAGAGTCCATGCACCAACCATGCCTACCCCATCAAGCACCTCTATAAGGACTACAAGCTCCTCAAGTGCTTTCTGTGATAGGCCAGCAAGCCAAAGGAAGGGAAAGGCAAGGAGGAGGCGGCCAAGAAAGGAGGCACGGCGGGCAAGGATGATGACGGCTTCCCAGACCCTAAGGAATGCCTCATGATCTTTAAGGGATCTGACGCCATCCACTCCAAGCGCTAGCACAAGGTATGCTATAGAGAGGCATGTGTCATCGAGTCAGCCATCCCCTCTTCCTTAGCTGCTCGGACTCCCCGATCACTTTTGATCAGAGAGACCATCCTTCCCACATCACCTGACTGGGTCACTATCCGCTCGTCGTCGACCCCATCATCCGTAAGAAATGCCTCACCAAGGTGCTGATGGATAGAGGCAGTGGCCTCAACATCCTCTACGTCGACACCCTTGACGCCATGCGCATCCTCCGATTAGAGCTCCGTCCAGTGAGCTCTCCCTTCCATGGCGTGATCCTAGGGACGTAGGCGTACCTGCTTGGGCAGATCGACCTGCCCATCATGTTTGGTGACCGAGCCAACTTCTGCTCGGAGGTCCTCACCTTCAAGGTGGTGGACTTTCCAGGGTCCTACCATGCCATCTTGGGGTGGCCATGTTATGCCATGTTCATGGTGATCCCCAACTACACCTACCTCAAGTTGAAGATGCTGGGACCGAACAGCGTCACCACCGTAGGTAGCACCTTTTCGCATGCCTACACGTGCGACCACAAGCATTACAAGCTCGCCACCACCGTCATCAACTCCACCGAGCTCCCAGAGCTCGGGAATTCATCGACTCTAGCAGTCCTAGACTACAACGAGCCGACCTCCTCGAGTGCCTTCCACCCGATCGAGGAAACCAAGGCGGTGGGGATCGACCCCACCGACCCAACCAAGACGGTATGGATCGGGACCCAGCTCCTGGCCAAATAGGAGAGCGAGCTCGCTGACTTCCTACACACCAATCGCAATGTCTTCACATGGAAACCTTCTGACATGCCGGGCATACCAAGGGAGGTCACCGACCATGCATTATGCCTTGTCCTAGGCTCAAAGCCTACTAAGCAACGCCTATGTTGCTTTGACGACGAGAGGCATAGGGCCATAGGCAAGGAGATCACCAAACTCCTGGCAGCCAGATTCATCAAAGAGGTATACCACTCCAATAGGCTAGCTAATCCTATTCTTGAGAAAAAGAAGACTGGGAAATGGAGAATGTGTGTTGATTACACTGGCCTCAACAAGGTGTGTCCAAACGACCATTTTCCTTTGCCATGCATAGACCAGATAGTCGACTCCACCTCAGGATGTGAAATCCTCTCCTTTCTGGATGCCTACTCAGGCTACCACTAGATCACAATGAAAGAGTCTGACCAGGTCATGACTTCCTTCATCACCCCTTATGGTTCGTACTGCTACATAACCATGCCTTTCGGTCTGAAGAACGCTGGCACCACCTATCAACGGTGCATGCAGCGATGCTTCACCAACCAAATTGACTAACCCGACCAACCTGACCAAGTTGAGTGGCCAAAACCAACAATCATCGTCTATGTAGATGATGTAGTGGTGAAAATGGCTCAAGCTAGCAACCTAATCGCAAACTTGGCCACAACATTCACAAACCTTTTGAAGGTTCAGCGATAAATTGAATCCTTAAAAATGTGTTTTCAGGGTTTCGAAGGGGAAGCTGCTCGGATACTTCATGTCCGAGCGCAGCATCGAAGCCAACCCTGAAAAAATCATGGCCATCTCCAATGTGGGCCCTATACACAACATCAAGGGCGTACAGAGGCTCATCGGCTATTTGGCCGCCCTGAGCCAATTCATCTCCCGACTAGGCGAACGGGGGATGCCTCTCTACAAACTTCTTAAGAAGACAGACGCATTAGTATAGACAGAGGAGGCAGAACAGGCTTTGGAAAGCCTAAAAGCATCACTGATGTTGGCCCTAATCCTCGTCGCTCCTAAATGGGGATAACCCCTCCTCCTCTACATCGTGGCAAACAACCACGTTCTGTGCGTCGCCCTCGTCATCGAAAGGGAGGAGCCAGGACACACCCTGAAGGTCAAACGACCGGTGTACTTCGTCGGTAGGTACTCACCGATGCCAAAGTTCGCTACCCCCAAGTTCAGAAGCTTCTATACGTCATGCTGATGGCAACCCAAAAACTCCTACACCACTTCACCGACCATGAGGTCATGGTGTCACCTTGTACCTGCTAGGAGACATTGTCCGCAATCGCGATGCCATGGGACAAATCTCTAAATGGGCTCTCAAGCTCATGGGTCATGAAATTAGGTATGTCCCCCCGCACCGCTATCAAGTCTTAGGCACTCGCTGATATCATCGCTGAATGGACGGAAGTCTAGCTCCTAACCCCGAACGTCACCCATGAGTACTAGACAATGTACTTTGATGGGTCAGTCATGACACCCGGCTCAGAGGCTGGAGTGGTTCTGATCTCCTCGGATGGGAGCAGACTCCGCTACATGATCTGTCTCTATTTTTTAACCTCAAATAACATTACAGAGTATGAGGCCCTCATCAACGGACTGTGCATCGCCATCGAGCTCGACGCCACATGGCTGTATGTCCATAGCAACTCAGAGTTGGTCATCAACTAAGTCATGAAGGAGTCCTCCTGCAAGAGTCCTCTCATGGCAGCATATTGCCAAGAGGTGCGCAAGCTCGAGGACAAGTTCCGAGGGATCAAACTTCATCATGTCCCTCGAAAGGACAACGATGCCGCTGATTTCCTAGCAAAATTGGCTGTCAGGCGGGTTCCATCTCTAGATGGGGTCTTCATCAACGATCTCCATGAGCCGTCTGCCCATGTTCTGGAGGATCCGATCTAGACGCACTCCAACACCAATTTAGCACTCCAGGGCTCCAACCTCCTAGCGTGCCCTAACCCCGACCAAGTGCTCGGGGGCTCCGACCTTAGTGCCTCCATGGCAATGTTGTCTACCGACGTTGCTGTGATGGCACTCGATCTAGTTGACTAGAGAGCACCATTGATCACCTACCTCCTCAAGGAGGTTCTCCCACCAGAAAGGACTAAAGCACGACAAATCACTCGACGTGTCAAGATGTTTGTCTCCATCGGTGATGAACTTTACAAGCAGAGCCCATCGAGGAGTACTCATGAAGCGCATCCTGATCGACCAAGGGAAATAGCTTCTCCTCGAAGTCCATGCTGGAATCTATGGACACCACATGGCCCCAAGGTTGCTGGTCGGGAAAGCCTTTCGCCAAGGTTTTTACTGGCCCACTGCGCTGCAAAATGCAGAGAAGGTTGTCCGTAGGTGTGAAGAATGCTAGTTCCATGCTCAACAAACTCATCTACTAGCATAGGAGCTTCAGACCATCCCCATCACCTGGGCATTCATGGTCTGGGGTCTCGACATGGTCAGACCCCTCAAAAAGGCCCTGGGCATCTTCACTCACCTACCTGTAGCGGTGGACAAATTCACCAAGTGGATAGAGGCAAAGCCCATTACCAATATCTACTCGAAAGAGGTGGTCAAGTTCTTCCTCGACATCATCTATCAGTTTGGTGTTCCAAACTGTATCATCACCAACCACATAACAAAATTCACTAGGAAGAAGTTCCTAGACTTCTGTCATAGATACGGCATCAGGATCGATTGGGCCTCGGTCGGACACCCATGTACCAACAGTCAAGTCAAGCGGGCCAATGGTATGGTCCTCCAAGGACTCAAGCCCAGCATCTTGGACCGACTCAAAAAATATTCTGGGTAATGGATTACAGAGGTCCCAATGATCCTCTAGAGCCTAAGAATGACCCCAAACTGATCCACAGGGTTCACCCCTTTCTTCCTCGCATATGGAGCTAAAGCAGTGTTTCCCTCTGACCTAGATCACGGTGCCCTGAGAGTAAGGGACTTCGACCAAGACTGAGCCACAGAGGCTTAGTAGGACATGATCGACCTGCTCAAAGAGGCTCATGAGATGACCATCATCTGCTCCGCTCATTACCAGCAAACTCTCTGTAGGTACCATGAAAGAAAAATCAGGGGGAGGATCCTCGAGGTCGGTGATCTCATACTCTGAAGGACGCAGACAACCAAAGAGAAACATAAACTCTATCCATGATGGGAAGGACCTTACATGGTGGCCGAGGTGATCCAAATGGGTGCCTATCGGTTGAAGGATGACAACGGCAACATTCTCACCAACACATGGAGCATCGAACAGTTACGTCATTTCTTTCCCTAAAGCTCGGTCTTACCATTTCTTTCCATTCAATGTTTGCTCCTATAGCACCCTAGCCCAAGCACTCTCGGCCAGGGTCGCTCAGGGGCTCCATAGGGGTGTGATACCACCCTCCTTTTTTACTATCATTGAGTAATACTTTTTGTCCAAACAAAAGGGCGTCGCCCAAATGAAAGGGCATTTCGTTCCTTTGATTACCCTATGTAACTTGCATTTTAAACTCCCAACCAATCACACCCCGCCATAACCTACGGTTATGAGCAGCTAAGCATCATGGGCCATGCCTAGGTTCTTAAGGTTGCAGCCTATGGGTCAACAGGCAGGTGCAAAAAGGAAAGGACAAAAAACAAAGCTACGCTAGGGTAAAAACAAGGGTGGATCGGACAAGCTTCCCCTCATGAGTTATTTCATCACAAAATGAACTTAAAATATTCACAAATGTAAAGTTGTTCACATGGGGGCTCCCCCCATGAACTCATCTCTTACATGAACTGACTATTTTTACTCTAACCCTATTATGGCCCACCGATGACATCGGCTGATGGTACGGTTGACGAGGATGAAGGCAGCTCGCTTTTGGTTGGGATGACATTCGGCTCGGTTGGGGGTAGGACGACGCTCGCCTCCGACCTGGTATCCACTCCCTCCATAGGCTAGACAACATCTTCCTGATGCATGTCTTTAGCCATGGTCGAACAGCGAGCCTCCATCACCCAGTGCGTGGTGACCTGCTTGGTGACCATCTATGCATATGGCACCAAACTCTCCCCTAGTGCATAGATTTCATCTGTGCTCCACCCATCAGTGTATCCTCTATAGATGGACACGGAGTCCAGATCAAGGTGATGGGTCACCACCAAGGTCAACACCCCCGACATCCCGTAGAACATGCCGTCGGAGATGAGCGCCCGAACTTCATTCGGGACCTCCACCAGCTGGACGGTGGGTGTACTGGCACTCGATCCCAACCCAAACACCTTAGAGATGACCACCTACGCGATGTTGTGAATCTAGTCGAGCTCTCCCTCAAGAGCACGTCGCTCCTCGAGGGACTAGGCTAGCGCCTTCGCTCCCTGATTGACCGTCACTTTGATGGTCTCCAGCTCTTGCTCCAGAGAGCCGATCTTTCCACCTAGTTCAGGGAACAGATGACAAATTCATAAGCAAAGGAAAGGAAAAATCAAGGCATCAACCGAGGGCGGAATAGATACATACCAAGGCGGGTGCTTTCAAGAATGGAGAGCCCTTCCTCTTGTTGGGTCACTCTCTCGAGCAGTCGAGCATTCAACTCCTCTACCTCGAGCATGTGCCCTCAGAGCGCAACCGCTTCTTGTTCAGCATCAGCATAGGCCTTCCACTCTGCTTCTAGAGCATCCAAGAACTTCTAAAGCACCGCCTCGGTTTCTACCAAGTGGACCTTCATCGTGTCGAGTTCTCACTCGGCAGCAGTCGCCCGCTCGACCGCATGTAGTTCCGTCGCTCGTGCTCCCATCGTGTCGGTTGCTTGGTTTTGAGACTCATGGCGGGTGGACTCTAGCTGGTGCCTAAGCTCATTGACCTGCCATGATGCCATTGCTTCTTGCTCCATCCAACCATGCTCCTCCTAAAGAAATTAGGACTTATGGATCGACATCATCTCTAGATCCTGTGAGACAAGAAGTAGGCATGCTAAGACAACCATTGAAAGGCCAAGGAGTCAAGGACAACACCAAAAACACAGACAACTTACCTCTACAACACATGGCAGGTCGACTATCATGACCTGATGGGTGAGCTCAACCCTCTCCAAGGCCTCCTTGAGCCTCGCCTGGTAAGAGCGAGATCGAACTCCATCGACAGTCCTCTCTCCCCGAGCAGGTGCTAGAGCTTCACCTCCTCCTTGTCACAAAGGATGAACCGGGCCTTTCCTGGCTTGCTGGGGTAAGGCCACACCAGCTCATGAGTCACCCTCGACCCGCTAGAAGATCCAGCCATAGCAGTATCATGCGACGACTAGATCATCACCAACTCCCATGATGGCGGGATGGCTGATGACTCCACCCTAGTGTCTTCCTCATTAGAGAAGGGGATGTCCACCGCTAGGACTCCATGGCTCACCGCTGGCTGCTCTACCTCTGGCCTAGTCGTGGTTCCTCTGGACCCCTCTAGCTCTGATGAGGCGGGCAAACAATGCGCTCCTCCACCAAGTGAGGTATGGAGCCCAATTTCCTCCTCTCCTCCTCCGTAGCCATCGAGGAAGGGACCGTGAGAGTCACCTCCGACCCGACCTCCATCGTCACCATGGAGATCACTGCCATCACCGTCGCTACCGCTGCTACTGTGCTCGCGATCGGCCAGGAAGATGCAACCCCCAGTAAGGAAGGCCACATCACCAACTTGCTTCCTCTGCCACTCATCAAGACCCGCCACAGGCTGGGTCTCCACTCCTCTCGCATGGGAGGTGGGGAAATAAGCGTAGGTCAGTCGTACCCAAAAACTCAACTATGAGAGCAAAAGGGAGCATGAATGCATACCTAGACAAAAGCGGTAGAGCCCTAAAGCCTCAACCAGCTAACAACAAGCTGACCAGACGAGGATTGCTTGTGGGTTGCGACCCGTACCCCCTCGCATCGGCTGAGGGAGGAGCCAACCCAATAGTTGGTCCCCGATCGGCCTGCGAACGGTCGTGACCACCAGCTCATGGCAAAACCATTGGAGCAACTAGCGGGGCATCTCCTCCTTAGGGGTCGCACACATGTGTCGACCTCAAAGACGTAGGGGAATGATCACATCCCCCCGATCGACTGGCGTGCTCCACCACACTCAGAGAAGGGGGGGCGTGAAGCTAACGATGCCTCCGAAGGGCACGGCAACTGCGCCCGCTTACCCTCTCATTCGAGGGTGGTGTCTTCACTCATAGTGTGCTTCCTCAACTTAGGAATGTCATCATGCATCTCCACATCGTGCCCACTACCAACGGATGTAGCCGCGGGCTCACGGTGCTCCACCAAGGTCACAATAGCGCCCCTGACTCCTTCGTCCTCTAAGGCACTCATGTCATCACCCATCTCCAAGGGTTCCTCCAACTTGAGCTTTACCTCCATGTCACTCTGGCTCCCCCCCCCAGACCCATCGGTTGATCTCCTTCTCCTTATCGAACCTCCTATAGGCCTTCTCAGCTTTCTTCTTCTTGGCAAGCGTGGCCTCCCTCTAGGTAGCTTGCCGAGCTGCACCTTCTAGTCCTCTTGAAAGATGCGGCTGGGATTTATAGCCCATGAGTCCCTTTGAAATGGGCAACTCAAAATCAATCAAAACATCAAAATAAGGAGGATAAGGTCACAAGAAAAAAGCAGACCAAATTGGATAGCTTCATGGCATGGAGGGGTTCAGGCGTCCCTTCAAGGGAATTTTTATCCCTCAACTATAGCACCTGATCGAGATGACTCTAGACTTCATCCTTTGGCAACTCCTCTGGCGACGCACGATCGGGATCCACCAAGCCAGAGTATTCCCACATCGGCCACGTTCTCTCTGCCAACGGGGTGACCTAATGGTAGAAGAAGGTATGGAAGACCCGCAACCCATCAAGGCCATGCTGCACAAGCCTCTAAAGCTTTGTCTCGATAACCTCCAACTTGTTCTGCCGATCGGCGAGACCCCACGACCAGCTTTCCCTCCTCTCTGGCCTTTTTTCCGGTGAATGTTGGGAATGGTGCCTCCGTTGGGTTCCTGATGTAGAACCACTCACCATGCCATCCCCCATTGGAGTCATAGGGGGAGTACATAGGGTAGGGGACTGATAGCTTTGGCTTCTTCTACAAGGCAAATACCCCAACCGGTGCAATTCTAGGCGGCTTCCCCTCAGATAGGGCTCGCCCACTGAAGATCCGCCGGAAGAGGTCCACATATGGCTCCATCCTGAGGAAGGCCTCACAGACGATGACAAAGCCAATGATGTGTAGTACCCCAGTCGGGTTGAGGTACTACAACTCTAGGCCCCACTCATTGAGGAGCCCGCGTAGGAACCAGTGCGAGGGATACCCAAGCCCGAGCTCATGGAAGGCAAGGAAGGAGATGACATCATTGGGCTGGGGTTGTGGAACAACCTCCCCAGTGTAGGAGCCCTCCAATGTGCCACCTCCTTTGATGGGAGTAGCCCCTTGTCGGCGAAGGTGGTCAGCACCTCCTCATCCACATTGGAAGGCCTCTAGTTCGACATCGCGCCTCAGATTTATGAATGAATCTATGAGTTCTCCTCTCCCTCACTCTACCCTCCTCTCTCCTAGAAACCACCATGGCACATGAACAGACTTGGCGTAAAGGAGGAAGGAGGACCGGCAGCGGTTGAAGGAAGGCAAAAGAATGGGAGGAAAATCCTCTCCCTTCCCCCTATTTAATATACAAAGGCGTGTGGCAGGACATGGCCCCTAGCAAATGGGACGTGCCCTGCCCGACAAAACATCGCCTGGTTAATGGGACATGGCTTGGGCAGGGGCCACCACTACCGCAACCCGGGCAGGGTTTGGAAGGGCCCACCAACGGAATCTCCATCGAGGAGAGGCCAATGAGTCACCCAGGTTGATCGAACAGCTCGAGCGGCTATCGGGAGACAGGTAAGGAGTAGTGGGATGCTCCATGCGGGTTATGCTGACCCCATCATGAACGATGGATATAGATCCCATTCAGACATATCCAATAGGAGCTCCCCAGACCCGTCACTTGAGCCATCGAGGTAACTTTACCAAACCCATTTTTTTATTTTTTTGTGCATGATCATTCATTCATCCATTCTCATGCATGCATTCATACATTCATCCATTCATTCATCTCATACATCCAAGCATTGCACATGCACTTGTTGCATCACAATGCTTTGTGTTGCGTCACGAAGTGGTAGTCACCTCATTCGATATGAGTGACGACAGATCGGGGTTCAAAGGCCGGCCTGCAAAGGGCTTGAGGCCGCCTCACATCAAATAGACCTAAGAGAGAAAACATAGATGAGCCCCAGTGGCCCTCGCTCGATTCGCTTAGAAGCAGACAGGGTCATCTCAACCTTCTTATTCGATCCTGACCTTGAGCCATGCCCACAAAATCTCCATCGAGGGAAGGCCAGCGGGCCACCTAAGTCAGTCTCTAGAATGGCTGGGCATCTACCGGGAGGTGAGTTAAGGAGAAGTGGAATGCCATATGAAGGCTATGTTGACCCTGTTATGAACGACGGACCCGGATTCCACTCGGATGTACCCGTTATTGAGCTCACCGAGCGTGTTACTCGAGCCATAGAGGCAAGCAACGTTAGCTCAACCTCTCTAGTTGTGAAAACCACGGATGGGGTAATGCATGAAACTGGACTGACCCCTACCAAGCCCAATGGCGCTTGGGGGGCTCAGGGGAACCAACCCTGCCTTAGGAATCCACTCGAGCCATCGAGGTTGCAGTCGGAATAGACACGAGCAAAATACCCCAACCGAAAGGAACACAAGAGTCCATAGCCCTAGAAAAGAGTACCAAGGTGCTTAGCCTCTAGCCGATTCTTTAGCCGGTTGTAGGCTTGGGGGCTATGCTGTGGCAGAACCGCCTAATCTAATGCCTCCCAGGAGTACTTGTCTTCTATTAGACACTAAGTACCTAAGGGAGGACACCAAATTACACGGTTCTGTTGGGCACAACCTAAGGGAGAACCCAAAAATCTATATTTTCCATCAGGATCACAAATGAGAGAATAAAGCTTATATCATTGTTTCATTTCTTACATCACTTTCCATGTAACATCAGAGTATAATATTTATCATTTATAATAGCGGAATATAAACATGTGATCAGAGTTTTTAACAATTTAATTTAATAGCGGAATATAAATAGATGAACAGAGTTACAGCGGAAACAACCATCTATTCATGTCATGATGAGCATTGATATATAAACTATGATAACAGATTATAAAACTTTCGTTTATCAAAACAACATTTAGTGAGAGTTATAAATAAGACTATGATCGCAGCATAAAGTAATCATCGTTGAGCCCACCAGGAGATATCCACACACAAGAGTCAGCTCTAGCATCCGCCTATCACCTGCAACAGGGGGAAATAAAACCCTAAGTACTCAATTGTACTCAGCAAGACTTACCCGATAGGAGAAAAGAAAAGACTCAAAGGATATGCAAAGCTATCTAGTTTGTGGGTTTATTGCATCTACAGAAAGCATTACTAAGCGTGTGTCCTTATATTCGATTTTTATTAGCAGTCGCATTAGTTTCTTAACCAACCATTCTATGTAAGCACATGTGCTACTTTCAAGTAGGTGGTAAGCAATCATATTTCCTTTTACCATCTTTCATTTTCCAGTTCTTACTATGGTGCTAGAGTTTAGACAAGCAGTACTGGATTGCCCGGCGATTCATGAATTAAGGTGCCCAGCTAGGTACCCAGAAAACACATGCCCTGCTTGTACCCTAGGCACTAGCAGGACCAACCCACTACCCTCCTATCACAGGGTTCAGGTCCCCATCCAAACTAGGACTCCAAGCCCTCGCCCCTGAGTCCTAGACTCAGTGCAGTGCAAGGACCGCCACCTAAAAACCACCCTAACAGTCGTTCTGAAAAGAGCCGGAACCCATTCCAAGAGAGTAACAAGTCTTCCCTACACCTATACACAAGTATGTGCTCGGGATGATGAGTCTGTGACTTGCCTAGCGTCCATTGCAACGGTCGGTCCTTAACCAACATAGACAGGGAAAATAGTGTAACCAAGCTATGTCCCGTTGGCTGTAGGATACAACCTCTTACACCCACCAATACCCAAACCATATCGTTGCCCGGTCTCCCTTTTTCTTTCCACCATTTTATATATTCCAAGTGATAATAATACAGTAATATATTTCCTATCTCTCATGAGTGACAGGCAATCACTCGACTTCTATAGGAGTCCTGTAGCATAGCAATCTACATGATCATATCATACTAGTAAGACTCATAGGATAAAGATATATATATATATATATATATATATATATATATATATATATATATATATATATATATATATATGCAAGTGGGTTTTATTCAACTCCTTAAAACTTAATGCACAAATATAATTTGAAGTGCAGAAAGGTAGGGGTTATGCACCGGGGCTTGCCTGGGTAAAATATAACCAAAAGTTAGCATTCCATCTTGGTGACACGATCATCGAGACACCATCTTTTCTGATACTCCAGATGATTCCATCGATCCACCATCGTTCCTATTATGATATGCAATGCGGTGCAGAGATGATGCAATAATTAATTAACAAGGCAACAACAACTCTTAAAACTGAGTACATACTACGAACTGACAAGCTAGCTCTAAGGACTAACGTACTAATCTACGTGTCAATATTGTCAAGAAAGGTGTTATTTCCCAACAAGTGTTTTTAGTTATACGATTCCATGGTGTTAACAAGTGTCCTAAAGTGCTATTGTAGTAATAATATTCTAAGAACATACATTTTATATTTCTATTTTCTTTAAATTTTATTTCAAGCATTAAACTAGTATTCACAAGCTAAATTAATACTCCAATCATCCAGTACCTACTGAACATAAAATTCTTACTAGAGTACAAACATAGCAAGGTTATGCTACTATAAAAGTTTCCTAGCATTTGGAGCATAAGAACTATTTTAATTACTTACAACAAACCCTAGAGTAATTTTTAAGACAATTATTTTGCACTAAAGCATATGATTTTATGTGTTCATAGTGTAGTACAATCTGTGTAGAGTTCAACAAAACTAGATTTACCATTTTATGATTTTTATTTGATTTATTATGGATTTTACAAGTTTCAGCCATTTCAAACAAAAACTAGAAAAAGAAAAGGGCGAAGGTCGGGCGGGTCATGGAGGCGGAGAGTGAAGGAGCAGACGCTGGAGGTGAAGCATCGTGGAGCAGCCGGACCAGTGCGGGGTCGAGAGGCTCGTGCGCGCTTGGGTGTGTGGTGGCCGACGACGGGAGCATAGCCATGGTGGCGCTGGCAGGAGGACTCCTCGGCTCCGATGGGGCAGCGCGCTCGCGCGTGCGGTGGCAGTGGTAGAAGCGGCCATGGTGGGTGTGGAGGAGCGAGGCGAGGCAAAGCCGCGCGTGGCTTCAGTGAGCGGGAGGCTAGCGGTGGCGGCCAACCTCGGGCTCGCATAGGACAACGCTGCGGGGCTGTAGGATCAGCGTGGGCCAAGGAGCTCGCGCACCCCCAAGCGCACATGTGAGGGGTAGGGCAACGACGTGTGCGGCCATGGTGTGCTACGGGGCAACAGGCAGGTCACGGTCCGGCCGAGCACTGCTAAAGCACTAAAGTTTGTTACTCGATATTTTAAATGCAACAAAAATCATACTATGAATTTACTTAAGTACTATATACTAGTCGTATAGTAATTTTGTTTATAAAAATTGTTTTTCATGCTCAATCCAACAGAACAAGCCATTCGCCATTTACTCGCTAGAATCGTTATCGGACATTCCTAAATACCTTTACGCACTGAGTAATTTAACTTGGGTGTTTATTCGAGTCCACAAAACTAAGTCACACAGGATTCACCTATCGCTTCAAGTATGTTTTAAATAAAAAAAATCCAAGAAACTCGCTTTGGAAATTTTTCTTATGCCTAAATCTCGGTGCTAAATGAGCTCGTAACACCAGAGGTGTTACAACAAACCCCCCTTAAAAAGAATCTTGTCCCAAGATTCAAAGCAAGAACCAGAAGAGGGGAAAACGCAATTACATTTTGTAGATCAGAGATTACACGAAAGATTACACGACTTCGAATGCTAAACCACACAGGAATTAGAAGATACATGGTTAAGAGCAACCTAATACAGTAGAGACTTAATCCAGAAGTCAAGATAGACGAGGGCAATGGAAAAACAATAAGATAATGAGTATCCAAAACATGGCGTATAACCAACAGATCCAGAAATAGGAGACTGAGAAGTCAAACATCATGAACCCTAAGACCAACTAACCAAAGGAAACATGAACTTCTTCGGAAACCTGATCCTTTCTTCTCAGATTACACCATCACCTCCTACTGATGAACCTAGTTCCATGAACGATGACTAGATCTCATAGCTCTACTCCGAATGCGAGGGGAATGGGGATGAAGAAAGAGAGCAAGGACCAAGGGTATCTTATAGTGGTGAACAGAGGTGGAACGCAACACACAGGAAGTGGAGAGGGCGTGGATGGGATACATAGATGAGTCATGTTGTGGGGATAAACATGGCCATGGTGTGCTCCCTACGCCAACGAGCAGAGGGGAAATAAAGGAGGGGACATAAGAGGGTGCGCTCATCGAGGGAGGCGTGTGGGTGGTTGTGTCCCCAAAAGAATAAAGAAGGGAGGGGGAACGAGGGTCTGGTACAGGGACGAGGGCGTGGGGTCGAGAGCTGACCAGATGCTAGGAAAAGGAGAAATGCACAGTGCATGAGGACGGTGAGTATGACACGATGCCACGGCCATGCGAGAATGGGGTGCTAATGGACCCAACACAGACAATGTCCGCAGGGCACATAGCAAAATAACCTAGCAAGAGTAGCACGGTTAGGCTAGACACAGGTCTTGGGACATGACGTCCACTCAGGTTTTTACAATCACTCCTGGTCTTGGGACATGACGTCCACTCAGGTTTTTACAATCACTCCTGACTACCCATGGCTAACTCTTTCCCTAGTGTTCTTCTTTCCTTCCCTTCCTTGTCCATAATATGCACCAACCTTTGTATGAACTGAGCTCACCACATACATGCTTCCTCCAAAATCACCTCCTCTTATTTACTTTGAGAGAACACTATTTCATCAACCCATTGTGGATTTCTCATTTGAACACCTGAATATTTCCAAGGAATATTTTATATCAAAAGCGGTATGGCAGTGTAACTTGGTAAAGGTACTTGGTCAACAACCTCGATACCAGCATGTGCCGTGCAGCGTCGCCATGTGGCAGCTGTTCCACAGGGGGCCCTCAGTTTTGTCGCGGCACCATAAGCTATTAACTAGGCAACTACTACCAACTTACACGCAATGAAGGCGATGGGGTCATAGACCATAGAGTAAGAGGGGTATTGCAAGGGGAGATTCAAACAACAAGGGTTCCTTTCACAACAAGGAACAAGAAATTCAAATCCAACAACGGATTGGATTTAAAGAGATTCAAGTGTTCTGCTGGGACATCCACAATTAGTCGATACAGTGTCCTATGTCATCCAATCACGGCTGGTCTGCTGGTATTTGAATGGCAACTTCTCTTGTAACCCTCTTAACATCATCCTTGAAAACCGTAAGCACGTCAAACAAGCTTAAGGGTAGATGGACGCAATAAACACCGTGAACTAAACAAAATGCGCATTCCAATGGTCTTATATGGGTACATCATATAGGCACTCAGTCTCTCATTCATGACACATCCTTCACCTTCCCTATGGTCAGACTACCTCAACACTATGGATGAAAAACAATGGCAAGAGTACAATACTGGAGAACAGCGATGAAAAGCATTACTACTACGGGTATAACATCCCAAGGTAACTAATCTACTCTGGACCACGCATCTTCATTCCCGGGCATGGCGGATTTTTCTACCACCCTGGCTATGGATCTACCTCCTCTCTAGGCAAAAGCTGAGTGAGAGGAATCAAGGGCTCTACTTTTGACACTTCCGAAGGTGGAGGTGCTGGCGGCACTGCAACACCGGTTCTCCATCTTTCTAGCAGGTGGAAAGGGATCCCCTCCATGATCAAGGGATCATGCCATTCTATAGCCAGTGTCCTCCGCTTGGCCCTAGTGACAAGGTAGGCCTCACCCGACTGATGGACATGTCAATCTTCAGCCTCCTTCAGAGCTATCGACATGGCAATCTCTTGACTCTTAGTGGCTGCCGCATTGGCATGTGCTTCTATGAGCTACACCTGGAGCATCCTAGAGAAGATCTTGGCTTCCTTGGTTCGCTAGAGGCACTTCCTTAGCTCCGAGGCTTAATGGTCATACTGCTCATCCAGAGCAAGCAGGTACGTGGTCAAGTGCACCACGGTTGGACTATCTTCTTGCGCATCCTGTCCTTGCAAAGCGTCCATGCGAGCCCTCCATGCACGTCGATTCTTTTTCAAAGGTGGAAAGAACCTCATGGGGGTACGGGCAATGGCCTCTTCATAGATCTGGCAAAGGTACCGCAAGGCTTTGTAGGCCACAACCTAGTAGGTGTCGATGAAGCAAAACATGGTTGCGGTCACATTCTAAGCTTCAGTGAGGTCAGTGAACTCTTCACTCTTCCCAATGTAGACAGTAACCACACCGCTCAGTGCCATGCTTCTCATACTCATGGACCTCATACTTAGGATGATCTTTGACTCCGAGCTTTTGCAGGGTGGCATGCAAGATTCTAGGAAAACCCTCAATGTTCAAGCAGTAACTACTAACCTAGGCTCCTGCCATTCCAAGCGGTGGTTTTGAGGATGGACTGAGCGAAAAGCTTGCTCAAAGAAAAGCTAAACGAGCTAAGGTGCACCGAGTGGTGGTACGAATGGCTAAGCCAGGCCTTGCTTATAAAGGCAGAGCGGTCAGTGGTCCTGACACAGTCCACCAAGGTTCCTACGTGGGATCACTACGAATGAATCGACCAAAAATTCTACACGTTCTAGGCGAGCGATGTCCGAGGCCATTACTGACTAGTACGTCTATAGGGCAAGTGTTCGACCAGAGCATAGAAAAGAGTACGGGGAGACGTGGGTCACGGCAGGCATGAACCATAGGCAAACACAGAGCACGAAGCCACAGTGCAGAAATAACTCTAGAACAAGAATGAATCAGTCGTGTATAATATGACACGCGAGACACCTATGTATAGTGTATCTGCAAGCAATACGACACTACAATGCACAACCAGGATATGCATGAATGCACGTCCTATATGTCCTTCCACTGTTGCCAATATATAGGGCAAGCATTCTTAGATTTTTGGCACATTGTTCTCTCCTTGTAGCTAGTCGATACTATTGGACTATGCTTGGGGTTAGTGTACCTACAGAAAAATTGATTAAGCCTACCTAAGTCAGCAAAGTGCCATCTATCCTAGATACATAACCATAGTAATAGGGCTACTTATATAACTTCGCATACAAACGTCCTATTCTTTGAAAAGAATTTGTTGTCAAATTTTATTTTAGAAAAGGTTTTCGAAGCTTTATTTCCTCATTTATGCTCTGATACCACCTGTGGCAGAACTGCCTAATCTAATGCCTCCTAGGAGTACTTGTCTTCCATTAGACACTAAGTACCCAAGGGAGGACACCAAATTACACAGTTCCGTCGGACACACCCTAAGGGAGAACCCAAAAATCCACATTTTTCCATCAGGATCACAAATAAGAGAATAAAGCTTACATCATTATTCCATTTCTTACATCACTTTCCATGTAACATCAAAGTATAATATTTATCATTAATAATAGCGGAATATGAACATGTGATCAAAGTTTTTAACAATTTAATTTAACAGCAGAATATAAACATGTGAACAGAGTTACATCAAAAATAAACATCTATTCATGTCATGATAAGCATTGATATATAAACTATGACAACAGATTATAAAACTTTCGTTTATAAAAACAATATTTAGTGAGAGTTATAAATAAGACTATGATCGTAGCGTAAAGAAATCCTCACTGAGCCCACTAGGAGGTATCCACACACAAGAGTTGGCTCTAGAATCCGCCTGTCACCTGCAATAGGGGGAAATAAAACCCTGAGTACTCAATTGTACTCAGCAAGACTTACCCGACAGGAGGAAAGAAAAGACTTCAAGGATATGCGAGGCTATCTGGCTTGTGGGTTTATTGCATCTGTAGGAAGCATTACTAAGCGTGCATTTTTTTATTCGATTTTTATTAGCAATCGCATTAGTTTATTAACCAACCATTATATGTAAGCATGTGTGCTACTTTCAAGCAGGTGGTAAGCAATCAGATTTCCCTTTATCATCTTTTATCTTCCAGTTCTTACTACGGTGCTAGAGTTTAGACAAGCCATACCGGATTGCCCAATGATTCGTGAATCAATGTGCCAAGCTAGGTACCCCAAAAATACATGCCCCGCTTGTACCCCAGACATAAGTAGGACCAACCCACTACCCTCCTATCACGGGGTCTAGGTCTCCGTCCAAACTAGGACTCTAGGCCCCCGCCCCTGAGTCTCGGACTCAGTGCGGTGCAAGGACCTCCACCTAAAAACCACCCTAACAGTCGGTCCAGAAAGAGCCAGAACCCATGACAAAAGAGTAATAAGTCTTCCCTATGCCCATACCCATGTATGTACTCGGGATAATAAATCTATGACTTGCCTAGCGTCTATTACAATGGCCGGTCCTTAACCGACACACACAGGGAAAATAGTGTAACCAAGTTATGTCCTGTTGGCCATAGGACACAACCTCTTACACCCACCAATACCCAAACCATATCCCTGCCCGGTCTCCCTTTTTCTTTCCACCATTTTTTATATTCCAAGTGATAATAATATAGTAATATATTTCCGATCTCTCATGAGTGACAGGCAATCACTCGACTTCTACCGGAGTCCTATAGCATATCAATCGACACGATCCTATCATACTAGTAAGACTCATAGGATAAAGATATATATATATATGCAAGTGGGTTTCATTCAACTCCTTAAAACTTAATGCACAAATATAATTTGAAGTGCAGAGAGGTAGGGGTTATGCACCGGGGCTTTCCTGGGTAAAATATAACCAAAAGTTAGCATTCCATCTTGGTGACACGATCATCGAGACACCATCTTTTCTGATACTCTAGATGATTCCATCGATCCACCATCGTATCAATTATGATATGCAATGCGATGAAGAGATGATGCAACAGTTAATTAACAAGGCAACAACAACTCTTAAAACCGAATACATACTACGAACTGACAAGCTAGCTCTAAGGACTAACGTACTAATCTATGTGTCAATATAGTCAAGAAAGGTGTTATTTCCCAACAAGTGCTTTTAGTTATACGATTCCACGGTGTTAATAAGTGTCCTAAAGTGCTATTGTAGTAATAATATTCTAAGGACATACATTTTATATTTCTATTTTCTTTTAATTTTATTTCAAGCATTAAACTAGTATTCACAAGCTAAATTAATACTCCAGTCATCTAATACCTACTGAACATAAAATTCTTACTAGAGTACAAACATAGCAAGGTTATGCTACTGTAAAAGTTTCCTAGCATTAATAACTATTTTAATTACTTACAACAAACCCTAGAGTAATTTTTAAGACAATTATTTTGCACTAAAGCATATGATTTTATGTGTTCACTGTGTAGTACAATCTGTGTAGAGTTCAACAAAACTAGATTTACCATTTTATGATTTTTATTTGATTTATTAGGGATCTTACAAGTTTTAGCCATTTTAAACAAAAACTAGGAAAAGAAAAGGGCACCTGGGCCGGCTTCGGCCAGCTCGGCCCACCCTAGGTGGCCAACAGGCCCAGGCACACGTGGCCTAGCTAGCACGGTTGGCAGCCCACCGGCACACACGTGGCAGCGGCCCAAGGCCGGCTGTGGCCCAAACGGCGTGGCCCAGCCGAAGCAGGCTGGCCCATGCGGGACGCACGGCACTAGGCCCAAGGGCGGCACAAGGCTGGCCCAACAAGCCAGCCCACGCGTGGCCTACCCAAACCAACCTAGCGATTTTGCAAAAACGACCCTACGCTTTTCTCTATTCAACCCGAGATCTAGAGCACTATTTAAATGAGTCACATATTTTACACCTAGAACCCTATACTTGTTCCTATTCATAGTTCCTCACCTTCACTTTCACCCCAACGCAGAGCACGGAGTAGAGGAAGCAATCCGTCGGCCCATGCGGCGACTCGCCGGCGGTGATACTGTCGTGGGGCGGTGCGGGGAGGTGCACCACGGCGACGACGGGACAGCCAGCTCCAGCGTGGGTCCCTCCGTGACCCCAAGGTGGCCGCGGCATCAGTGGACCTGGCGCGGGTAGGCTCTAGGGCACCGGTGGACCTAGCGAGGGTGCACACGGCGAAGGCCGGGCGGGTCATGGAGGTGGTGGAAGCGGCCACGGCGAGCATAGAGGAGCGAGGCGAGGCGAAGCCACGCGCGGCTTCGATGAGCGAGAGGCGAGCGGTGGCGACCGAGCTCGGGCTCGCGCAGGACAACGCTGCAGGGCTATGGGACCAGTGCGGGCTGAGGAGCTCACGCACGCCCGCACGCACACGCGAGAGGCAGGGCAACAGCGGGTGCGGCCATGGCGTGCTGTGGGGCAGTGGGCAGGTCATGGTCTGGTCGGGCACTGCGACAGGGGTGCGCTGAGGAGCAACGGGTCCAACATGGGACCGAGGGTATGCGTGCGCTCGTGAGGGGAAAAGGGAAGGGGCGATGGGCGGGCGGCGCTGCTTTGTAGCTCAAGGATTGCTTGACTAGAAGAGGAAAAAAGGGGGTAGAGACACGCAGAGGCAGACAGAGGCATTCATGGTGTAGCAGTGATGATGTTACGAAGCTGGCAGCGACCACGAGCACGTAGCCCGGTTGGCGGACAGAAAAAGACTTGGCGCAATGCAATGAATCGTAGCAGCGGGTCCGAGTGGGGTCACCGGCATCGGCTAGCGACAGAGCAGGGCAGGGAGACGTCCTGCCCCCACTGTGGATCAGTCCGCTCCCTAGTCAATAACTAAACCACAACAGATAGCTGAACAGATGGACGTCGCGTGGCTCTACTGGCTGCAGCTGGATGGGTAAAACGAGCGGCTGCACGCAACAGCATTTGTTTTCCAAAACCCAAGTTGTGCCTTCATCTACTCGACTTATACTTCAATTTTTATTAAAACCCCAAACACACGTTCTATATTATTGTCACTTTATAAAAAATTACTTTTCAAATTGACTATTATTTATCGACACAAACTACGAATGGGTTTTTCATTTTTGTTCCTTTTCAAACTAATTTTTAAACTAACAAACATCACAGCAATACTCGAAACAAACATACTAACATATTCACGATGTGCATATCTTGCTGGTGACATAATTTTTCTACCCACATTATATATCATTTTAGCTCTCAAATATTCATTTTCCAAGCCGACTATATATATTTTCAAACACGGCTAAAGCACTAAAGTTTGTTACTCCATATTTTAAATGCAACAAAAATTATACTCCAAATTTACTTAAGTACTATATACTAGTTGTATCATATTTTTGTTTATAAAAAATGTTTTTCATGCTCAATCCAACAGAACAAGACATTCGTCATTTACTCGCTAGAATCATTATCGAACATTCCTAAATATCTTTACGCACTGGGTAATTTAACTTGGGTATTTATTTGAGTCCACAAAACTGAGTCACACATGATTCACCTATCGCTTCAAGTATGTTTTAAATCAAAAATCTGACAAACTCGCTTCGGAAATTTTTTTAGGACTAAATCTCGGTGCTAAACGAGCTCATAACACCAGAGGTGTTACATATGCCCAACTCCGTCTCGCCCGACCCTTGGATTCACGCTATGTCTCACCCGACCCCTCGGCCACGCCCAACACCTGGGTTGGCGCCCGACACTTGGGTTGGCGCTCCGTCTCGCCCTATCCCTCGGTCTCGCCCGACACCCGAGTTGGCGCCCGACACTTGGGTTGGCGCTCCGTCTCGCCTGATCTCTTGGCCATAGGCTCCGCCTCGCCTGATGCTCGGGTTAGCGCTCTGTCTCACCCGATCCCTCGGCCACAGTCTCCACCACGCCCGACACCTAGGTTGGCACCCGACACTTGGGTTGGCGCTCCATCTCGCCCGATCCCTCGGCCGCGCCTGACACCTAGATTGGAGCCCGACACTTGGGTTGGCGCTCCATCTCGCCCGATCCCTTGGCCGCACACCAACACCTGGGTTGGCGCCCGTCACTTGGGTTGGCGCTCCGTCTCACCTGATCTCTTGGCCACAGGCTCTGTCGCTCCCGACACCTAGGTTGGCGCCCATCACTTGGGTTGGCGCTTTGTCTCACCCGATCCCTTGGTCGTAGGCTCCGCCACCCCCAACAACTGGGTTGGCGTCCATCACTTGGGTTGACGCTCCATCTCGCCCGATCCCTCAGCCGTAGGCTCTGCCTCGCTCGACACTTGGGTTCATGCTCCGTCTCACCTAACCCCTCGGCCACACCCGACACTTGGGTTGGCGCTCCTTCTCACCTGACCCCTCGGACGCGCCCGACACTTGGGTTGGCACTCCGTCTCGCCTGGCCCATCGACCTCGCCAGACCCATCGGCCACGCCCGACACTTGCGTTCACGCTCCGTCATGCCTGACCCATCGGCCGTGCACGACACTTGCGTTCGCGCACCGTCTCGCCCAACCCATCGGCCACGCCCAACACTTGAGTTCACGCTCTGTCTCGCCCGACACCTCGGGTTCACGCTCCATGTCATTCGACGGCGACCCACAATCTTACACCCACTGGGTACGCTCGTGAAACGAGTGTAAACAACCCCTTCATGACTTCACAGAAGTCCCAAAGGGGCTCGGGGGCTCCTGTCAGATTCATAAACCCAGGGTCCCTAATGGACTCGCTTCCCTATAAAAACTCGGTCCAACAAACGATGCAATGACAACACGCGCCTCCTAGGTCGGCCCAGATACATAATGATAGGCTAGGACAATGATCCAATCCTTAACCGGAAGGCCTGGACAAGGTGGGGACACAGTCTGACTCTGACCTCCTTTTCTGATCAGGGGTACGCCGGACCTCTACTCGTTGCTCTTCCTCGACCGACACGGTCGGGGCCGACTGGGAGCGACCGACCAGGGATGCCCGCTCGGTTAGGGCCTGGGGATCAGACGGAGCAGATAAGGTAAGGCGCTCAAGTCAACCGCAATATCGAGGACCATACCCTACCATGTCCAACACACCTATAGGACAGTGCCACCAGGCCATGCTAGACAGGCACTATGCAACCTTCCAGGCGTGTTAGAGCACAAACAGTATTGTAGGCGCCGATGTTTGTCGTACTAGGCGAACACGGTAGAGCCTGCCACATGTGTCTGGACATAAACGGTATTATGGGTGCCGACGACCGTCTTATACCCGACAACATGGACAACAAGACAAGGTAGCACACATATTTATTCTTTTGACTTGTAAGGTCATCCCCTTCGACTATAAAAGGGGATGAGCTCTCTCCTAAAAAGCTCTTTGACTCTAGAACTCAACAGCTACACAGAGCATACGATCCAATACTTAGCGCATGTTAGAGCATCCATCACTCTCAGTCGCTTGGTTTAGAGTCCGACCGGGCCTCTAACACCCCCTTTTCATCTCGTACTCGTTTGTAACCCCACAGCAAACTTCGAGTACCTGGGCTCAGGAATAAAGTCACCGATCGACTGAAACTGGACGTAGGGCACTTTGTCTGAACCAGTATAAATCCTATGTCATTGAGTGCTAGGCCACATCCGATCACAACGCACGGTAAAACTATAAATATTTACTTGTTGATCACTTTTCGCACCGACAAATTTAGAATACACCTCATAAATACTATAAGAACAATCGCATATATTATGAAAGTTCAACTAAATATAACCAGAATATCATGGACCGATAACACAAAATTAAATTATAAACAATAAAATACACTTTATAAATAACCATAAATAAAAAAATAAAATAAAATAATCTAGAAAACAAAACATAAAAAGGAGAATAACATGCATGGATACTATGCAAACAACATAAAGTACAAAATATAGAACATCTCACTGGTACTGTGTGAACAATAGAAAATACACTATGAAACATCCAACAAATTTATGTGAATAACTAAAAAACATCATCGAACATATCATGTGTATTATACAAACATTGCAAAATACATCATGTGTGGATACGAATACTATGAAAAACAATCCAGAAACCATCATGGAATATGTCAAGATTACTTTAGAAATGATCTTGAATATATCACGGAACATCTCATTGATACTACATGAACCACCAAAAAAACAACATAGGACATCTCATAGATATTATACAAACATTGTAAAGTACAACATGTATGGAACATGAATATTTTTAGAAAACACAATACATCATGGAACATCTCATTAAATACTGCAATAATGATATAGCATACTCCCTCTAGTCCAATTTATAAGGCATTTCACTTATGTCAAGAATCAAGGTTTATAATCATTGAGCAATAATTTGGCTAACAACGTTTAATTATTGTAATAAAAACTTGATACTATTAGATTTGTAACCAAATGTACTATTCAATAATCATAAATTTATAATTATAAACAATATAATATAAAATAAATGAATTCTTAAAGTGAATTTAGGACACTCATGGCATGTCAAAAGATGCTATATAAACTGGACCGAAGGGGATAATTCAAAATATACTCTAAAATGCTATGAGAACTATCTTATTATATTATAGAAGAAATAGTTACATCATTTTTTTGGGGAAGGTCACTTAATAAATAAAAGTAATGAAGAAAGCAAGAATACATTAAGTAAAGGAAAAATAGAAGCAAGAAGAAAGAAAAATAGAAAATGAAGAAAATTTAAAAGTAAATAAAATGGTAAAAAAATAAAATACAATGATAAGGAAAAAAGAAAAAATAGAAACAAGAAGAAATAAAAAAATAAAAAAATAAAAAATAAAGGATAAGAAAAATAATATAAATAGATAGGAAAATGAAATTAAAAAGTGAATAAAATAAAAGAATGAGAAACACCAGCGAACAAGTCTCCGTCACTCCACGTACGTGCAACCCACCGTCCTAATTACCTCTGGCCCATTCAAACACTGAACGGCCCAGCTTCACTCACTTATATTTCCTCCGTCCGAGAAAGACCGTTGTTTGAGGAATGTCTAGGTTTATTTCTAAAATAATAGTATTTTTGGGACGGAGGGAGCACACAAAGCTGGCTCACGTACTCCCCTCAAAAAAAAAGCTGGCTCACGTACCGACGAGCACGGGGCACATTGTTTACGTGGGTAAGCTGAAGCTGTTTTGGAAAATAATTGATAAAAACGGTTTTAATGATAGTTGTATAATAAATTATAGTATCTTTGTGGGGAGGAATTAGAAGAATTTTTTTCTCGCTCCGACCCTTTTTTTACACAAACGGGTCCGGCTCCTTTAAGCTCCTTGTGAAGAATTAGTTATAAGAGTTTTTCTAATTTCACTTTCTAAATTATGATTTGAAGAGTTATTCGAATAAAAATCACTTCCTATATATATCTCCACACTTCAACAGTTTTCTACTCGCTCTCCATCTTTATCTAGCGAGAAATTCAAAACGGAGAAAATCTATATTTAGAGATTTAATTAAAGAGATTCTTAAAGAGTTTTTTTACCAAAGTTTCTATTCTTATAAATGAGAAAAAATACAAAAAAAAATTGAGAGTTGCTCTAATAAGAGGCCTAAAAAATCGTATCAAACTCACTTGGCAGCGGCCCGTGCACAGCGCGGCCCGTGTTGGACTGCGTAGGACTCCGTAGCGTACTATAGACAAGAGCAGTCCACCTCACGGCCGCCGTACTCTCCAAACCAATCTCTGTGGCTTCTCACCCTCTCCGCCTCCGCCACGGGCCTCCCCTCCCCGCCACGGCCTCCACTGCACACCGGAGTTTGATCTGCTCCGACGAACGCCGCCTACTATACATCGTATACTGTTCTAGCCCGGACCAAGACTCTCACCTCCCTGTTCAGATTAGTACTAGTTTTATTTGATTGGATTAGATCGAGACTCTCACTCCCCTGTTCAGATTAGTACTAGATTTTACTTGATTGGATTAGATCGGATTGGTCGGGTAGGCAATTGCTGCAGATCGGGTTGTGTCTGCAATTGCCGCAGATCGGTTCGCTTAATTTACTGATGAGTTCGTTCGGTTCGCTTAATTGACTGATGGGTTCGCTTAATTGCTTGCAGTAGATTAAAGGAGCTCCAGCTTTCGGAGGACAACCCAGTTGCCTTCGAAGATCAAAATGACGGTGGTGAAGGTGGAGGAGGTGGCGAAGGTGGACGAGAACCCTGCGCTGGTTGGAGAGAACCCTGGGCTGGACGATGAGGCCGAGGCGGGGTACGTCTCGCCCGACGATGAGGACGGCGACGACGAAGACGACGAGACCGACAGCGACGGGGACTACGAGATCCCCAGCGGCGACGGCGTGCCCGAGCTGAAGAAGGGCCCCTGGACGCCCGACGAGGACAAGCGTCTCAAGAGCTACGTCGAGGTGCACGGCGAGGGGAACTGGAACGAGGTGCAGCGGAACGGTGGGCTCAACCGCTGCGGCAAGAGCTGCCGCCTCCGCTGGGCCAACCACCTCAGGCCCGATCTCAAGAAGGGGCCCTTCGACGCTGAGGAGGTCGACAAGATCATCAGGTTCCACATCATGTGGGGCAACAAGTGGGCCAAGATGGCCTCGCATGTGAGTGCTGCGCTCGCCGTTCTCCTGCAGTTTTCCTGCTTCCTTCCTGCGTTGGTTCTGTTGTCTCGTGGTAACATTTAGATTAGTTCATAGAAAGGTCGGGAATGACATGCTTTGGTGGAGTGGGTACGTGCTCCCTGCATCCTGGAATCGATCTGCTCTGCGAATCCATCTCATAGAATTATGTTGATTTCCCCCAAATATTGCATGTATTTGCCACACTCTAACATATTCAGAGTTTCAGACAACATACATGCTAGCAGTAGACATTTATGCTTCTCTCCTTTTGCATGCTCATTGCTCATGGCAAACTGGCTCCGGCTCCTTCACTGTAGCCGGGTGTCGGCCGCTGGGTGGCCGACAGGTGCCTGCAGGAGCCGGAGCCGCGGAGCCAGAAAAACGAGCTTCGCTGGCTCCGGTTGTGTCAGTGAGAGAGGAAAGGAGAGAGAAAAACGGCTCCGGTGAACAGTAACCAGGTGTCGGCCGCTGGGCGTCCGACAGGCCGGAGCTGGAGCCGCCGGAGCCCTGCCAAAGAGGCTCTATTTGTTCCATTTGTTTCGATGTGCTCAAAAGATCACTTATTATGTTTGTATTACAGATTTATCAATCAATTATAGAAAGGTAACAGCATTAAGGCCTTGGCCCTAGCCTCATAGGGAAGTAATAATTATCGGATTGGTGAACTTAATTATTTTTTAATGAAACAGTGAACTTAAGTGCTAATTCTGATCTTGCAACTAGCACAGGCATTTTTTTTGTTATTGTGGCCGTGAGAATGAAATTCTTTTATTAAACAAAATCAAATTAGGTAATGGACATCTTATTTTAATGCCTCTTGCTGATGATAGAATCATGAAGAATTTTTCGCTTCACTATTTTACCAAAGAAACAATTTCTCGGTTGCCTTATTACATTAGCTGCATTTGGGGCCCCTACCCACCCAACTGAAGCAATATAAGTAATTTCATTGGGTACTATAGAGCGCCAGAATATTATGAAAGTTAAGCCAAGCAATGTGATAAAATGTTGTCATCGATATGGTTAAACTGGCAAAACTTTAAATAATATGAAATTTTAATCCAGAGACTACTGAGCAATATATGTAGAAGCAGTTTCAACTTTTGAGGCTGCATTTTACAGGTGGACAGGATTGGTACAGTGCATTGAGAACTTCTTTTCTGGTAGCTAATGTTGGGTTCCATCTCTAGCCTAACCCAGCTTGCTTTGTAATAATAGGCTATCATGTTGGGCCTGTTGCTTTTCTGCTGCTCCTAGATGGCTTCATCAATTTCTATTTATTTTCCTTCACATTTTAGCAACATCTGCTCTGTAGTCATTATCCTCACCTTTGCATTTCTGCATAGACAATTCATAGTTTGCTATTTATAAGTTTGCCTTTTCCCCCTGCACTATCTTTTAATAGGTTACTTATTACTCTGATATTCCCATATGCTTTAGAGCATGTGTAGTTATCATATATTTTAACTCTTCCATGGTGGTCATGTACTTTTCAGGTTGTTTTGATCTCTTACCAGATATTACCTTACGTAAGCTTTAAAATGTCAGTGCAATTGTAGCAACAGTTGCTTTTCAGGATGCTACACTTGATGCTGATGTTCATCTTTCCTGTGTATTTTGATCATGGCACATGCCTCGGACCTTGGTAGCTGTTGCCTTACAAACTTGATATGCGTGGTCAAATATCACCTATTGGTTTACTTGTCCTTCTAAGGGTGTGTGTTAACAAATTGAGCCTCTATCAGGTAAAGATTCTAAGAGCAGCTCCCGTGTTGTTGAAAATTGAACCATGGGCTGCACAACAGAACTTTGCACATTGGACGAGTTGACTACATCTGTCAGGCAGAAATTGACCTCCCAACACTGTTCGATGCTAGGAATAAAAAAAAATCACCATGAGCACTCACTGTTATTTCCCTATGGTTTAGTGCACTGAGGGGATAGACTTGAGGTCACCGTAGCTGGCTTTGGGGAAGGATGTCACTGTGTTCAGAGGTGTCCATCACATGTTGGGGATATGCGTGACCACGAAGATCTTGGGGCCTATTCTACCCACCGCCTCATGAACAAAATAAGATCTAGATGAGGGTAAGAAATTGGTCAAAAAATTGTTAAGAACAAGAAGTAGCAAAACCTGCACAAATGCTGCTTCTCCTCTTCTGCTGTTCCCTCAGTTTCTTCTCCAGCCCCGAGTCCGACCCACTAAGAGCTGATGTCAGAGCTGCAATCGCCTTTGCCAACCACACGGGAGGGGCCATCACTACTGCGTGCGGCCTGTGCCCTCCGATGCCGTGGCAAGCTTCACGCTGCCCAGCAGGAGCGCGAGCGTGGGCCACTTGAGTGCCGCACGGGAGTCGACCATGGCTCTCCAAAGCACGTCAATTGATTGGGTTTGTGACTGGACAAGCGGGTAGAGGAAGAATGGGATTCGATGAGAGTATGAGAGCGTCAAGGTGCAGACGGAGCCACGTGAGGAAGACAGAATTTATTTTATTGTGTATGTATGCGGTTCCCACTAATCGGATGATGCACTGGGGCTATTGAACAAAACATCTGTTCGTCTCATGTGGAATTGACGGTTTGTTCCAGCACTGAAGCTGCCCTAGTATGCATTAGTTGATGAGTATATGGAAGGGGAACTGTTGATGTTGCATGTATGATTGTATGGTAGTAGATGTTGATTGTAGTAAAACGTGGACTATAGTTACTTTATATAACTATTCTATGGCTAATTATGGGTAGTAGATGTTGAATTTTGATGCTACTTTTGACTGTTCTGATTTCATTTGTGTTGTTTCTATTGTTTGTTTTTTGAAGGCATTTCTTGTTAAAATCTTTTTTTTAATCTTCTCACAGTAATTGTTTCTTAAATTTGAAAATCATTTTTACTAATTCAATTGGGCCTTTTTAGACACTAATGTATTGTGTTTATTTCAGTTGCCTGGTCGTACAGATAATGAAATTAAAAACTATTGGAATACCAGATTGAAGAGGAATCAAAGACATGGTTTGCCTATCTATCCAGAATATATGCTTTCTCAGGTTACACATCCGCATCAAGACATGAACTGTGAAACTCCAGGAGTTTCACATGGCAAGAAACAGTTAAATGAGTATGCAAAAGAAAAAGTTGTTGACATGCATGATCTTATAGATGAGGTAATGACATTTCAGCACCTTGACTACGAGAAGGATCCTGTGATTCCAACAAAACCTTTGAAACGCTATGCATCTACTGTTAGTCTGCAAATTCCTGATGAGACTGAGAAAACCTTTTGTTCCACTGATTTGAACTATGTATTGACAAAGAGTCAGTCGGTGCCTCTTGGTGGCTATCCAGTCGAGCTCCCTTCATTCCAAAGTTCCAGCTTTACCCTAAGTAATGACTGGTTGCTTCAATGTCCTTCGGCTTCTATGGAACAACAGATCATTCAATCTCCAGAATCCATCTCGTCACAAACCACTGGTATGCTGGGTGCAAACGTTCACAACAGTGATATACTTGATGACCCCACAAAGTCTGGAAGATCTTTTGAAATACCGATTCCAATGGTATTCCCTATGATGCATTCTTCTTCAGTCTTTGGTAACTCTGAACATGAGGGCTGTCCAATTACTAAAATTCAAGCTTCAAACTTATCTTCAGGTACAAGTGTGCTTAAATGCTTTCTATCATCACAATATCGTGAGTTTGCTATGCAAGGCTTACTTTTTTTGTTTATAGGTTCAGATGCTGTTTTCAATCTCAGCCAGTGTTATCCAGTTGCTAGTTTTTCTGATCCTGGGATCCCTGATACACCACCAGAAGCAAGTTTCTATACTACACCACCAGAAGCAAGTTTCTTAAATGATACTACACCACTAGATTCAAGTTTCTTGAATGATAATTTGAAGGACCAGTCACATCTCTACTGGCAGGAACCTAAGCTGTTGACTGATGGAGGCCAATGGTTTGATCCTTGTCACAAGCTTGACTTCCCAGGTCCGTGAGCAGCAGTTCAATCAGGGTCAGGGCAACATATTCTTGTCCTCCTAGCATTTTGTTTGAAGGTTACAGTCTTTCGTAGTTATATTTGTTTGGTATAAAGACATACCTCGAGTGCTTGAACTTCAAATTCATTGACGTGCTGTGACCATCTAAACTCAATACTCTTAATGTGATGTGATTTGTTGGGACATAATCAGTGCCTCACCAGCCGCATCTTCCATGCTCCTTAATTACTACAACGGTTATGTTTCCTTAATGGTGACTATTTCAGTTCTGTATGCTGTGGATTCAGCTAACTTAGTAGCATCACCCCATATCTGAGCGAGCGAAATGTTTACAGCCACTTGAGCACAGCTCATGTATAAATATGCATCTAAACCATGCGATCATGTTTATATCTTTTCCATCCGAGTTATCAGTGCCATAAGATCCTGAGTTGTACTCAAATGGATCACCTTTAAAATTTATATGCTGTTTTGTTCCGCTTGAGCGCTCGAGTCTGTCCGAACAGTTGGCGTCTCACATTTTAGTTATTGTAGCTATGCTGGCAATGCTGCTACGTGCAATGTAATCAGGGGAGTTTCTTTTTTTACCCTTTGTACTGAACTAACTTTTCCTCGAAAATAATAAAAAAAACTTAAAATAAAAGGAAGGCGCGTCAACCTGCTTTCATCAACCAGCATGGCCGTAACCGGCATTTGCTTCACAAAGTGGGCAATAACTTCACATTTCTTTTGTTTCTCATTAATTTCACTTCTCATTGCAGATTGCACTTGCACCAAGGCATGCCCATTTTTTCGTTTTGTTTTAATCCAGTTGCCTAGATCACCCATTCATATAAAAACACCACGTATAATATCTAATGTTCTCATAAGCTTGACGGGAATAATATATTACAATTGCTTAACATAAGGACGCTGCCATGTTTCATGATATGATATTCAGGGTACACCATTGTGCTCACGAAATGTATCGCTTTCAAGAACCTAGAGCTTCTGCACATCTAAACTTCCAAATACATTTAAGCGATTAATCTGAGTAAAACAATGGACCCCACAGGCCTAATCATAAAGTCCTTCTTGCTCCCAAGCGTCCACAAGCAAATCTACCATTTCCTGCAAGTATAAGTTCAACTTAAGAAAGTTTTGAGGCAAAAGTAATAAAGCATGGGATCTTACACCAAGAGGTATCGGTTGGGAGAATGGCTTATTGCTTCCTAGCAGGCTCTCATACGTTGTGTTCCAACTGTACACCATTAAAAGAAAATTGCAGATTATGGAGGAAATCAAATCTGTTTTTGGAACACTGATGCACCTACTTCACTGAAGCAAGCACCGTGACAATTTTTCTTACAAGCTATAAAGAATTATCAAATAACATAATGTTATTTTGGTTCGCAATAGGAAACTCAAGGGAACCCACTCGTTAAGGTGTGATGGAAGAAAATCACAAAATATTCACCTTAATTTTGGTTCTCGAGGTTGTTGAGATCTAGAATGCTGTTTTTTGCTTCCAACCCACTGTTGTCTGGTCTGGTTCCAGAGCATAAGACCTGAAAAATAGGCAGTATGAAAATTCAGAAAAGATCAACAAAGAACAAAAATAAATGGAAAACATTCACTTCTTAGTAACGACTGGGCATGCTACAAAGTAGGGTTCCCCCTTCTTTTTTGGAAAAGAAAATGCTACAAAGTAGTTTAGTCATCAATATTTTTAAGGAATCTTGCCAAATCACTGTAGTTGTGAATTTACTGTCAGTAAGCTCTCTATAAAGTATTATTATAAGTGTATAATGCTGACTCCATAGATGTTATTGCTGATTTACATAACCATATTCCCACAGATGCGTTTGCAGAACCTGAGAATCATCTCACGTCAAATTTGAAACTGATCAGGATTTGAACATTAAGCCATCTAGAACAGAGAAGTGTACTTCAACAAGATGGCTTTTGCTGGTTTACGTCATTGGCTTTCCACAAATTGATATGCAGAATCATCCAATGTCAACTTTGAGACAGATAAGGATTAGAACATAAAGCAAAGACCTTTTTCAATCATAGTTTGTAGCTTTTACTGAGAAGTTAGAACCTCAACCACTATATATTGAAGAGCACAAACATTGGACATTCAAACTTGGTTTCCATTCACATGGATGATGGAGCTCTAACAATCAGTCAGACACTTGAACTATTTGACAGTAACAGGATGGATCAATAAGGCAAAGAGGAAATCAAATGAATGAATTCACCTTGATTCACAAACTCATTCGGGTTGCTGCTACTTCCCGCCACATGTTGATCGCTGGACTGAGCGACCGTGCTGATCGAAGACATGCTCTTCTGCGATTGGATCCCGTTGTTCTCCATCTCATGAGCACTCGTGCTCCAAAAGTCCTCCGACAGGCTAGCCTTCCTTACCGAGCGCCCCTGGATCCTCAACCGTTTGGAAGGCTCGTCCACTGCTGTTATTGGAGTTGGCTTAGCACAGCATCCAAAGCAACCTCTGCTCTGTAGCAAACCAGGATCGGCCAGTGATTGATTAGCACCAGTGTTCGAGAGCCCAGATAAGCTATGATGTACTCTATTCTTGTACTACATACATACAAAAGAGAAAAAGGCCAAAGTTATGACCATTTGTGACCCGATAGATGGTTGCAGTAAACTACCAAACAACTATCACTCCGTGAACTCAGCAGCGAGAGACTGAATATTTCCATACAGAGGCCCAGTACCAAAGTCAGACTAAAATGCCTCTCTTTTATACTGGAAATAGACCAGGCAGATTAAACAACAGTAAGATACTGCACCTAACGCGACGGAATCAACTGGCTGAACAGGAAAAGTGAGAAATGGATAAACCAAACCAGCCTACCAATCAGAATCATTGGTAGGCACGAGAACAGCACGAGCCCAACAATCTGAATCAGGGAGAAGCAAGCATATATGTGCCCTGAACAGAAGCATAGAAATTTGAGAACCTCGCTATCGCATCGCACGCGAGGATCCTAAAACTCCCCACGAGCCTCACGGCGGCCACTACACCGTGACGTGTATGTACCGAAGAATCACGAGAGGATGGGATGGGAAGGGAGGGAGGCGGGGCGCACGCGCGCACGACGCACCCCATGCAAGCGACGAGGCGGCGCACCCAGGTGGAGAGGGACCTGCAGCTCAGCAGCATAGCATCCGTCCGGGCCCGGTACGCGGCCAGGGCGGGGGGGGGGGGGGGGGGGGGGGGGGGGGGGGAGGCGGGGGGGGGTGCCGAAGCCGCGTCGGAGGAGGCCGGCGGTGACGCGACGAACCCTAGCCCCCCGGCCCCTACGGCGAGGGAGAGGGGAGGCGGGGAGCGAGGGAGAGGAATGGGATTCCGCCGTGGACGTGGGTGTCGGGCTGGGATTGGGGAGGGGAGGGGATTACGAATCTACGAGGGAGGATTCAGCTGAGGCGGCGGCGTTACCTGCCCATGCTGCTGCCACATGACATGATGATGCGCCGGGACGGGAGTGGACAGGACGAGGCATTTCGCTTTGACTGACGCCTTGGAGAGGTTTTTTTTATTTTATTTTTTTGAAAAATGACGCCTTAGGAAACACAAGACCAAGAGGAGACAGACCCCAGCCCCCGCGTCGCCCCCACGCAGACAACACGGGAGGTGACCTAAACCCTAGCCGCCTCTCTTCTTTTCCTCCCTCTCTCCAGCCGCGTTGTCGCCAGAGCAGGCTGCCGGCATGGCCGTGCAGCATGCAGTGAGGGCGGCGGCAAGGCTCTTCTTCGCGGTGGAAGCTGCGACGGTCGGGGACGAGCTCGCGTCCTGGGGCTTGGCGTGGTCGTTGGGGCAAGTGGTGGCGTCGGCGTCTCCAGCGCCTATCTGGGGTAGCCTCCTCGCTTCGGCGTTCAGATCCGGAGGTCCGACGGGCGGATTCACGCAGATCTACGGCGGGCCGCGCCTGGGCGGGCGCTGGGCGGCGGTGGCGGCGGCTCCTGTCCAAGACGCCGCGGATCCGTGGGTTCAGCGCCCATGGTGGCGGCTGCGCTGCCCAGGGCCAGGTCTCTTCCTCTTCCTCGCGCTTGGTGGCGGCGTGCGCAGTTGCGGGGCGGTGGGGCGTGCCCTCGCGCGAGCCGTGTGGGGCTCGGCGGGGCCGCCTGCTGCGTTAGCCAGTGCCCGTGCAAGCGTCGGGCAGTGGAGGGGGCCCTTTCTTCCTCCTTCGCTTCCCCCTTTCCTCCTCGGCCTTGCCGTGGAGGTGGTGGCGCCAGCCGGGGTCACTGGGTCTAGCGCCCTGATGGCTAGATACAGTGCCCCCAGGGCATGGGGCGGCGCCCGAGGTGGGGCATGTGCCTGTCGGTGGCTGGCGGAGGTCGGCAACGTCGATGGTGGGTGCTTGTGGCGGCGACGACAGCTGGCAAACGGCTTCGGCGTGCGGCAGGGTGACGCGCGTGGCATGGTAAGTCCACCTCTGCATGTTGCCCGGTCGGAGGGGGTGGCGGCCGACGCAGCTGTGCGGCTGCTGTGAGCAGCCGGCGCGTCGAAGCCCCTCTAGAGGGGCTTCTGCGGGATGGCGGTGACGATGACGGTGGCGACAGGCTATGGTACGGCTTCTTGGCTCGATGTTTGTGTTAGGGGCACCTCGGGCGAAAGCCTTGGCGACGGCGACGCCTGTGAGCGGCGTTTTTCTTGTTGGGGCGTCGTGTTCTTGTGCCCCTAGCCATGTCTTCCACGGGTGGAAACCCGATCCATTCCTAGACAAGCGACGACGGCGCTATCTGCGTCGTACCCTTCCTGAAGGCGTCGCTGTGGAAATTTGTCTCGGCCGTGATATCTCCTTCGGCGGTTGTCCTCTGCCTCTTCGGCGCCCGGTTGACGCGAGACGGCGAGTTCTGCATCGGGAAGTCGGAGCTGCTGCATCAGGGGATGTAGCTCGGCAACGATGACGCGGGTCGAACCCTCCTTCTTCGACGGCTGGGTTTCAGCTTTAGAGGCTCGGCAATCGCCACGGGCGGGGCGTGGGATCAAGGCAGGAAGTCGGAGCTGCTCTTCGCGGAGCCGTTGAGCTCGCCAACGATGACCTGTTGCAGCCTCCTGCTTCGGGCCCGTTGGTCTGACATCTTAGGATGGGTCGTTGGTGTTTTGCCATGGGAAGTCGGAGCTGCTGGCTGCTTTGCAACCACGCTCGGCAACGATGACTCATGGTAGTGTGTACTCTGCCGTGTTGCGTGGGTAGGCTAACCTTTCGCAGTGTTTGGCACCACGCTTGGTTACTTTTGCTTGTATATAAACTTCATTCGTCTTAATTGAAAGGCAGAGCTCCTGCCATTATTTCAAAAAAAATGACGCCTTGGAGAGTTGGAGGTTCCAAAATATTTGCTTCGCGTCCACACAAAATTCCACGGTTCCTCCTGGCACGTTGGGAGGGAATTACATAGGCTGCGGGTACGGGAATTACTAGTAGAAATTAAAATGAGGATTTGAATTTTAGTTGCAGTACTCTGTTTAGTTCGTGTAGAGAAATAAGAAGGAAAGTTGAAGAGGCAATTTATATCTTTAGTTTGGTGTGAAGACTTTTGGGTAGAAATTTATATTGCAAGTCATAATGAATGGTGAGGATATATCCATTTTCAAACACGATTCCCACTCAATTACGGGCACGTTCTGCTCAGCCTCGCCTAGCCTTGCTGAGCGACGATGCTGAGCCAGTGAATGCGTTTGGTTCCCTTGCTGGTTATCTCGGTTCCCGTGCAAGCTATGCCACAGTCGGAGAGCACGGGCCTATTCGACAGGACTGAAAAATAAGCCAAAATACTGTTCCGGCTGATTATTGTGAGAGAAAATACTGTTCTATCTGGATATGAACAGTGTTTCTGTGAGTGAGCTGGCCAGCCAGGCTCAGCCCAGCCAGCCAGCCGAGCGAAGCCCGCATCAGGCTCGCTCGGCTGGGCGAGTTTTTTGGAGTCCGTGCCGGCGGGGTGAGGCAAGCGCCGCTGAGAAACCGGGCTCGCTCGGCTGGGCGAGTTTTTTGGAGTCCGTGCCGGCGGGGTGAGGCAAGCGCCGCTGAGAAACCAAACGCGCCCTACTATTCCTCCCCAATGTCAGTTGGCCCTATAAACTCTCATTTCCTGTCTCACCAAACCTCACATTCCTACAAAAACAAATACACTCCTACCTCCAAACTTCAATACCCTCATTCCTATTACCCTCTCTATGTTAATGCTTCAACTCACCTCTCCACTTATCCAAATGCATTTAAAGTAAGGTAAAACAATAGTTTGTACTTAAATTTGTTGACTTTAAAAAAAATCCATATTTTCACTATTTCTCAACATTGCATACGCCCTCATATGTCATATATGTCCTGTGATATAGGAATAGTTTTGTTGAGCCTTACGTTCAAGAAGGAAAAGGTGCATATGCTATTTATACTAAAAAATCATAGCTTTAGCTAGATTCTCTCTAGAATAAGGTTGAAATTTCCTATTATTGATTCCGAACCTAACATTCTTGTGAGGGGCTCGGTTTGTCACTTAATCCATATCCTCCTTTATTTTAAAGAGTATATCATCCTTTGTTTTATGTCATTTTTTCCTAAATCAAACTTCTCAAATTTTGACTGCATTTACAATAATGCAAACTTAAATTATTTCAATTGATCCACCATAAAATTAATTTCAATTAATGCAAACTTAGTGATAGTCACGTATTCCAAATATCTAGTGTGGTATGATATAAAAACATGTACTCGACACCTGTAGACTGTATACAATAGGGAAATGAACTGTGCAACCACACATCAAGTTTGAGCAACCCATTACTTAACATAAATAAAATAGAAGTAGCTTTTGCTGGTTAAAAAAAAGAGGTTAAGTTTGATGTGGGTTTGTAACAAGAAGATATGAAGGGAAAGAGAACGGCGCTTTTTGGTGACCAAGACCTTACCTGTCGTGTCGCCACTCATCATGTAGGATGACTCATGATTTGGTTGTGTATGGTGGAGTGGGTAATCAACGCCATCATGTGTGATTGTCCTCGTAAGCTCACCTTTCTCTTCTTTTTTGGCCTTTGTTTTCTCATCCTGTCAACGTGGTGTAAGACTGAATGGGTAGATCTTAGTTTGTTAGGAGTTCTAGCCTATGTCCATATAACCCCTAAACTAACATTTAGTTTAGTTATTTACTCCAACTATTTAAGATGATCCAATTTACACCTTAAAAAATTCTTTTTTTATTTCTTTATGTATAGATTGTGTTTAAGTTTCAAATTTTGTGTGGTGATAGGGACATCATATTTTGTGTTATAAAAATACATGAGTAAAATGCACCCTGAGTCCTCAAACTTTTCAGGCGTTCCTATATGGGTCCTTGAACTAAAAAACGACCATCTCGGTCCCTAATCTTCTCCTGTCGCACACCAACAGTCCAAAATCCGCCACGTGGTGCCAACATCTAATGTGGCCATACCACAGTGACACCTAGATGTTGTGCCCATGCCACGGTGGCAGGTGGTGAGCCTACAGCACGCTGCTGCGGTTTGGTCACAAAACAGGGAGGTCGCCAACGACTACTCCGACCGTGGGAGCGGGTCGACGGTGTGGCGTGGCTGATGAGCTGGCCCGGGCCTAGGTGTATCTGTGGGAGTGGGTCTATGGAGTGGCCACACGGCCGTATGGCGGCAGTAGAGGCGGCGGACGATGGCTACATGGTGGCTGCGCAATTGATGGACGGTAGAGGCCCGCCCCGCGCCTGCGCATGTGAGCGACAGTGGCCCAGAGCATCTGCATGGCCAAGTGGAGGCGGTGGTATGGTAGCAATGGCCATGAGCGACGGGGCAGTGATGTCTGAGTACGTGCCCGTGGCGGCGTGCGCGCGAGGCGTAGCGGCGCTTGCTCACGGCGGCCTGGGCGCGAGGCAGAGCGTCGGCTCTCGCCTACAGCAGCTTGCACGTGGCTTGCCACCTCGCCCCACGCGGGCAAGAATGAGGAGCAGCGCTGTGCTGCTCTGCTCTGCTCTTCCTCTCTACTCTGTTCCAGAGCCCCGCCATTGATGCCGACGAGTTCTGCCCACCAAATTTGCCACTGTCGTCTCGTCATTGTCCGATTCCCCTCCACTCCAGTTGCACCAAGGTCTTCTCCACCCTCTCCACCAGATTGTGTCGCTGCTTATCCAAGGTAGATGCCCCTCGGGCCAAATCTCTGCACAACAGCCACCATGGTCGTCGGATGCGTTCTTACATGTGGCCGTCCTCCCTCGATCTCGCTCTGCCCTGCCTCTCTCTCTCGATTCAGGGTCACCCTAGGCTGTAGAAGCTTCCGCGATGGGACGTTAGGGCAGCGACGCCGCGACGATGCTGGAACACGGCATGTCACTGCTGAAAGGTCCTAATGGCTAGAGGGGGTGAATAGCCTATTGAAAATTTCTACAACAACACTTAACAAACTGGTTAGATAATTATGAGGCAAAGCAAGTGTTGCACTAGCCTACTAAAAATGCAAGCCACCTACCACAATTTTAGTTTCTATTGTCTCTAACCACACAATAGTTATGGCACTACACTAAGTTAGTGTGCTCTCAAAGACTAACTAAAGAGCCACACTAACCAAACTAATAAGCTCTCACAACTAGCTACGCTAAAGAGCTTGATAACTAGTTTACGGTAATGTAAAGAGAGAGAGCAAGATAGTTATACCGTCATATCGAGGAAGGAGCCAATCAATCACATGAATGAATAACAATGAAGACCAATCACCTTGGAATCAAATGATGACATAATGATTTTTCATCGAGGTTCACTTGCTTGCCGGCAAACTACTCCTCGTTGTGACGATTCACTCACTTGGAGTTCACGTGCTAATTGGCATCACACGCCAAACCCTCAATAGGGTGCCGCACAACTAACACAAGATGAGGATCACACAAGCCACGAGCAATCCACTAGAGTATATTTTGGCTCTCTGCCGGGGAAAGGTCAATAACCCCTCACAATCACCACGATCGGAGCCAAGACAATCACCACCCTCCGCTCGATGATCCTCGCTGCTCCAAGCTGTCTAGGTGGCGACAACCACCAAGAGTAACAAGCGAATCCCGCAGCGAAACACGAACACCAAGTGCCTCTAGATGCAAACACTCAAGCAATGCACTTGGATTCACTCCCAATCTCACAAAGATGATGAATCTATGATGGAGATGAGTGGGAGGGATTTGGCTAAGCTCACAAGGTTGCTATGTCAATGCAAATGGCCAAGAGAGTGAGCTTGAGCTGGCCATGGGGCTTAAATAGAGAGCCCCCACGAATAGAGCTGTTGAGCTCCACACTGCACTGAACACGGACCGACCGGACGCGCCGGTCATATTGACCAGATGCTGGACCTTAGCGTCCGGTCACGCAATGTGCGCCACGTGTCCCCTTTCTTCAAATACTGAATGCTCGATCCCAACGGTCAAGTGATGACCGGACGCACTGCTGCGAAGCGACCGGACGCTGGACCTTAGCGTCCGGTCATTTCCAGTAAGCATCCAGAAATAATTTTTCATGACCGGACGCGTCCGGTCATGCTCGACTGGACTCACCCAGCGTCCGGTCACTCGGTGTCTCCTCTGTTCACTACCACGTTAGTAGGACCGGACGCACACCTTCAGCATCCGGTCACTAAGTGACCCAACGTCCGGTCAGAGATCGATGCCAGTGTCTCTGTAGCTTCTACTGACCAGACACGCTGGTCCTACCAAGACCAGCATCCGGTCACTTACAGTGACCTCCGTCTTTTTGGTATAGAGCGTCGGTGGCACCGTCGAACTGTCCGCACTCTACGAGCAGACACTCCGCCGGTGAAGTTCCTAACCCTTGCTCAAATGTGCCAACCACCAAGTGTATCACCTTGTGCATATGTGTTAGCATATTTTCACAAATATTTTCAAGGGTGTTAGCACTCCACTAGATTCTAAATGTATATGCAATGAGTTAGAGCATCTAGTGGCACTTTGATATGCGCATTTCGATACGAGTTTTGCCCCTCTTAATAGTACGGCTATCAATCCTAAATATGATCACACTCACTAAGTGTCTCAATCACCAAAATAAAATTGCCCCTATGATTTATACCTTTGTCTTGAGCCTTTTGTTTTTCTCTTTCTTCTTTTCAAGTCCAAGCACTTGATCATCACCATGGCATCGCCATCATCATGTCATGATCTTCATTTGCTTCACCACTTGGAATATGCTAACTATCTCATGATCACTTGATAAACTAGGTTAGCACTTAGGATTTTATCAATTCACCAAAACCAAACTAGAGCTTTTAATCTCCCCCTTTTTGGAAATTAATGACAACCCTTTCATAAAGATATGAATTGAAATTCAATTAAATCCATGTTGCTTGTCCAAGCATATTTACTATGTATAAAAGGATATTACAAGTTTCATGAACCCCATATGGTAGCAATTGCTCTCCCTATATATGTGCTAAGAGTTTGGATTGTAGCCTGCACATATGCTTAGATAGGAAATATATGAGACAATGTCTACCAAATGATGCTAAGGTATAAAAGATGGACCTTTGAAGCATGATACCAATCGGACTGCACCATTATACCATCCTTAGCACCATGGTTAGCTTGATACCACTTGGAAACACTTAGAAATGAAATCACTAGATAACCTATGCATGCTAGATTTTCATTTCATCATTTAAGCCTACAACTAGAATACACCACACAAGCATGGATGTTGAAATTTAAAACTTGTGCCATGCAAGCAAACATATGAAATGCACATTCAAATGCACCATACAAGTTCATGAGCTTACTCCCCCTACTTGTGTGCTCGTTAATTGATCCCCTTCCTTTATCATATCTCTCCCCCTATGTCAAATTCTTCCTCTTTGTTGTCTTTTCACTATCTTTATACACTATTTCTTCCCCTTTGTCATCAATAACCACAAAGGCTTAAATTATAGATAGGTTGAGATTATCAATGTCAATCAATGAGGTGAGGATTATTTTTTCAAATTTGGTCCAATCTAGATCATGTCATTGGATATTGTAATCTTACCAAGCCCTTTGACCTTGCCTTTACCATTATCACCAAATGTGATACTATCATAACCATCATTGCCATTGGTGTTGATTGAGTTGAACATTCTTACATCACTGGTCATGTGTTGAGTGCACCTACTATCAAGAACCCAATGTCTTCCTCTGGCTTTGTAATTGACCTACAAAAGAAGATCAATTCCTTTTAGGTACCCAAACTTACTTGGATCCTTGAATGTTAGTTACTAAGATCTTTGGTACCTAAATGACTTTCTTCTTTGAGCCCATCCATGGTTTACCAATGAACTTAGCCTTTACACCATTTGCACCCTTTATAAGCATATAAAAAGAATCAAGCTTAATGGAGGATACATTGACATTTTTGCTCTTATTTTTGCATTCATGCTCTTTATGACCAACTTGCTTGCAACTAGTACAAAACCGACCATTGTTCTTCACAAAACTAGTTTTGTGAGGAGTAAAAGCTGCCTTGCCTTTCTTGGGGGTATAGCCCAATCCCTCTTTGTAGAGACAAGCTCTTTGGCTACCCAAGCATATAAGCAAGTGGTCCTCACCACCATAGGCCTTAGCCAAGGTGTGAGTGAGCTTGTTGACCTCCTTCTTGAGGTTCTCATTCTCAACCATTAGTGAGGCATCATAAGTGAGACCATCACTGCTAGATGAGGTGAAAGTAGAAGTACTATAAGAAGGGTTAGCAGGAACAACAATGATAGGCATAGATAATGATTCATCAATTATATCACAAGTTAAGCCTACATTGTAAGTTTCAACATGCTTCTTTTTATTTTGCTCATCAAGCAAAGAGCAATGAGCCTTTTCAAGCTTTTTGTGAGCCTTGCCAAGCTTCTAATGGGCATCCTCTAGCCTCTCATGAGATGCATTGAGCTCATCAAGGGCTTGCTTAAGGGCTTTTAGTTCCTTACGCAAGCTTTTGTATTCCCTTCTCTTGATGTCAAAGTGTTTTCTAGCATCTTCTAGCATGTCAAATAGTTCATCCTTAGTAGGTTCATCACTATCACTTTTATTTTCATTATGATGTTTCCCATCACTTCCATCATCACAAATTTGTACCTTAGTGGCCTTAGCCATGAAGCATGATGGAGTGTCGAAAAGAGAAGGCTTCTCATTGATAGCAATGCTTGCAAGTGCCTTCTTCTTGGTGGTCTTGTCATCATCACTATCATCATCATCACTATCTCAAGTGACCACATATGAACCACCCTTCTTCTTCTTGAAGGTGAAGGGTCGAGATGGTGACTAGAGGGGGGTGAATAGTCTTTTTCTAAACTTAATCACGTCGGCTAACTGATACAAATGCGGAATTTAAACTAACGGTCTAGCCAAGACTTCACCCCACTATATATGTTCACTAGCACCTTGCAAAGATAACAATTATGCAACAACAGTGCCGGGCTAGCTAGAGCTCTCCTAAACAATTCTAGGAGTAAGGTTACATAAACCTATGCCACTAGTACTTTAAGCGACAAGAGAGCTCCTACACATGCTAGTAAGCAAAAGCACAAAGCTAACTAAGCTCACTAGCAATGCTCAATAACAAGGCAACCAATGCCTAATTAGAGAGCACAAATACTTAGCTACACAAACTAAGCAATGTGACTAACAAGGTTACTAAAACCAAATTAGCTATGCAAGGGAGCTACTTCTATGCTACACAAGCAAGAAGGTAATTAGCAAGCTACGCAAGCTATCTAATTACAAGAGCAACTACACAAGCTTAATATGTATAAAAGTAATTGCAAGCTTGTGTAATGGGGATGCAAACCAATGGGAAGAACAAGGTTGACACGATGATTTTTCTCCCGAGGTTCACGTGTTTGCCAATACGCTAGTCCCCGTTGTGTCGATCGCTCACTTGGTGGTTCGGCGGCTAATTAGCATCACCTGCTAAGCCCGCATGTCGGGCGCCGCAAAAACCTAACCCTTGAGTGAGGGTAGCTCAATGACACGCTTTACTAGAGTTGCTCTTCGTGGCTCCCGCGGGGCGGGCACAATGCCCCTCACAAGCACTTCTCCAGAGCGCCACACAAGCTTCTTGCGCGCTTTGACGGAGACCACCACCAAGCCGTCTAGGAGGTGGCAACCTCCAAGAGTAACAAGCACCATCGGCTTGCAACTCGATCACCTAGTGTCACTCGATGCAACCTCACGATGTAATCGCACTAGAATCGCTCACTCACACAATCGAATGATCACTATCAAGTATATGTGTGATGGAGGGCTCCCAAGCACTCACAAGCATGGATACTAAGTCCCTTGAGGTGCTCAGCCCCAGCCATGGCCGAAGGCCACTTCTATTTATAGCCCCAAGGGCTAAACTAGTCGTTACCCCTTCACTGGGCAACGGTCGGGCCGACCGGATGCTCCGGTCGTGTTGACCGGATGCTGGACCTCAGCGTCCGCTCACCCGCAGACAGCCACGTGTCCTGACTCCAACGGTCACTTGACCTGACCGGACGCAGCAGCTTCAACTGACTGGACGCTGAACCCCTAGAATCTGGTCGTTTCCAGTAAGGTATCGACCTCGACCGGACGTGTCCGGTCACACTTGATCGGACGCAGCCAGCGTCCGGTCACACTCTAGCTTCTACGTCATCGTACGTCAGCCTGACCGGACGCAGCCTGCCAGCGTCCAATGCATTTAGATCCAGCGTCCAGTCAGTTGACCGACGCCAGCATCTTCGCGACCAACTCGTTTTCACTTCTAACTTCTTCATCCTTGCTCTAATGTGCTAACCACCAAGAATTTGCATCCGGCGCAATAGAAAATAGGCATTCTATTTTCCCGAAAGCGCCGAGAGGGACCCAAACCCATCTCACCCCTGCAAACACCACCTCCTTTGTAAATGTGCCAACACCACCAAGTGTACACCACCATGTGTATGTGTGTTAGCATTTTCACAATCATTTCCTAAAGGATGTTAGCCACTCAACTTGCCACGTCACTCGATCCTAGCGACAATGCAAAGTTAGATCACTTGGGTGGCACTAGATGACCGATATGCAACCAAGTTTGCCCCTATTGATAGTATGGTCATCTATCCTAAACCCGGTCATAAACTTCTCTACACACCTATGACCGGTGAAATGAAATGCCCTAGGTTATACCTTTGCCTTGCGCATTCCATTTCATCTCTTCCAATGTCGATGCAACACATGCACCAACACGATCAACAATGATATGATCCACTTCATATCATCACATGATCATATTGGTTCATCGATCTTGACTCTACTTGCTCTTTGCCGTTGCCATCGTCCATCAGCGCCAAGTCTTGCTCAAGCTTCACCGCCATGTGGTCCATCACTCCAAAGCCTTCGACTTGCCCTTTACGCTTGCAACCGGTCCATCAAGCCAAGTCTTGTCTTGATCTTCTCCACCTTGATCACATGACTCAATGTCATGTCTCATGTGCATTTAAGCTCCTTCATCATCACATGTGTGAGCTTTGCAACATCTCCAAGCCATTTTCACCTTCATGGCATATATTGCTCACACACATGTACCTGTGGACTAATCACCTGTGTATCTCATATAAACACAATTAGTCCACCTAAGTTGTCAGTCAATTACCAAAACCAAACAAGGACCTTTCAGAAGGTCATCTTATCCTTCTTCTCTTTCTTTTCCTTCTTGTCCTTCTTCTTGTTCTTCTTGTTGTCATCATCATTGTCGCTATTGTATGGACATTGAGAAACAAGATGATCTTTGCTTCCACATTTGAAGAACCTTCTTGACTCTTCCTTATTCTTGGATGAAGATTTCTTTCTTCTAGCATAGTACCCTTTCTTCATCATGAACTTGCCAAATTTCTTGACAAAGAGAGCCATCTTCTCATTATCATCATCATCCCATAAACCATCATCTTCACTTGATGTATCTTGCTATGCCTTGCCCTTGGATGATGTGGCCTTGAATGCCACACTCTTCTTCTTCTTATCTTTCTTCTCATCTTTCTTCTCCTTCTTTTTTTCGTTCTCATCATCATCTCTATATGTATCATCGGTCATTATATCTCTCAACACTTGGTTTGATGTTATGGTGTCCAAACTACTTCTCACTAGAATAGTGACCAATGTGCCAAATATTGAAGGTAAGCATCTCAAGAACTTGTGGAAGAAGTCCTTGTCCTTCACCTCTTCTCCAAGTGCTTTAAGATCATTGACAAGCACCTATGGAACATCTTTGGCACACTCTCATCCTTCTTCATCTTGAAGCTTGCAAACTTCTCTTTGAGAATGTATGCCTTTGCACCCTTCATGGCTTGAGTGCCCCCAAATGATTCTTCCAACTTTTTCCAAGCCTCATGAGCCATCTTAATATTCTTGATTTACTCAAATGTTCTCTCATCAATTGCATCATGAATGGCACTCAGAGCAATATCATTGTTTTGGAGAAGCACTTCTTCGAACACGGTGGGATTCTCCGAATCATTAATCTCAATTTTGGTTTCTACCACCTTCCACACCTTTCTATTGATTGACTTGATATGTGTGGTCATCTTTGACTTCTAATAAGAATAATTTGTGTCATCAAATTGGGGTGGCTTCTTGTGTTGTTCATTTGAGTCATTTTTACACCGAAGGTTGTTAAGCCTCAAATCATGGTGACCTCGGCTCTAATACCACTTGAAAGTTCCTAATGGCTAGAGAGGGGGTGAATAGCCTATTGAAAATTTCTACAACACTTAACAAACCGGTTAGACAATTATGAGGCGAAGCAAGTGTTACGCTAGTCTACTAAAAATACAAGTCACCTACCACAATTTTAGTTTCTATTGTCTCTAACCACACAATAGCTATGGCACTACACTAAATTAGTGTGCTCTCAAAGACTAACTAAAGAGACACACTAACCAAACTAACAAGCTCTCACAACTAGCTACACTAAAGAGCTTGATAACTAGTTTGTAGTAATGTAAAGAGAGAGAGCAAGATAGTTATACCGTCATGTCGAGAAAGGAGCCAATCAATCACAAGAATGAATAACAATAAAGACCAATCATCTCAGAATCAAATGATGACACAATGATTTTTTATCGAGGTTCACTTGCTTGCTGACAAGCTACTCCTTGTTGTGGCGATTCACTCACTTGGAGGTTTACGCGCTAATTAGCATCACACGCCAAATCCTCAATAGGGTGCCGCACAACCAACACAAGATGAGGATCACACAAGCCGCGAGCAATCCACTAGAGTACCTTTTGGCTCTCTACCGGGGAAAGGTCAATAACCCCTCACAATCACCACGATCGGAGTTGGAGACAACCGCCACCCTCTGCTTGACAATCCTCGCTGCTCCAAGCCGTCTAGGTGGCGGCAACCACCAAGAGTAACAAACGAATCCCATAGCGAAACACGAACACCAAGTGCCTCTAGATGCAAACACTCAAGCAATGCACTTGGATTCACTCCCAATCTCACAAAGATGATGAATCTACGATGGAGATGAGTGGGAGGGCTTTGGCTAAGCTCACAAGGTTGCTATGTCAATGCAAATGGCCAAGAGAGTGAGCTTGAGCCGACCATGGGGCTTAAATAGAGAGCCCCCATGAATAGAGTCGTTGGGCTCCTCACTGCATCGACCATAGGCCGACCAGACGTGCCTGTCACATTGACCAGACGCTGGACCTCAGCATCCAGTCACACAATGTGTGCCACGTGTCCCCTTTCTTCAAATACTGAGCGCTCGATCCCAATGGTCAAGTGATGACTGGACACGCTGCTGCGAAGTGACCGGACGCTGGACCTCAGCGTCCGGTCGTTTTCAGTAAGCATCTAGAAATGCTCGACCGGACTCACCCAGCGTCCGGTCACTTGGCCTCTCCTATATGCACTGCCACATCAGTAGGACTGGACACACCCCTCTAGTGTCCGGTCAGAGACCGACGCCAGCGTCTCTATAGCTTCTATTGACCGGACATGTCGGTCATACCGAGACCAGCGTTCGATCACTTATAGTGACCTCCGTCTTTTTGGTATAGAGCGTCAGTGGCACCGTCGGACTGTCCTCACTCTATGGGCAGACACTCTACTGGTGAAGTTCTTAACCCTTGCTCAAATGTGCCAACCACCAAGTGTATCACCTTGTGCACATGTGTTAGCATATTTTCACATACATTTTCAAGGGTGTTAGCACTCCACTAGATTCTAAATGTATATGCAATGAGTTAGAGCATCTAGTGGCACTTTAATAACTGCATTTCGATATGAGTTTCACTCCTCTTAATAATACGACTATCGATCCTAAATGTGATCACACTCACTAAGTGTCTCGATCACCAAAATAAAATGGCTCCTATGATTTATACCTTTGCCTTGAGCCTTTTATTTTTCTCTTTCTTCTTTTCAAGTCCAAGCACTTGATCATCATCATGACATCGCCATCATCATGTCATGATCTTCATTTGCTTCACCACTTGGAATGTGCTACCTATCTCATGATCACTTGATAAACTAGGTTAGCACTTAGGGTTTTATCAATTCACCAAAACCAAACTAGAGCTTTCAGCCGCCATGACCTCACCGTGACATGCTAGCATGCATGCGGACGTGCCATGCTACCATGCATGCAGACACGCCTCGCTATCGCTCTATCATAGCCGTGCTGCGCGAGTGCTCTCGTCGCCAGCAACGAAGAACGCGCATGCAGCAACCACATCCGGTTTGCACCATGTGCGCGTGCAGCAACCATGCGCCTACCTTCGGTCCTCCACACACACATACGACCTTTGTCTTCGCCTTGCATCTTCTGCTCCACGACCGACGATGGGTACATCTCCAATCACGGTGTCATGCGTCCTCCATCATGAGCTTCTGCCTCGGTGTCGGTGTCCTCCTCTGGCTCTGTGCGCTAGCAGCTCCACGGCGTGCCGTCCCTACGGCACCGCAAAGCTATTTCTATCGATGTACTTGATGGCCTTGAGGCAAGAAACAAAGGCCTGCAGTTTTGGAGCACTACGTGTACAGCATGCCATGGCTGGAGTAGCCACCGGCGACCTCCCTGCTCCATGCCTGAACTCGGCAGCATGTTGCATGCCTAGCACCTGCCACTATGGCGTGGCCACAACATCTAGTAGGTGCCTATGTGGCATGCCATGTCAGATGCTGGTGCTGGTGTGACGTGTTTTGGACACTTAGTGTGCGACTGTAGTAGATTGGACTTCTGCACCGATCAACTGGTCAGACTGCTTGGTTCATTGACTTCATCACCGACCAGTTGATTGGACTGTTCGCCGATCATTTTTAGCCAATGCTCACTTTGCCGCCGACCAGTTGACCAGAATGTTCATCGCTTGTGCTTTATCGCCAGCTACGTCAGTTACTCCTCGGCCCTCGGATTCTTTGTGCTCGAGGACTAAGTGGGCACACTTCACCGCACGGACGTCGCCAACTATGCTGGTGCTTAGACCTCGCTAGATTCGCTAGGAACTCCTCGATGCTCGGACATCGCTAGCTACGTCGGGTACTCCTCGGTGCTCGGATATCGCCAGCGACGCCGAGGACTCCTCGCTCCTCGGTGCTCAGTCATCGGCAGTGACATCGAGGACTCCTCGCTCCTCGGTGCTCGGTCATCACCCGCGATGCCGGGGACTCCTCGCTCCTTGGTGCTCGGTCATCGCCAGCGATACAGGGGACTCCTCGCTCCTTGGTGCTCGGTCATCGCTAGCAACGCCGGGGACTCCTCGCTCCTTGGTGCTTGGACATCGGCAGCTACACCAAGGACTCCTCGGTGCTCGAACATCGCTAGTGACGCCGGAGACTTCTCGCTCCTCGGTGCTTAGACATCGCCAATGACGCCGGGGATTTCTCACTCCTCGGTGCTCGGTCATCGCCAGCGACGTCGGGGACTCCTCGCTCCTCGGTGCTCGGACATCACCAGCGACACCGAGAACTCCTCGCTGCTCGGACCTCGCCAGCTTCACCGAGGACTCCTCGCTCCTCGGTGCTCGGTCATCGTCAGCGACGCTGGGGACTCCTCGCTCCTCGGTGCTCGGACATCGCCAGCTACGCCATGGATTCCTCAGTGCTCGGATTTTGCTACGTCTCATCGATGTGCTATCAAGCTGCTCCATGCTGTTCGGATTAGGGTGCTGATCTTGGGCAGCATGTCTAGGGTCTTGATACACGAATGTCAGACGACGTCGGCAAGCTTTCAGACTTCTTTGACCCTGCTACAAGATTCATTCTTCATCTTCCAACAGGTTCGGAGACTAAGTGGGCACACTTCACCTTACGGTGAATGTGCTTGTTCTCATCTCGAGGCTACGCCCGGGGACTGGCTGCCTACTTGGCTGGTCTTCTACTTTCTGACCCTAACATCATGTGACTACGTCACCTACTATTAGGTTTGGGGACTAGCTATGGGGGTATGGCCCCCGGTATCCACAAGACAAGACATGGGCCGCACCATCAGAGGTGGCCTAGCCCATAAGATCAAGGCGTCCACGACGCTACTCGGCGTGCACCGCAAGATATTATATAGTATCAAATAGGCTACTTTTCTTGTAACCCTACCCCTCCAGAATATATAAGGAGAGGTAGGGGTCCCCTAGCGGACAGGCTACATCAAGATACATACATATGCGGACACGCAATATCAGACGATAGCTAATACAAACCAACAGACCACAGGAGTAGGGTATTACGTCATACTGATGGCCTGAACCTACCTAACTCGTGTGTCTCTGTTGCCTTCTTGTTGATCTCACGCTCCTCTATCGATCAATCTATCTTCATGGGATACTCCTCGGAGGACTGCCGATGATATTCTGTCGACAAGAACCTAGATAGGAATGCTTTAAAAGTTTAAGGACTCTGGGTGCATTTTACTCAAAATACATTATAAATTTTTTTATCATTGTGTTTTGTACGATATTGTATCTCTATTGTTTATTTAATATTAAATTTGCTAAGCTATCAAAATAGTGGCAAAAACTTAAGATATATTTTTCTAACATAACTTATGATGCCCTTTATTACTCCACATGATTTGATATTAAAACTCAACTTGTACATGGAGAAACAAAAATAACAAAACTTATTAAGAGGTAAACTAGACCAAAGGAAATAGTTTAAGGGGGTAAATTGAACCAAATGTTAGTTTATAGGGTTATCTAGACATAGGCAAAACTTGGGGAGTAATTTGGACTTTTTCCAAAATCAAAATGGGTAGATCTTTGAAAAGCATCATACAAACATCAATGACACTATTTCAAAAAGTAAGTAAGTAGATACAGATACGCCTTGTGGAAGAAAAACACCTTTGGCTTTGATTGCTGTTTTTTCTTCACGTGATGTTAAAAAGAAAATTCCCTATATGACACTGGTAGGCAATCTCCTTGTTCTTTCCATGACCCTAAAGAAATTTAGAGTTCCCTATTTGAGACTAGCTCCAAATTTCGTTATATACCTAACACTTCCGTCTATTCTATTAGCCAACTCTGTTAACTGATACATGAAAATACTAAATTGCCATTGATGTAGTATGTGATATGATCGTGACAAAAATTTGTCGTGTACTTCCTCCGTCCCATAATACTGGATGTTGTAGCGTTTGCTGTTTAGATCTGGTGACTAAAATTTAGAAGGTATATCGAAAGAATGTTATATGGGGTATTTGGATACTAATAAAAAAATAAATTACATAATACATCAGTACTTCATGAGACGAATTTTTTAAACCTAATTAATCCATCATTAGTATATGTTTACGGTAGCAAAACATTGTCAAATCATAGACTAATTAGGCTTAAAAGATTCATCTCGTAAATTAGTCACAAACTATATAATTAGTTTCATAATTAGTCTATATTTAATACTCCATACATATGTTCAAATATTCAATGGAACAACGACTAAAATTTAAGAGGGATAACCAAACAAAGTTGTCAAACAGGGCCTGTTCGCTGGTTGGTGCTGGTGCTGGTTTGGGCTGGCTGGTGCTGGTTTTTTGTGAGAAAAAAACACTATTGACTGACTGATTTGGGCTGGCTGAAACCAACAAACGAACAGGCTCAAAAGAAGACGCTATAGCCACTCAGAGTCAGAGGTATCCCAGCCTAGCTAGCATAGTAGCATCCCATCGGGTCCATTCATCCCCTGCTCGTCTACTCTTTCCGTCAGGACTGTCACCAGGAAGTGAATAAAATACAGAGAGACGAGTGGTGCTGCTTTAGTCATGTCGAAGTCAGAAATATAGCAGGGGCATAGCGGTAATACAGGTCGATTGTAAGTTTTTTCACTCTCTCTTCGTAGTATTAAATCTTTAGATATATGTATAGAGTATTAAATATAGATAAAAAAATAACTAATTACACAGTTTGATTATAAATTACGAGACGAATCTTTTGAGCCTAGTTAGGCCATGATTAGACAATAATTGTCAAATACAAACGAAAGTGCTATAATGCCAAATACTAATTCATAACCTCAATCTAAAGACCCAGGTATTTATCCTCCACGTTAATCTATGTGTCCAGCTCTATAACGTCAATCTTTATGAGACAGTACGTTGGTACTCCTTATATTTGGTCATTTTCTTATACATGTACTCTCCTCTTCCCTAAATAAATCAATATCTAGAGTTGTAGAGAGTCAAATTTTTGTAAATTTGACCAATACTTGTTCACGCATGACACATGCTGATATCTCATAATGTTCATAGATGCATACATCAAGATTGAAATACGAACAAGTATTCACACATTACATTAAGCCCACGTGCACACATATCATAATCTTATGACAATCACAACCCCAGTCTCCTACTCTTCTTTGATTTCTTGTGCTCGTTGTAGGACTTGCAGGATCACTTTTCTTGCTTCTTGTGTCCATGGCAGGCTATCAAATGACACTATAGGAATGATTGCATTCTTAGCTATGTTTTCCTTTTCCCTTTGATATTGACCTCCACGTTTGCCTCTGATATTGATCTTCACGTACGGGAGTACGGGAGAGGACGGTCAATGGGGCTCGACGTCACACTGCCCCAAAGCCGTCGTGCTGGCTTTAATGAGCCTAACGACTTTGTGTAAAGTTTTGAGGGGTTACATTGTATGTTAGCCCTCGTTTAGTTAGACCTAAAAATCTAAAAAGTTGCTACAGTACTTGTCACATCTAATATTTGCGGCTCGTGTATGGAGCATTAAATGTAGACGAAAAGAAAAACTAATTGCACAGTTTGGTGGGAAATTGCGAGACGAACGTTTTAAACCTAATTAGTCAATGTTTGGACACTATTTACCAAATAAAAACGAATGTGCTACAGTAGCCCTAAAATCCAAATTTCGCGAACTAAACAAGGGCTTATATGGAGTGTCGTATAGGGTGTTTGAATACTAATAAAAAAATAAATTATAGAATCCATCGGTAATCCGCAAGACGAATTTATTAATCCGTTATTAGTACACGCTTTACTGTAGCAACACATTATCAAATCATGGACTAATTAGGCTTAAAAGATTGGTCTTGTAAATTAGTCGTAAACTATGCAATTAGTTATTTTTTAGTCTATATTTAATACTCTATGCATATGTCAAACATTCAATGAGATAGAGATCAAACTTTAGAGGAAGTACCAGGTCTAAGGGGGTGTTTGGTTCCATGGACTAAATTTTAGTCCATGTCACATCGGATGTTCGGATGCTATTTAGGAGAACTAAATATGAGTTAATTATAAAACTAATTACATAGATGGAGACTAATTTACGAGACGAATTTATTAAGCCTAATTAATCTGTCATTAGCACATATTTACTGTAGCACCACATTGTCAAATCATGAACTAATTAGGCTTAAAAAATTCGTCTCGCAAATTAGCCACAATCTGTGCAATTAGTTATTTTTTTGTCTATATTTAATACTTCATGCATGTGTCCAAACATCCAATAGAACAGGGACTAAAATTTTCCTATAGGAACCAAACACCCCCTAAGTTGTGCTTGCGATAATGGCAACTGTCCATGTGCTCAAAGTTTGTGCTGGTCACAAGTAATATAAAATAATATGAGAAACCTGGACATCGTAGTCAGGATGGCCGAGTGGTCCGAGGTGCCTGACTCAAGTTCTGGTGCTCTAACGTAGGCGTGGGTTCAAATCCCATTTTTGACATGTTTTATTTTTGGGGCTTAAGTCTGTTTTTAAGTGAAATAGTGATTTTACCTTTGTTTTTTTTAACTTTGTGCTTTTATCCTTGCTTTTTTAAAACAAAGAGAGATTCTAACCCTTAACTTTTGGACAAAAGAACAACTTTGTTCATGCATTTTTACCCCTGTTTTATTATGCTATTTGTGTTTTTACCCTTGTTTTAGATTAGTAAGTTGACATTTTGTATATAGAATTTTTAGAAAAATTCGACGGCATTTCTGGTGACAAACCATATAAACAGAATTTAATATCATACAACAAATTAATTTCACACATATTGCATTAACGGCAACAAACCAGATCCATGTAATATGCCATCACACTACCATATTAGATGTCAACATAGAGGTCCAAATAACATGTCAAACACCAATATAGAGGTCCAAATAATATGTGAAACACCACATGACATGTGAAACAAAAGTAGAACTAGTAGTGAGTTTCCTAGGCAACTAGCAGTGAGCTACGTATCAAGCATTAAAACCCAACAAAGCACCTCTGCATCAATAGCCTCATAAGCACTTTCTTTGGTGGCAGCTCTCTTTTTTTTTGGTGCATATTGTCTTTTTTGAATGGGGTTATGGTTGTTTTGTTTATTCCTATTTTATTTGTGGCTCTCTCATTTGTGGCTCTCTCACAGGTGCCTTCCTCAATTAGGAGCACACTAGCCCTCACAGTAGGGTGAAACCTTCTCTTTGTTGGAGAAAATTGCAGTGGCCCCTCAAAAACATTTATCTGAGCATTGATACATACTAATCCGTCCTCTACATTGATTAGAAACCACTCAAATAAATTTTCATCAGATTTAATTTCCATAGAATCATTCTCCAAATCACGGCACAAGGTAATGTACTGTTTAGAACCCCACAAGCAATGCTCAGCAATGAAATCAACTAGCTACAGCAGCCCAAAGCTATTTATGTCAACAACTTTGGTTGGCAAAGTTCTACCTTGCCACCATGTTTATGGACCACTGTCTGGCAAGCTAAAAATGAGCACACTCTAACAACAAGTTCCAATTTACTGTGATTTAGCCTACAAATCACAGCAGGGAAGAAACGAGTTAACACATCTACTAGTCGCGGCTATTTTTCTACTGTATTGAAGCACACATCTCAGAAATTGCTGAATATACCTGGGCTCTTCCATGGTGGCCGGCTCTTCCATGGTGCCTGATTGGAGATGTCGGTCAAGATGCTGCTGTTGCGGGCTCCATCCTGTGGGGAGGGGCTGAGCGAGACCCCCGGCCGCACCACCGAGGGCGCGAGCCGGGGGTAGTGGGCTGGGCGGAGCCCACGCAACTCTCCAAGCCGGTAGCCGCGCCGCCGGGGGAGGACGAGACAAGCCGGGGGAAGCGGGCCGGAGGGAGGAGGAGACGAGCAGAGGGGGAAGCATGCCAGGGGGAGGAGGAGCGGCGCCGCCGCTTGCCGCGCCGCAGGGTAGCAAAACCCTAACGCGAGTCCATGCGTCGAGCCGCAACTCCCTTCGGGGATGATTCGAGAGACCGTGACAAAGGAGATAGGGAGTGAGGTGTACCATGGTCTTTTTGTGTAGGTGCCTTTTCTTTTTTCTTTTTTTTAACCAGTTAATCCAATGATTTTAGACGGTGTTACAAAGGAGGGGTAGACGGGAGCTTCGTTTGAATATAAGACGGCAAAATCACAAAGTTAAAAAATGAGGGGTAAAATCACCATTGCACTATGGAACAATGATAGAAACATCAAATTCCCTTTATTTTTTTTAATCTTGTTTACGCCGAATTAATTGAAATGGGCTAGCTTTCCTTTCCTGTTTCATTTGACAATTGGGCCTCAGTTTTTTTTGGGCCGCGCCATGCTTTGCAAATTGGGCCATTTTTAAGCGCCGTTCTCAAGTGATTCTTCTATGGTCTATTTAAAAAAACTTGCTCATTTTAAATTAAAAAATGGTGATTTTAGTTTTATCCTAAGTCATACCTTTAAGATTCTTAGCTAAATTATATAAAAATTACACCAACATTCACAGGGCAAATTAGTTTCACTAGATTCTTCGTAAAATGTGAAAATGTCTTGATAGAGTATTTATTTGAACTTGCATATGTTAACTTTCTTTCTACGTATTTAGTCAAAATTAGAGATGTTTAACCTGAGACAAATCTTAAGCGTTACATAATAATTTTTTGAACGGAAGGAGTAATATTTTTCGTCTTGTCATTGTGGTATAGTAAACTACAAGCTGAGCCTGATCGAGAAGGACAGAAGGTGCCGGAGTTCTCAAGGAACCAGACTTTATTTAGTGATATATATATATCACGAGGTTGGGGAGAAAGCAAAAAGAGATAAAATTAATTGGGGGTGAAAGTGGCAGGATGAAAGCATGAAGCAATCTGGAAAGCACATGAGAAGGAGAGCGGTCTGAATCTGATGGTGGCAGCAACAAATTCAGTCCTGAAAGCACAAGAGCACAGAGTTTTTCTTTGGAAAAAAAGATAAGCACAGCAAGGCAGCACAGTAGAGAAGAATATGAATATATGATGAACCGATGAGAACGGAGGTCTTCATCCAGCAGATTTCGTTTTTGTTATTTTTTTGTTTTATTTAAACGCTACACCTGTTTGATTCAGCTTTTTTGAGCTTTGCACCAATCGCTCTGGCTCTGTCTGTAGACGTGCAACATCTGTAGAAGGCATGCGGTGATGTATGAAATCTCACGTCGACCGTTGATCTGTTTTGGAAAACATTTTCACGGGTGGATAACAACATGTTAATTATGACATTTTGCATTTTTGTGCTTACGTTACTGCCAGGAGCCGTGGAGGGTGGATAACATAACAACAAATGAATACAGCTGCTTTTGGTTGCTTTTCGAACAATGGTAAAAATACCATTGAGGAATGGATAACAGTGCCCAAATTAGAAGTCTCTCCCAACCGCCAAAGGTTAAGCTTGGTTGCCTCCTCCAACTAATCAAATTCCAGCCTGAAAATGCAAAAAAAGCATGTGTTGGGCGTGACGCACTTCTATGATCGCCGAACTCGGATCCTCTACGCCGTAACCTTGGCATGCATCGATCGCAGCGAATATGCCAACCTGATGATTGCTTCACTTTGTATAATACTCCTAATAATGGTAGAGTAATAACAATGGTATAAAGAGCGGATAAGGAATCTTGTTCTGAATCCAAAAAATATGATACTCCATGTCATCCTCGTCCATCCAATCACGGCGCGAAAACTTGCAGCCATCATGTGCTCGTGGTGATTGGTTTGGTTGAGCAACACATGGGAGGGGATGAGCAACATATGCGATGCGAGAGCGAGACGCACTCCAGTAGTCCAGTGCATGCAGGGCCGTTGCTACATCATGCGTGCACGAGCGTGGGAACGAGAGGGGGACCGGATCTCGAGACCAACGACAGACGTGACGGCCGAGAGCTTGAGCCAGCCGACAGGATAGAACAGGTTAGTCGTAGACGAACATAAATTTTCAGTCAGAATAGTATTTTTCTCTCACACCAAATCAGCTAACAATAATAATCGATGGTATACGATCGTATCAGCACCAGTCGAACATGCCGGAAATCACGGAGTGTGTGTACCAGTGCCAGGCACCGTGCACAAATCACCTTCTCTCCGTCCGTCCCATTCCGATCGCCAACTTGGTCAGGTGGGTGTCTGCAGTTGCACACGAGCAATCGAGCAGGCCGTCGAGCGTCAGCAGGCCGGCGGTCGGCCGGGTCGTCGTATAGCGAGGGAGACACTTGTTGGGCGGAGCCTTCCGTCCCGCGGCGGACGGACGGCGACGCACGCAGCTGAGCAGCTCACGGGTCACGGCCGACACGCCGCATGCTGTCTGGACCGGGGTCCGGGGGCGGTGGGGTCGTTCACTGGTGGAGCAGAGCACGTACGCTTCCGATCCCGATCGAGTCGGCCCCGTCCGCCGCCCGCGGCGGTCGCGCTCGAGCTCCCACAGCCATGAGTCCGGACGGGGACCTCCACCAGCCACCCGAGGTATCGCCTCCACAGAAACAAAGGCAAAGCCGTGCCCGACATCAACGCCTGATCGTTGCCCGGCGCCGGAGAAACCGACCCCGGCAGGGCACCTCCGCTCAACAGGTGGCCGGTGGGACAAGATCTAGCTATCGGCCAAGGAACTGCTCGCCAAGAAATATATTCTTTTTTAACGAGAGAGATTTGTACAAGTGAAAGAAAGATGGAGCTTTGACAGCGAAGAACTATTCACTGATCATCATCATTCAGAATGTCGAGTAACTAATGTACAAGGAAAGGACAGCAAGGACACGCACAGATCATAAGCTCCCTCGCGGGACGGCCACTAATAATTACAAAACTTTCCCAGCAATGGGCGAGGGAGCTAGCTAGCTTGGCCGGATTAATTAGCGGCGCCACTAGTTGGCAGCACACACAGTGACACACATCGGAGTCGGAGGTCTTGATTAATTAATGGAGTGGTTACGTCGGGGCCGGGCGCCGGCCGGTGATGCTACCTAGGTTAGGTAGCTAGTAGGAGCAGGCGACCCTGAGCATGGTGCGGCCGCGGAGCATGCCGCGGTACAGCGCCTCCCGGTTGGCCGGCATGGGCGTCCTCAGCGCCGCGGCGCACGACGGCTCGGCCTCGGCCTCGGCCTCGTCCCGCATCGCAGGGGCGGCGGCGGCAGTGGCGGCGCCATTGTCCTTGTTGTCCACGACGTCGTCCGCGAAGCGCACCCGCTTCTGCTGGCTCCCGCGCCGCGCCATCTCCCGCTTCTTCTTGTTCCGCTTCTCTGCATGCGACGCGCACGTACGGGGACTCCCGCCGTTAGGACTCTCAAACAAGTAACGCACCGGCAGTCCGGCACCGCACGCGCACGGCGCACGGCTGGTTGGGCACGCGCGCGTACGACGCCGCACCGCGGCAGAGGAGGAAGGAAGGAACCGAGAAGGAACGGACGGCGCGCGCGCACTTACCGGACGAGGAGAGGCACGGCCGGAGCCGAGGAGACGGGGCGTCGGAGTCGGACGGGACCAGATGCGGCTGCTTGGCGCGGCACAGGGAGTAGAGGACGAGCGTGCCGGAGAGCGCCATGGCAGTGGCCGCGATGGCGAGGCCCGCGTGGGAGCCGCCCGACGACGAGGACGAGGACGGCGCCATCCCGCGCCCGGGAGATCCAGCCAAAGAGTAGTAGCGCTACGAGCAGCAGCAGAGCCCGCCGGCGAGGGCCGAGCCGAGGGAGGGAGGAGGGAGCAGGGCAGTGAGGGAGTATTTTGGGCGGAGCGGAGGACGGAGGTCGTTGGGGGCGTTACGTTGGGCCGGGTGGTTGTCGGGGGACCGTGTCGTGAAATCCATTTCAAAAGCCGAACCCTGCTGCTCTATTATAATAAAGGAAGAAGAGAAGACGGGCTAGTCTTTTGGCGGGTCCGTCCGTCATAAGGTCACATTTGTTTACTACTAATCCAGATTTATGCTAATCCGCTGCGTGAAGTTTCTTGGAAACCATTTGGCCGTCGTATCATCTGAAATCCATTTCAAAAGCTACACGGATGACGTGAGAAAGGCATGTCGCTACACGGGGGCTCAATGCATGTCTTGGAGGGTGTGCTGCGGAGGGGGCGTAGCAGGTGTCACTCTCTCACTGGTGCTACGGTAGTCGGTAGCTTAGATGTGCCATCAGTTACAGTTCTTTTGATCTAAGCTAAAATAGTTGTGCGTATGAGCCTATCTAGGGTCGAAGGTACAAAAGTGCGAGATTATCTTCGGATGTCCACAGCAATCGAGCCAACCTACAACAATTACAAATAAAAGTTTCTATAATAATTTTGAAAACCAAAAACAATATCGGTTATCCAAATAACCTAATGGACTCAGGGTAGGTTCAACTTACTCTAGTTTTTTATTCACTCTTCGCCTCTCTCCTCCCTATCAGTTAACTTCGTGAAACTCTGATTGGTAGCATCCCCGTGTTGGGATCCGGCCCTAAATAGATTGATAGCATCATACGTTCTGATTCACATTTTATTTTTGTTATTTGTTATTATACCGTGTGAGGACTAAGGAGGCGATGCCAAGCGTGGCTCTGCGAGTTAGCACAAATTAGGCTGGATTCATATGGGAGCTGCATTCTTCAGCCGAAACAAAGTGCTTTCAGCGTGAAAACCAAATTCCATGCATGTCTGGACAGGGGAGAGCGATATCGTCGTAAGGATCTATTTGGATCACAACTGGATTGTTATAATACATGTGATTATTATAGTTAGGATTATGGATTATAATAATGAGTGTTTCGATCCCTATATTATTATGACTGATTAAAGTGAGAAGTTCTTATATTACCGTCTAGATGACGTCGAGATAATTAAGAGAGGAGAAGGTGGGGAAGGGAGAGGGTGCAATTTGGACTCCCCAAAATCATGTCTTTCCTGGATTATGAGATTTTAGTAATAAGATATTTCGATTGTAATAATTCATAACATAATCAGTTTTCTTTGGATCATAATCTGATTATTATAACCATAGGTGTTCAAATAGGGTGTAAGCCTGAAACATTTACTAGCAGCATTTATCCATAGCATATGATGACATAGGAGTAGTTAGTTAGGTGCATGATGATGGTATCGATGGATAGGATAGCATCAGCAAGCAAGAGAAAGTAGTACTCCTACCGTACCGGAGCGGTATACGACGGCCACAAGCAACACGTGCGCATTGCATTTGCATTTGCATTTGCATTTGCATCATCGGTCTAGACGGCCGGCCGGTCCACGCAAAATAAGCCTAAACTACAGGAGTGATAGCGTAGGCAGGACAGGAGTCGAGGCGGGCCGCGGGCAGGCGTCTTTGAATTTGATCCGGCACGGCATCCCCCATGGTTGGACACCGTCGCCATCAGCCTCCTGTGCCCTGTGACTGTGAGTGACCTTATAGCTCACGCACGGCGGCCTCGCCGAAATCGCCGTGTCCTAGCTAGTCCTAGTCCTCCTATCCAACGACGGCTGTTGCCGCATATGATTGCGGAATCCTGCTGTTTCCGTCGGCCTATCGATGTTGCTTGCACAGACGCAACTATCTAGTGCAGCCCGCCAGCGGTGACGCACACCGTGAAAGGGATGCCAAAAGAGAGGTGAGGTGACACCCCAGCACTTTGCACCCAGAGCTAGCGTAGTTTATGCAAGATTTGCTTACACACCAAGATTAGCTAGTTGGTAGTGCTCTGTTCGCTCGGAGGAATTCTGAAGAAATTTGAGAAATTTATAAGAGAGAAATACTGTTTTGGATAAAAAAAGAAGTGGATCAGACTAGATTTAAGGGCACACGAACCGGACCGGTATATCCTAGATTCTCAGGGTGACGTGACGTGGGGAGGAGTGAGTGGAGTGCTATGTGTGCGAGCAGCGCTAGCTCCGATTTGTTGCGGACTGACGATCCGTCCAATTGAAGCTGAGCCCCGGCCCAGAATTCTGCACTCTACTTCTAATATAAAGCGCAAACAAACCGTGTTTTCGCTACGCTTTGTTTAGAGCACCTACAAATGGGCCAAATTGGCGTGCTTTCCTGTTGGAGTAGTGTTTTTCAAAGACATGATGATGTACATACACTAGCGAAAACTCGGTGAGACACGCACCTACTAGACCATCCGTAAGACTGTCTCCAACAACGAAGCCATATGGACACCCAAACTCAAAATAGATAGCAAGTAGTAAGAGACTCAAAATTAGCCTCCAACAAAATACCTATACAAAAGACTTATTTTAGGTTGCCTGAGAGGCACAACTCAAATATAGACATCCTCTCTTCTGAAAACCTATTTGCAGAAAGGATTCTCTTTTGGGTGTTGTTGTTGGAGAAGATATCGAATAAGTATTAAACCTTTTGCCTGTAGCGCTACCCAAAGGACGAAAGGATTTTGTATTTTGGGTATTGTTGTTGGAGATAGGCCCGGTTTAGATTCCAAAAATTTTCACCCCAAAGTGTCACATCGAATCTTGCGGCACATGCATGGAGTACTAAATATAGACGAAAAAAAACTAATTGCACAGTTAGGTGAGAAATCGCGAGACGAAACTTTCAAACCTAATTAGTTCATAATTAGACACTAATTGCTAAATACAAACCAAAGTGCTACCGTAGCCAAAACAGACAACTTTCGCCATCTAAACGCGCCCATAGCCTAATGGACAAGTAGGCATCTCTGCTGTGAACTGTCTGCCCAAATAAAGTGCCAGGATTTTTCCCTTTGCCCGGCTGCACCACTCGGGATCCGGGGGGAAAGAAAAAGTGGATATGTGCCTGTGGAAAATCCAAATGTGGCAGTGAACCAAATCGACCCCATGGTGAGGCTGTGTTTAGTTCGCTAATTTTAAAAATTTAGTTATTCTAGTACTTTCGTTTTTATTTAGCAATTAGTGTTCAATCATAGATTAATTAGGTTCAAAACGTTCGTCTCGTAAGTTCCAATTAAATTATGTAATTAGTTTTTTTCGTCTACATTTAATGTTCTATACGCATATCGTAAGATTCGATGTGATGGCTACTGTAGTATTTTTGGGAAACTTTTTGGGAATTAAAAAAGCACTGATACTACAAATGTTGATGCATTGGTGCTTACTGTACGTACGTTGGAATTGGAAAACACATGTAGGAGGTAGTATAAAGCGACAACTATGGCACCAGGTGTCCTGGTCATGGCAGCGATCATCATCATCAGACGGAGTACTGGGGGGCCTTGGGGGAAGGGTGGGCAGAGACGAAACGAGCGGTGCGCGTCGCAGGCACATGCGTCCTTGTGCTTATCCACTCCGAGATCCGCACGCAGAGGCCTGCGCCATGATTGTTGGCGGGCGAACATGGCCGACCACGGGCAGACGACGAGCACGACCACGGGCAGGGGCACGGGCACGGGCACGGCCGCCTGCAGCAGCAGCAAGTGCAGCGGCTCGCCTGCTGAGCAAAGCAAAAGCAAAAGCGCCGGGCACGGGCAGTCCAGGCGGCTGACCCAGAGATTTTTTTTATTTCTAACATTTTTTTTAACTATTTTCAAATTTAACACAAAATTCTTTTTATTTTTAAATCTAACACTTTTGACCGACAACGCTGACGCACCATGCGATGACGTGGCACTTTCCTGGGCCTTCGCCGCTGACATGGTAGGCGCTGTCGCACCGTAGATCTTGGCGTGGCAGTGCCGCTCCATCACACACGGCGCGGCGAAACCGCGTCTAAGCGATGCGCCCTGGCTCCCTCCCTCCCTTTCTCTATCACTACGTCGAGGCCAGACGCCCGCGTCCTGAGCCCGCACCGTTCACCAGCGCCATCCTTCGCTCCCAGCGGCCTCCCGGAGGCCGCGCTGCTGCCGGACACCTCCCCCGCCCTCCCTCCCTCCCAGTTAGCCTCTAGGAGGCCGCACCGCCACCGTTCGCCCCCCCTGGGCGAACACCGCCCTCCCTCCCTGGCTGCCTATCTCCCTCCCCCCAAGCTTCTCATCGGCCTCCGTCATGGTATTCATGCTCTTATTTGTTGTTTGAACTGTGGATTCAAATATTACGATTGGTAGCTAGGGTTTAGAGGAATAGTAGGATTGGTAGCTAGGGATTGGTAATGGAGGATTTCTACTTAGGGTTTGGAGAAAAAGATTAGTTAATTTTCTCTATGTGAAGGCTAATTACTTAGTTATAACTATTAGTTAGAACTATCGGTGCGTAAGTGTATGTTATATTTTCTTTGTTTTAATGCAAATGGTTCACCTTTACATTGGTTTAGTACTTTTTTTGTTTTACATTAATTTGTGATGTTTTGATTGATGTTAAATTACAACCGTTTTATTAGATGGAAGACATGTATCAGGAGCAGTTGTGGCGAAAACGGGATCGTCTTAGAGAATTATACCCCGACGCGTCTAGCAAAGATGCCCCCGTACCTCCTGACCTCCCTGTCCCTAACGGTGACTGTGATTGTCTGGCCGACGTGTTTCAATCGAGACATCGAGACACAGCTACGTGTTGCTTCTACATATGCAGTCGTTTTAATGTAAGTGATTCTTTCTGTACCTTTTTTTCTTTATTTGTGTTACTAGGTTACTAATATTTTGTTGGAATCTTGTTGTGTAGGCCTGTGAGAGGTGCTTTTTCTTTCAGTTGATTGACGGTTCGGACAAGTTTGACCCAAGGTACCTCCTTTTCGACGATTGATGGAGAGGGAGACATCCACGTGAGCACTTCGAGCGGTGGGTTCCACCTCCCCCTAACCCCCGCCAATGACGGCTAAGGAGAAGCACTTAGCCGCAGTTAGATGACTCGAGGAACCTCCTTTGTGCGAATGCAGAGATCGAGGTATGATAAACCCTAGGAATACGTTAGAGTTTGTGTGTCCAAACAAGCATGAAGTAAGTGAAAAGTGTATCTGTTGAAATGTTGAGCTATATGTGTTCATGTACTAATGTCACCTTTTTTAGGTGTTTTCAATGAAGAAGTGTCGTTTCAAGGAGTAACTGTATGGTCCTAAGAGTCGATGGCTGGAAGAGCCGCCAAAGGCAAAGAAAAAGAAGAAAGAAAGGCTAATTTTCAAAGCACCTCCTGTCATGTGCGAATGTGGTGTTAAATCTAACTACGGTCTAGTCCCTTCGAAGCTTAGAATAGGCCATTATTGCGGCCATATGGTTGACTATGATGAGGTTGGTTACTGTTGTGGAAAACATGAAATCGTTTTTTTTCTTTTGCTAAGACTTATGATCTAATTTTTTTGTTTGAATAGAGCACTAGGAAATATAGGTGGGAATCTTATGATGGTCAAGCTAAGTTCTTGGATGAACTAAAGGGGAGGCAAGTAATTACACAGAAGAGGGGATATGGATCTGACTACGTCGACCTCTTCGTTAAACATCGGAAGAAGGACATGTATGAGTTTGCTAGACAGCGCGATATTCGTAACCCAATCGGTGTTAGACTTAACAAATGGGGGTTAGAGAGATGGAGGGCGTTAGAGGAGGAGAGGGCAAGGAAGGAGGCAAGGGAGGAGGAAAGAGTACAGATGTAGGTCTTAAACGACCATGTTGTTGCATTGTGTGCCAGTGAGTCATTGGAAGCTGTGGCAGAACCTCCTAAGTTATAGGACCCACATGCACTTATCACTGTCCAACGACCTTTTACATCTATGCATATGTTTCCGGTAACTTAAGAAGACTGTCGGGTGTCCTCGGGGAACCCCGAATCATCCATGATTTCCGAGCAGGATCATGTTACAGAGTCATTACAGTATTACAACATTTATTCAAATATCTACACCAGAGTAAAAACAGCGGAAGTCTTACAATAACATAATTTACAAAACAATAGTTTCAAACCTTATAACTAAGTTCGATGATTATTACAAAACGAAATAGTGGAGTGGTATTATAATATAATACAAAACACACAGTGAAACTGCCCTGCCCAAGGGCCACACATTTACTTCTCCTCGTCATCACAAGGAACAACCGTCATGCAGCACGATCCAAAATAGATCTGCTCATGAGGCTCACCTGCAACAAGGGTCAATGAACCCTGAGTACAAAAGTACTCAACAAGACTTAACCGAAATAAAACTGAAAAGACTCAGGAATGCAGGCTTAGGGATTCAAGGTATGGTTTTAGCAATAATCAAAGTTATTTTGCGTAAAAGCTCTTTAACAAAATTCTTTATTTCGACAGTTAAAACTTCATAAGTACCACATATGAATCTGCCATGATCCGTAATGAGATCATGAACTTCATATCAATCTCTTTCTCAAACCTTACTCAAGTTCCAATTATTAATACTACGATGATGAACCATGAGTTGAGTCTCCATAACCGAGGAGCAACGACGATTCGAACCGATTAAAAACCCAGCTGGGAATTCCAGACCACACGACATATGTAGGTCCCTGACCTCCATATACCAACCTACCCTCGGATCCTCTAAAACAAGAACGGGTCCATGCCACCTGAGAACACAGTACTCCACCATTCTAGCCCATGGCCACGTGGGTACATGCTATTCCCGCCATCTCTCCACTCCCAGTGCGCGAGTAGCCATTCTCGTACTAGAATCGCCAAGTTAAGGCTTACCGAAGTATGTGGTTAGTACTACAAAGTCTCACCTCATGCAATTCAACAACGGTACGGACCTTAATCAACACAGGCGAAAAGAACCCGCTCACAAGACCTCCATGTCTGGTGGCTCACACTCACCGAGTCCGCCCGGTCTAGATTTATTACTCCACATTCCCATATCACATGATAACATAAGTTAACCAAAATTTCGTTTAAAGTTTGTAGGTGATAGGTAATCACTCGACTTTCATCGTTCTACGCATAGCTAAGTAAAACTAGGCCTATACAAATTTAAAACTAGTAATATGGTAAATATGGAATAACAAGGTTGGTAATGCACCCATTTGTTTTTCACTTGACTCCTAATCACTTAATGTAGTAAAGAGAAGCAAAAGCGAAATCAATTTGTAAAATACAAGGTAGGGTTGTATGCATCCGGGGCTTGCCTTCATTGACGGAAAAGTCCGGTTCCTGCGACGTTTCACAAGTATTCGATCCGACCTCAACAGACAGATTAACCTCCTCAACAACTTGATTAACTACCACGTGTTCACCTTCGTTCACTACATGTAATAACAATGCCATGTTTAACATGATGCGGAATACGAAACGTGATGCTCGATGATGGATGCAAAAATTAACAATTTGAATACAACTTTCCTTCGCGGTACAGTTGTAAGTCAAACAAACTAAATCTTTTTCATAACACATACATCAATTGCCAAGGATCATTATCAACAAATGACCCAAGGTCATCACTTAATCAAAATTTCAAACAAAACCTAAATCATTAAATATTACTATTTGCTTTTATGAATTAATTATTTAATTCAAAATTATGAAATAAATCAACTTATTCTGATTGAGCTCAAAATTTTAGTAAATATTCATTACATGATAAGTAAGTGGCAAAACAAATTTCATAATTTTTGGACAATTAAATAAGCCTAGAAAAATCATGGAAATCCATTTATTAATAAATTGAGCAATTTTTATCACATTCAAAAAGTACTGAAAAACAACATTTCATATTTTTCCTAAATACTATACATCATAGAGAGGTCACACAAAACTTTTCATAATTTTTGGAGCTCTAAATAAATCTATACAAAAATAACAAAAACAGACACTATTCATTCAAACCTAAAAATAGAAAAATCCATTTTGAAATCACTGAGTCACTGACACCTTGACCCCACCTGTCATCCCCTTCCTCCCGCACTGACTACGGCAACGACGGCGCTGACCGGCGATTTCTCGACGACGGCGAGACCAACGGCGACGGCCAAAGCACCAAAACACTCCCCTCGACTAGGCGCATCATTCTAGGGCACAAGCTGGACCAGCTACGGACTGGACCGAGCACTACGCCGGCCATGGCGACCACGGCGGTGCGGCTACGCTACGCTGGTGACGTGAGACCAGTAAAGCTTAAACAAATGGCCTAGGAAGTATCAGCAGCTCACCTCAAACGCGACTGAGTAGAGCACAAGGCCAGAGGAGCAATGGAGAGGTGGGTCGATGTTCCGAGCAAGCACGGTGGAGCAGATCGTCGTCGGTGAGAAATCAATGGGTCATGGAGTACCACAACATCGTGGCAAAGCTGAAACAAGACTCAGCAGGGGTAGAGGATCACCGTAACACGCTGGCCACGGAGAGGCACGCTCGATGGAGATGCTGTCGGTCGTGGGGAAGAAAGACGACGCGCGGCGAAATTTGGCGAAGTCAGACAACTATGACTGGTTGGATGGGTGCGCAAGAAAGGGGCGAAGCTGTTGAGCACTTTGTTGTGATGACATAGGCACTGGTTCGACGGCGAGGGCTCAACGGAGCTGCGGCAATGGCGCCGGGAAAACAGAGGAAGGGAAACGGCGAAGAATGGCGACGGCTTAGGCCTTAAGGAGCGGCCAGAAGTGCAAGGAAGCCACGCAGGAGCCTTTCCCACGCCAGCGCAAAGCTGAGGACGTCCACGCGCGTGTCTAGAAGCGAACCAAAGGTCGCCGGCGGTGTAGCTACGGTGGTGAACACTGTTCACAGTATTTACAAGTTTGCCATTCGCCAAAATTCACAAATTACTCTCAAATTTTCATAACAACTCAAAAATCTCCAAAGACAAAAGTTGTTTAAAATCAAAAGTTCTACAACTTTTCTTTTATAACCAACCCCTAATTCAGTTTAGATTTTGAAATGAACTTTTGAATTCGAATAGGGGAAATTTAACGAATTACGCCTTTTTGAATTACTCCAAATTTTACGAAACAACTTGAAAAACTCTAATAATAAACTTTGTATAACTTGTCAAGCTCTACACTTTTGCTTTTGGGCTCAACCCCAAAATATGCTTAGATTTTTTAAATGGATTTTTAGGGTAGGATTTAAATGCTGAAAATCAGGGTTTTCTTGAAAATTTAAAAATCCAAGCAAACTTTGAACTTGAGTCAAACAATACAATTCAACACATACCACATAAATATAAACTTGTTTTAGTCTATGCATCTCAAAGTTTTCACCAAATGCTAAATGCTTTGCAATGCGTATGATGACATGTTAGGTTTTAGTATTTAAACACCCGGGGTGTTACAGAAGCCTTGTTATTTTCATTGCCTTCTTTTAAATGTAATATAATTGTGTTGCTAACTTGTTGCATTTCATACATGAAGAGATTAGATGCAACGAGGACCATGCCATAGAGATAGCCCATGCAAGATTTGAGGAAAAGAAGTTACATGAGCATAGAACGCGAGCTGGTCGTACCGTTCAATCTTTGATTGTGTTGTCCAATGAGAGGGACAAGGATGAGGACAACACTATCAGGTTTAGTGATCTCATCGCTCTAGCTGAGGTAGGCTTGTAGGCATAGGAAGCTAAGGACGACACTGGTAGACTGAGCGAGCTCATCACTCTAGCAGAAGCGGACTTACAGGCTGAGGAGGATGACGACGTGTTCTTCTCTCAGGCCGTAGAGGCTGCAGATGAAGCGGAGGCCGCTTACTACAGGCGATAGGTAGATCAGGGTAATGTAGGTGAGCCTAGGCACATGAACGAGGTGAAGGAGGACACTTCTCTCAGGGCATAGATGAAGTGGAGGCCGCTTACTCTAGGCCTGTAGAACGCCTGAGCCCTTCCCTTAAGACTCGTGAAGTTGAAACGCTGCTTCATTGGACAACCTTGACAATTATATGGCTTGGGTATAGAAACGTGGTTGGACCATTTTAGTACACTTACTAAATACCAAATGGATAACAAATTATAGCATTCGAGTATCTTACCACGTATCTCTGAAGTAGGGCTCTCTATGGTTGTGTCTCCTCCCTAGTGGTAATGGTGTACACATCTTCAGTGACATCTTCCTAGTTGTCCTCGTCAATTGCATCCTCAATGTAGGGGGGCTTAATATGTGTCCTCATAGACCTATGAAGCCACCGCACATACTCATCGAAGGTGTGCTGGTCATGTGGGGGACCCATATCGACCACTCGCCACTCCCTGGTCTCCCACAGCTGGATGAACTCGTAGTGCTTCACGCGCCAATCCTTATCCTTGTACCTTTCCTATAGTCAAACCTACAACACAACGATAGTTAGTTCTACCACACACACACACCTCACAATTGTAACTTTGTGGTGTCCAATGATGCACCCTTGCAATTTTTGGTTGGTGGAGTAAAGCGGTGGTGGGTAGCCTGTAATTCTTTTGAACTGCTTGCAAAGCCTAATGGGCAAGTGGATCTCGACCACGTGAAAGAAAATAAAAGGGACGTTGCAGCGATACTTGTTGGACTCTTCCCTAGTGATAGGACTCAGGTACTCTTGGAGCTCCGGATCATCCCAAGGACACCAAGTGACATGAATATTTCGTAATTGAGTTAGCTTGTGATATAGTGTACATCCAACAAGACACATGTATGATACGAAAGAGAGCGCAACCTAGTGCTGTGTTAGGACATCGAGACAGTCTGTGTACTCCCTGTACTTGCGCCTCGCATTCCTTCTAACTAACTATGCTTCCTTCCAAATATATAAAGTAGTAGGCAGTGTATCTTGCCAGTTCCAATGCTGCATTTAACACGACAATGGATTAGCCAATCATAATTTCATGATATTTAATAGCTTCAAAGTAACTAGTGAACTAAAGTACTTATAGGCAAACTATTAAGAAGGGGCCTCCCAACGGGCCATCTTTCCTAACACCAAACCTGGAGTAGGTAAGAGCAACCACCAAGGCTCGCAAACCCTGAGGTGCGACGGCAGGCAACGCATAGCTGTCGATACATCCATGCTAGGACCGCACTGCCCCAGCTGTACATTGCTATGTTCTCCCTCGATTGGCGTATTAAGTTAAGGAAAATCTAGCTGATGGTGTTGCCTGACGCGTCTAGGAATAGGAAAGGGCCAAGGAAGTGCTAGAGCCACACTCTAGCGAACCTGTCGGTCTCAGCCTCATCAGCTTGTGGGTGCAAGTTATCGAAGCGCTCTTTTATCCATGATGATGAAACATTGGAAGTTTTTCTGAAATTTACCAAAGACAATGAGACGCGATGGATTTAGGAAATCAATGCAAGTATTAAATAGGGTTCAATTGCTTATTTTTTTGCATCCTCATCGTCCGGTGGAAGAAAGCCATAGAACTAAGCTATCAGCTCTCTCCAGTGATCGTTGTCAACTATACCTATCACTGGAAGTCCCCCCAACCGTAGGCCAAAGATAGCCTTCACGTCCTACATGGTCATGGTTATCTCACCGCAAGGTAGGTGGAACGTGTGGGTCTCAGGTGTAACACCCTCGGTGTTACACCATAAATCATTTACTAAAACATGTCATGAGCATCATATTTATGTGTTAATGCCTGTGATAAAGTGTGTATATCAATTTCTATAACTCGAAACGATCAACTAAAATGCGAAATGAAAGTTGATTCGATAGTCATATTATATCACTTAGGGTTTTAAACCAATTTTTATTAAGCAAAAATGCTATAGAACATGTATGTGATACTTAAATAAAGTTTGAAGTACAAACTTTGTAGATGACAATGAAATACTTGCGGTCAAAAAATGATATTACTAGCTAATATTTCCACTAGATTAGAAATCGCAAATAGAAATCAAATTCAGCTCAAAAACTTAGAAATTTTCAAGTTTGCCAACAGTTAGACACGACTATATTTAGCAATTTATTGTGAGAGATTGGGTTAAGGAGTTATGTAGTGTTATAGCTCAATTTGGTAGTCTCATGTGCCATCTTGAGCATGGTGAATATGGTTTAGGTCTTAAAGCAATCGTTTGGTTGTGTTGAACGCTTTAAAATTCGTGCGTGTCACTGTCTCGGTTTGGTTGGCGCCGGGTGCGTGGTCACCGTGCAGCCTTCTCATGCTGTGCACATGGCTGTGTCCCACGTGGGCAACCATGTCGCTGCGCTTGGCTGGTCGAGCCGCCTGGGCTTGGCTGAGGCCAGCCACAACGAGCCGTTGGCCCCGCGCCCTGCTGCTTTGCCTCACGCTGCCGTTTGGGTGTCGTCACATCCGCACTGCCAATGCTCCTCACATCATGATGCTGTCGCTATCGTTGTATCATTGTCATGTCCACGCCAGTCCCGCCAAGGCATGGACGAGCCAAGCCCACTACCGCGCTCCATTTCTCTCTTCCTCTCTTCTCTCTCTGCTTTCCACCGCCATCGAGTGGCGTCACGGTGGGTCAGAGAGCGAGCACCTCTCATCAATTCCTCATGCTTGCATCTCCGCCTTTATGCCCCATCTCTAGCTGACCCAACCCCGCCTTGACTCGTGTCATGCTAAGCTTCAATTTTGGAGCTTTGCCCGCCACCGTGCCGTTAAGGCTCGTCATCGCCCGCGTCATGGCCAGCCTCTACCACTTCACCCGCGCCAATTCCTCTGCACCACTAGCTCGCCTTGGCTCCCTTTTTGTCGGGCGCATGCTAGTCACAGCTCTAGTGCCACCTTCTCGCCATTGATGCGGTCGTGCCTTTGTGGTCCCTTGTTCACCTCGCAGTGCGCATGTGGCCAGCCTCGCTCAGGTGGTCTCTGGCCAAGCCGGCTTCTCGATAAGGTCATAGGTGAGTTGTCGTTGCTCACCCATTACCCATACCGCCTTGTTGTTGCTGCAACTCACCAGAACACCATCGTGGAGAGGTCCTTGTACGGCGCCCCAGCTCATCCAACCGCCGCCCATCGTCTCGCGTTGAACCCTAGGTGAGCATTGGCCTCGTAGATAGGTCAACGTGGGTTCCGTGCGGCTGGCGCGTGTAGAAAAGGCAGGGGGCCTTACCGTTGTAAAGAGGAGAAAGATCTGAGGGTTCCATTACAAAGTCGTTGTCTATAGAAATAGTACGTGTAGTGTTAGTGCTATTTTCTAATAACGCGAGGGCATTTTTGCTAATGTGCCAGCCCGTGTGGGCTTCCTCGCCGCGAGCCACCTCGCGTGCATCGGCCGATGCCACATGGGCCACACCATGGGCCGCCATGCGCTCGTGCGCACTGCATCGCGTGTGGGCCGTGTTGGGTCAAAATCAATTTAGCTTTTTCATGGAGAATAGAAATAGCTTTTCATTTTAATTCTGAGCTAAATTTTGGAAATTAATATAAAATCATGTATGTATTCAAAAAATATGAAACTAATTTTGCTAAGTTCCTAAAATTGTGCTCTATCTGTTAGTGTATTTAGTTCATATATATACTTGTTGATACCAGGAGCTATTAAATCATTTGAGAGTGTTTAATATTATTAGGTTAAATATTGTAGGAATTTTTGTGGCAAAATGGTGATAGCTTTAGCTTTGAAAATTTTATAGTAGCTTCATGGTATTATTATGTGTTCACTGTAATTTTTGTAGCTTTAGAATAGACTTAACATAAGGCTAGTTAAATGCTCTTTGTTTCAAATATACATTAAATCATTAGTAGAAATAGAGATATATCCTTCATTTGTAAAGTTAGGTGTTTGTTAGTTGAACCCAACACTTTACTTGATGAAGATGATAGTTAGCTTAGTATCTTAGTGATTAGAGCTAGCTTAGTAGTTTACCATATGTATTCTTATTTTAAGAGTTGTTATTGCCGAAATGCTAAGTATTGCATCATCATTGCATGCATGTAGAGAATGAGTTGGCAGAGATCATGACCATTAGAGATCACGAGTTCGAGGAGGTGATCGAAGAGTATGAGGAGGAGATCCTCGTGTAGGAGGAGGTCCCAAAGCCGCCACTGACTAACTGAGCTGACACCACGTCTGCCCAAGGCAAGCCCCGGTGCATAACCCTTATTTTGAATAATCACTAAATATATATATGTGTGTGATGTGCATTTACATTACAGGCTTATTATTGAAACTACATGTATAGATATACCTACCCATGAGTCCTACTAGCATAGGTCGAGTAGCTGCTATGCTTAGGTTTTTTGGTAGCGTGAGTAACCTATCGTTACTCACAATAGGTGATTATTATTATTACTCTCATCATAAAATGGTAAAAGAAAATGGAGATCGGGTAGAGATATGGTACGGGTATTGGTGGGTGTAACAGGTTGTGTCCTGCGGCTAATGGGGCACAGCTTGGTTATACTGTTTTCCCTATCTGTGTTGGTTAAGGACCGACCGTTGCATTAGATTCTAGTCAGGTCACAGACTTATTATCCTGAGCACATACTTGCTTATGGGAGCGGGAAGGCTCGTTGCTCTCTTGCCATGAGTTCTGACTCTTTTTGGACCGACTGATTAGAGACGGGGATGGTGGAGGTCTAAGCACCAGACTGAGTCCGGGACTCAGGTGTGGGGCTTAGAGTCCAAGTTTGGACAGGGACCTAGACCCTTTGATAGGAGAGTGATGGGTTAGTCCTGTTTGTGCCTGGGGTACAAGTGGGACGTGTGTTTTGGGGTACCAAGCTGGGCTACATTGGTTCATGAATCGCCGTGTAATACGGTATGACTTGTCTACGATCTAGCACTGTAGTAAGAATTGGAAGATGAAAGATGGTGAAATGGATCTGACTGCTCAACTTTTGCTTAAAAGTAGAATAGGTGCTTACATAGAATTGTTAGCTAATGATCTAATCATGACTGCTACTAAAACACATACATAACGATTCACTACTAGTAATGCTTTTTCGTAAAAAGAAAACCCAGCAAACCATAAAGCCTATCATATCATGATAAGAGGGCCACTATGTTGGGTCAAGGTACGGCTCGAAGCACTTCTCCATATACTAAGGGTGTTCGAATGAAGATACAAGGGTGACATGTATGGTAGACCCTTAAAGTCATATCTGTGGACCTTGCAGGCAGTGATCATGTGAGATCAAGGGGCATGCATGATCTAAGGGACGTTGCAACTGCACTCTACTTTGTCAAGATCAACTCGGTAGTTCCGTCCACCATAACTTTCACCGCCCAAGCGTGTGCCACCCTTTCCCTGTACACTAAAGACATGCCAGCGAGGTCCATACGGCTTGGCAGTATGCTGCTTGGCCAATTCCTCGGCCTCCTTCAAATGTTTTGTTCCGGCCTTTCTAAATTGCCCATGTTCAGCTAGATTCCTTTGAGCAAGTTTCCACCTCTTGACAAAATATTTGTTGCACTTTTGAAACAAGAACTCAACAATTTCAGACACAGGCAACGACCGAACTCTGGTGAATACACGGTTGAAAGACTATGATGAGTTGGTGGTCATGATGCCGTACCTAAAACCGCCCTCATCATATGCTAACGCCCATTTAGCTTTCTGTTCCATCAGTGCCTCTAACCAGGCCTTGCCTGCTTTATTTACCATCTTGTCTAGTTCTCTCTTTGTCTCCTTGAACTGGTGCTCTATACGTACACAACATAGAGCCTTTACCTTGTCACAAACCTCCTTCTTTTTCTGACGCTGCCAGAAATTAGCAGCAAAATGTCACATGCACCATCTGTGCACTAGAGGCGGGAACCCATCGATATGTTCACCTACAGCATTAAGAATCCCTAGGTGATGGTTTGAGATCAAACATATAGTGCGAGATAGGCCAAACACTTGTACATGTAGAAGCCGCATGAATCATGACCATGATTCATTGTTCTCTCCCTCTGCCAAAGCAAAAGCCATGGGTACTATCGGGTCCTTCGGATCAACAACAGCAACTATCATCAAGGTGTCCCTATACTTTCCTGTCAAGAAAGTGCCATCAACAAGTATGATTGACCGATAAAACTAGAATGCATGTTGCGTCTGCGCGAACGACCAGAACACATGATGCAGGACATGCCTCAACGGGTCCTCAAAATACATCCCTCCGGTGTCTACAAACCATTTCAAGCCAGGGTTGTAGTAATGCATTGCACATAATATTCAGGGAACCCTATTGTACGCGTCCTCACAGCTACCCTAACGAATAGCTAAGGAAAATTTGCTTAGCACGTCAAGCCTTTCTATACTTCACATCATACTTAATAAATCCGGATATGGACTGTTGTAACAAAGACACCAAAATGTCATTAGTATCATCAACGAGCCCCAATATACGACGGGCAAGGTAACATGCAGTGAGCTGCTGATGATTTTCCTTCCTCTTATTTGATAGGCAAGTGTGGGGTTGGACCACTTACTTATCCTTCACTTGCCATCACTCTGTCTCTTTCGTGCATTTAACCTCCACATACAACCATTTTTGCTTATCACGTGGTACCTCAACTCCTAGTCCGAATGAGTGATGGTGTACGTCCTATGATGATACACAGCACAGTCCTAAAGGAACAGCTTCATCTCTGACATTGTATTGAATATCGTCCCCTTGCTAAGGATTTCATTCTCATGGTCATACAATGATTTCCTATACATCTGCAGACCGGTGTCACAAGCTGCCATATCCATCATGTCAACATCCCTATAGTTCGGAACGCACTGAAAGGTATGTTCATCAACCTCAGTTGCATAAGCTCTGTCGCTGTGTAAGGTGGTGGTGGAACGTACTGTTGTGCTTTGCTAATTCTACCCCATGAATCATAGGGGGTACCACCCTCTGGCAAATCTGTGACTAATCTACCCTAAGCCGGCATAGCATGAAGTACCTCAGTAGGTATTGGTAATGGCATAGCATGAACCGGTACTGGCATGGCATGAACCGGTGTTGGCATAGCATCTGTACCTCCTTGGTCATCATCAGAATTGTCTGAATCACTGCTAACTACATCATCGATCTTATCCTCCTCCTCCTCCTCCTCCTCCTCCTCCTCTTCCCATTTGAACTCGTTCACATCGAAGTCATTGTTTATATAGCCTACTAGAGTTGAATAAAACTGCTCCTACGTTAACTGACCATCCAAATCCATGGTACCCTGAGTTGGTTCTCCTTCGACCCCCAATTCTTGTTCATTGCCTCCAACACCGTCATTGGACGGCCCATCATGGAGACCCTGCATCCTGTACCCATTCTCCACCACCACCTCAGCCATGGGCACATTGAAACCATGGAGCACCCTATTGTAGCGGGACTAGTGAGCAGGGTCGCGCAAGGGCATCAGGATATAGTTTGTCCTAGTCTTCCCACTATCAAACCTCCCCTTCAGTGTGAAATCACTGCCAAACTTTTCATTCAAACGGACACAAAGGTCGTTGAAGCTAGAAGGTTCATCAAACCATTCTAATTCTTCTTCCATATCTTCAAACATACCATCTTCTTTCCTAATACTTCCTTCATAAAAAAACTCGGACACAACAATCCATCTACAAAAGCATTTGAGGAAACTTCATCAATGCGTTGAAATCATCGTATCACGCACTACTAAGTACCAACACATGAAAACTAGTATCTATACTAACTACCATTACTACTAGAAACTAACTAAACCCTAACTACCTAACCAATCCCTAAACCTAAAGTCCTAACTAACAATAGCCTATACCCTAAACCACTAATCCTAACTAACAAAAACCTAAACCCTAAATTACTAACGAAACCCTAAATCCAAAATCCTAACTAACAAAAACATAAAGGCTAACTATCTAACCATACCCTAAATCCTAACTACTTAACTATACCAAATCACTAACAATAATCAATTGATTCAAAATTTAATCACCAAAATGAGGATCTTGAGGGGGGAATACCTTAGCAACAATGGGGAGAGCTCCTGTGAGTCAGCCCCGACGACGGAGAGGGCCGCCGGCGGCGGCGGTGGCCGAACGACCACCCACCAAGGGAGGCGGTGCGGGCAGCCAAGGGGCTGACCCCCAGCCTATCACCAGGGGAGGCGGCACGGGCGCAAGTAGGGAGGCTTGGGCGGCGGTGGACGAGCCAAGGGAGGGGACGGCGGCGGTGCGCGGTAGCAGGCAAAAAAATTCGACCCTGACTACCTGAGCGAGCGACACCAGCAAGGAAACCGACACGGCGACACCCGCCCCGTGCTCTCGCTTTCTCGGCGCTCAGCAGCACCCCCCCCCCCCCCCACCCCCACCCCTTCCTATGCACTCGCTGCACAGACGCAAGACACCGTCCTCGAGCGTACCTCAGGAGCCGTCACTGTCGGGACACTTGTCGCCGTTGTGGGTGACCAACAACGCCCTGGGAGACTCTGGGGTACGCCGTGTGGTGCCGGTGTGGCCACTGTTTCTTGAGAAGCTTTGGTTATCGTTGGTTGATGGCAAAAAATTGATTGCGTCAATATCAAATTTTTGCAGCCATATGATTTGCTAAACAAAACTTGCTAGCATCCACAATAATTTTATTCAAGTTTTGGAACCTTTGCTTGTTAATAATGTGTAGTGCCCAAGATAGAAGACATACGGAACTCATATCATCATATCTCCCGACACTTAAACCTTCAAAGATAGATTCGGTTTGCTGTTCCACTTACTACCGCTCCTCAAACCCTAAACCCCCTATCCGTCGGGTACTCGGGTCCAGAAATGTCAAGAGGAAATCCAAGCACAACAAATACCTGCAAACGATCCACACGTCACGCAGTAAGCGAGTCTTGCTGCATTGCTTCAGTAACGGACGAACCAGCCACCAAACCAGATCGAACTAGTCTAAGCTACTTTTACGACACAATCAGACAATGGGCAATCGCCTTATCTCCGTCTCCGGAAAAAAACTAATCATCGGACCTTGACCGACGATGACATGCAAATCTTTGTGGATATTGGCGGAAACTGGTGGACGAAACGCAAGGGGGTGCCAGTGCCCATCGCACACCAACCCAAACGAAGCTTCTCACCGGTTTCCTAGAAACCTCTGAAGCGCCCTTTCAATTTTCCTTCACATAGGAGTATAGTGTATGGTTGATTGCTTTCGTCAGCGATGTAGCTTTCAGCCGTTCTAGAAGATCAGAGCAACTGAACAACCAAGAGGCAGGCAGGCTGTCAAATACCAGCCATAGAACTGTCCTGTGGTTCCCACGATCCTGGTTTTTCCACATCTCAAGGAAAAAAAATAATGGCTTATCTTTTCTAGAAGCTCCTTTTAGGAGCGCCAGGCAAAACAAGCTGTTGTTCCCGTCCCTGGAAACGATATCCACATCATAGCATCAGGATTCAGGCAGAACTGGCAGCATTACCTTCTCCCGTTGTGTTCAAAGCACTGGCAGACCACGTACACTACGAACTCTAGGAACATGCAGCTGGAATGGCCGATTCAGCAACCGTGATTCACTCGCAAGGTTGAGGGGGCGTTTGGTTCGTTTCCCAGCCGAAGGAAGCCAGGCCACGGTTGGCCAGGCCCGACGCATGCATGCGAGGCGAGCGTGATTGGTTAATCGGTTTCATCCGGCCAGGCTACACACAGATGGCGATTGGTTGGCCCGCTTCCTTTCTGCCTCGTGCATGCGCCCTCTCACGCGCGTACGCGCGCTGCGCCCGCGCCAGCCAGGCTCGGCAAAAACGGATTCGAAATCCGTTTTTCGGGAGCCAGGCTCGGGGTGGCTCGTTGGCTCGTTGCACGCCAAGGGTCAAACCCAGAACCCCATTAAGGCCTACTTTGGCAGCAGGGAATCCCTCCGGGATCCAGGCGTTTTCCCGGGGCGAGAAGCCCGCGCGGAAACTGGCCACGGGCCAGATTACGGTGCCGTTTGGAAGCTTACGCGGAGGGGGAGGGTAGCCCGACCCACGCGTTTTCCCCGGGGCGCCGCCCCACGTCCGACACCGGGCACGGTTCCCCGTCCGCTCACAGATCGCTCTGTCTATCCTTCGACGCGAGGAGGCGAGGACCGAGGAGGCGCTGTGCCCGCCTGGGGATGGAAGGGCACGAAGGAGAAGCCGCTCCCTTTGCTTCCTGACGACGACGACTCGCGCCGCAGCCGCGACACCGTGGCCGCCGACGCCCGGTGCACGTCCAGCAGCGTCCGCCCGGGCTCCGGCGGGATGCGGAACGCCGCCGCAAGACCCGGGGGCACCAGCGGCTGCGACAGAGGGGTCAGCTCGTCGTTGCCTGGGAGCCCCGACTCCCACTCCATCACGCGCCCGTCGTCGTCGTCACCGCCGCCGCCGCCGTAGCACACCATGTGAAGCTCGTAATCGTCCACCGCCTCCTCGCCCAGCCGAATCGATGGATGGATCCCCACCTACCCTACACACCTTCCTAATCCAATTCGAATCCCCAAATCAATTCAGCAGCACAGGCACAGCAGCAACCCAGATCAATCAACCAATTCCCATACAGAATCGAGCAATCCAGCGACGTCTCCGTCGATTCAACCGCCGGCGGCGGCGGGTGAGAAGTGATAGGGACAACCGCCGGCGGCGGCGGGTGAGAAGTGATAGGGACAAGGACGGAGATATTTGTGTGGGCGTGGAGAGAGAGAGAAGAGGAGCTGCTGCCAAACAGCGACAGGGAAACTCCCCCACAGGTGGTAATCTTCCCTGGGGCAGATGCAGGAATCAAAAATCCAAATAATTCCACGTGCAGGGTTATCTGCCCAGGGTAAATTGGCCTCCGCTGCCAAAGCAAGCCTAAGGCTTCCAAACGCTGGGAAACTGCATCCCGAGAGCCAGGCCAGAGTATATAGAAGGAACCAAACAGGCCCTGAGTGACGTTAATGTCACTAACCTACCTGTACAAACGCGGCATGCTCATGTTCCACATGAAGCACTAAGCAGCTTTTACACCTGCGGACACATCTGAACTAAAATACCATACAAACCCCTTATGCACCTTGCGAGTTTTTTTTTTTTTTTTTTTTTGCCATCTGCTTTGGCATCTTTTATGCACATACAACCCCTTTTTTGCACCTTGCTTTGGCAATGCAAATACAGCAACTGGGTCATTGGAAACCATAAGGAAGACTAACGATACGGGCGGATTATTACATTCACTAGGCATTGACTTGTGCCAAGTCGCCGTGGAAAATACATACAGGTATAACCAGCACCCTTTTTGCCGGGCAATTTTGTAGTCAGTAAAGGTCACAGCTCCCAGTCTGAGTTAAGGAGCACAAGGAATTGTAATTAAGTTAGGAGAGTTTCCCTGTGTGTTACAGTCTAACAAAACTCGCCCCAGACGGGGGGTAAAACAAGCCTTCGGAAATTCACGGTGAACAGTTAAGTCGGTGTCGATGGTGTCATTAGCTGAAACGTGAGAAATGTAGCAAATGAGTCATGGGTTTAAATTAATAAAGAGAACGCATCCAAAGAAAGTGAGATACAAGAAAATGAGTAGCAGGACAAAATAACTGAAGGGGAATTAAATGATTGAAAACAAAAATGACTAGGTGAAACACTGTCAAACTTTAAGCATTACCATATTCAAATCAATGAAGGGGCGGGCCTAGTGCAAGCGGTAGAGTCTTACCGCCTGTGACCGGAAGGTCCCGGGTTCGAGTCGCGGTCTCCTCGCATTGCACAGGCGAGGGTAAGGCTTGCCACTAACACCCTTCCCCAGACCCCGCACAGAGCGGAAGCTCTCTACATATTCAAATCAATCAAGCCATATATAACAAGAAAAATGTATTCTATTAATCTTGCACATATGAAATGTGGGGGGGGGGGGGGGGGGGGGAATGTCACCAAGCACCAGAATAGATAGCACCAAACAAACACATGCACAAATTTAAGCTTTAGGCCAAATATATGAGAAATACTGGTATTTTCTCTGAGGTTATGATATATAGAGACAAGCAAGTGGTGTACTTTATAGTTTAGAAAGGTGGTCCATCTGCTTGATCCTGTGATAAATCTCACACATCAGCACTATTGGTGTCAAAAAAACATTGTGTCTTCAAAATTGCCGCTTGTGAATAATGAGATTCTATGGTACGTATACTGAGACCAGGCTTTAGTTGTGTAAATGTGAGAAAGCAACGCTTTAGTTGTGTAAATGTGAGAAAGCAACGGCATATTTTCCCAAACATCAACGATTTTAGCAGGGTTTCAAATAACAGTCAGGACAGCTAGACACATAATGTTCTGAGGAAAAGGCTGCAGCAGTGCAACTCTTGAATAAATTTGATACACATTTTTCTGAGACAATCAAACACTATCTATAACCAGGGGCGGAGCTTAAGCTAGGCCAAAGGGGGCCATGGCCCCTCCTCAACCTGTGTACTTTCTATAGAATCACTTGAGTTTAGGGAGCAAATTTGTTAAACAAAGAAAGATTTACATAGCTTGGCCCCTCTTATATTTGTCAACAAGCTCTGGCCCAGTCTATAACTCAGTCTGAGTTGGCAATCAGTATCTATATATTCTATACATTACACACATCATTGCATCAAACATCAAATGAACTGGTTTTACAGAACTACACTAACTCCTAGCAAACCATTGAAAAATACACTTTAAGAACCTGCTTCAAAGAACACACTTTTGTTGCCCAAAATGTAAAAACTGCAACATCTTTTATGGATGAAACAATAGTGACAAGTGTGGCCCGTCAATGGTGAGACACTCCATCCTAACACCATTGCTTTCGGACTGGTTTGCCATAACATTGACATGGCATGCCATAAGATATGTTTGGATGACGGTCTGGTTGACACAATCAAGCGGAAACTAATCATGCCTGAGATCGTTATCCACATGCTGTGCTGCGCCATCATATGCAACATTCATCCAAACACCATAAAGCTATGTTTTCATGTCATGTAGGCTAATCTGTCACTTAGGTCATGTATAATGTAAGTGTGCTTTTTATATATATATATATATATATATATATATATATATATATATATATATATATATATATATAACTTGAGCAAGAATAATGCGGTTGTTTGAAAATAGTAGTTCTTAAAAGTGTAGTTCTTTGATAGCTCCAAGAGAATAAATGCAATCTTTACTAATTTATTTACTTGTATTCATTATATGGGAAAAGGATCATTTTATCTCTAAACAATATCTCTCACTATAGCACTATATTATACATTTATCTCTAAACAATATCTCACAATAGTTTTATATAAACATTTTCTTTTTTACAAATCACCAGAATAATTAAAATAAATACCATTTTCTAAGAACTGAATATTCATCCTTCTTAAATTGCTTATCTCCATACACAAATTACGACACATACAAAACTAAATTAGTAACGAAGTTTGAGGAATCCTAGGACAGATTGGACCATGGGATCATGATTTTGCTAGTATGATGCAATCATGCAGACCATTCTTGTCTCATTTTCCAAACCTTACAAGTATAACAATAGTCCACTCACTATCTAGTTTTCATATCAAACATTCCAAGAGGTTGTACCACTCCTAGAAGTAATTCCTCATTTTCCTTTTACAAGGCAGGCAAGCAGGCAACCTAGCATTGAAGCTTTTTAATCTTTGACCAACAATTAATCTAAGAACTTTTAGATTATACCATATGAATTTAGCATCATTGAATTCATATTTGAAAACACTTTGATATGGTGTCAATTTCAAAGCCATGAACATTTTAATATATATGAGATGTTAATGGTCAAGTGTGATATTGGGGATCACACCCGGTCAAACCACGCCTTACATTTTGAAAAGGAGTAAAATGTTATTGACAACTGCAATATATATAGGCATCGTCAAACTGTACACCACAACAACGCAACATTTAGCAGCCATCTACCACTGGTATTCTCTAATATCTCATATCAAAATCAGGAGATATGCACAGAATATCTAAGTAGCAAGACAGAAAGTCATCAACATAAGATGTTAATGTATGCTAACCATTAGCTTCATATATTTCAGTAGAAACAGTTAACTATAGTTCCTAGATATGATGTGCTACCTAAACATAATCTAAGGTCTTTCCTTTGAATCCCAATTACCAAATAGGTGCAGGAAAAAAAAACAGCACTAAGTTCAAAGGATAACCATGCACCCAAAAAGGGAATTAGGATGGAAGACAAAAGGGTGTATCAAGTGTAATGGCGGTAGTACGAATCAATAACTAGATTGTTACCAGTATGGCAGGCATGGGTGCCTCGATGATCTCATGATTATCACTTCATTTCTGCTGAATCAAAATTAGGAGGAAAATGCCACCATTGCTTCCAGTTTCTATATTGAAGGCACCATCTTTGACTTCAAAAAGAAACTATTCAACCAGTAAAATTCATGTGTCGTCATTATCTCTACAGTCAGCCATGCCAATAATGATGGCTGTTTTTTCCCCAACAACTCCAGAATTTAATCAAGAGACAGATTTTTCTTCATCGCCTCATAAACTATATAGGTAATACTTGCAGCAGGCACCACTTTAAGGAGATTTGGTAGAATTCCTTTGTAGAATCCAGAAACACCCTCATGCTGTAGGGTTCTCCAGAAGACATCAGACATTCCTCTATAGGCAGATTCTGAATTGGCTTGTTGAGCTTGCAGTCTACATATATTTAGAAAAGGCTTAGATAGAGAGAGAGAGAGAGAGAAATTCAAGATATACAATTACAAACTCATTACCTTGTTCTGATGACCTGTAAAGGGTAAACACATGTTGCCCCTAGAGCTCCAGAGACAGTCCCACAACCCAGCTGTACTAGAGGGCCAGGATCTACATGACATTGAATGATAACACTGAAAAATCACGAAACACAGTTGAAATAAAGGTAGGAAACACACAAAACCAAAAAACGAGGGCCTACCACTGTCCTTCAGTATATATGTCTTTGACACATCTTTCAAAGTCTCGTATACAGCAAGATCAATTCCGGCATAAGGTACGATACCAAGCAAAGATGGAACAAGACCTCTATAAAAAGCTCGGGGACCTTCATGCACCAAAATATCCCTTGAGAGCTGACCAATTCTAGGAACTTTACCACCCTCACCTGAATAAGTCTGTAGACGAGTCTTTACTAAATCTATAGGATAAATTGCTGTTTGAGCCACTGCACCAGCTAAACCACCAGCAACTAGACGTTCAGAAGCACCAACTTCACTCTTATTTTCTCCTTTGCTCTTCATAATATATTCTTTTAACATTTCATAGGCATAAAATCTTATTGCACTTTCTGGAGCGACTTTTACAACATTCAATCCATTCCCTCTAAAAAATCCCAGCATGCCACCTTTAGTCCAGATATCTTTAATTGCATGCATGACTGTAGTACGCGTTGTTTGTACTTGCATGATCACTTTAAGGCGATCCAGAGGAGCAGTTGCAGTACGAGATGCTGCACCAGCAATCCCTCCAGCAATAAGATATTTGCTTGCATTGACATGTTTACTTATGCCTTCTGGTATAGCAGCATGTTCACCTATATCAACAAGGCAGACCCTTTCCCAGTGATGATAAATGTTCTCAATGGTCGCCTCATTGGGGTAAAGTAGAAGAAAATCCCTCCATTCTTCAAAAGTAATAATCCCATTGTTGTCCTTATCCACATGCTCAACAAATCTTGCCAGCTCCTCATCATTAATCTCTATACCTGCAGACAGCAAACTGACATTGCTTGTAAGATAAATTACATATAAAAATTTAACTGAAGCTTGAAATAACCTGGTCACAAAGACATAGAAGAGTATCTCAAAAGCACTAGCAGTGAAGTAAAGAGCATGAGACTATTTTCAGAAATCTAGACACAGGAGGAAATCCGATCTTCATCGTATGTGATTCTGTAAAATATTGATTGATGGTAGGCAGAATGAAGTTAGTACCCTAATTAGGGAGCCTGCAGTCTTATTGGAACATAACAGGTATGATGAGTTGATCTGTAACTATAAAACCATAAACTTCCCCAAATCAAAGGCCAGAGATTATAGCCACCATTTTAACAGGAAATACCCAGGTTTATCACAATTAATTCCACGTCAGTGTGACACATCACCACGACTCCAAATCTCTAATGGAGTGTTCGGTTTGGGGGATCAACCCGTTCAAGATAACATTATCTATCATGAGTCCATTCGTCAAATTTAGTGGAATGACCTCACTCCACATATTAGTACTAGTACTAATTATTGACTTGTGAGGAATGAGGTGATGTACAACAATGTTGTGACTAGTGTTCGAACAAACGATAGTAACACAGATTACTTCCCGATTAAAATTGGACTTCATCAAGGGTCAGCCTTAAGCCCGTATCTCTTTGCCTTGGTAATGGATGAGGTTACTAGGAACATACAAGGGGATATCCCTTGGTGTATGTTGTTCGCTAATGATGTAGTGTTAGTGGACAAAAGCCAGACGGGAGTAAATAGGAAACTAGAGTTATGGCGGCAGACCCTTGAGTCTAAAGGTTTTAGATTAAGCAGAACTAAAACCGAATACATGAGATGCGACTTTGGCGGAGTTGTACAGGAGGAGGGAGATGTGAGTTTGGAAGGTCAAGTAGTGCCTAAAAAGGATACCTTTCGGTATCTGGAATCGATGCTACAGAGGGATGAAGATATTGATGCGGACGTTAGCCATAGAATCAAAGCAGGGTGGATCAAGTGGCGACAAGCTTCTGGCATTCTCTGTGACAAGAGGGTACCACAAAAGCTAAAAGGCAAGTTCTATAGAACGGCGATTAGACCGGCTATGTTGTATGGAGCAGAATGTTGACCTACAAAGATTCGACATGTTCAACAACTGAGTGTTGCAGAAATGCGTATGTTGCGATGGATTTGCGGTCACACAAGAACGGACCGAGTTCGGAACGATGATATACGTAATCGCCTAGAGGGTGCACCAATTGAAGAAAAGCTTGTCCAACATCGGTTGAGGTGGTTTGGCCATGTCCAAAGGAGACCTCCAGAGGCACCAGTGCATTGTGGAGTCCTAAGCCAAGCTAATAATATGAGGAGAGGTAGAGGAAGACCGAAATTGACATGGGGGGAGGCAATAAAAAGAGATTTGAAAGCTTAGGATATACCTAGTGATCTATGTTTGAATAGGAGTACATGGAAAACAACTATTAAAGTGCCTGAACCGTGACTTGAGGCTCTTGGTGGGTTTCAACTCTAGTCTACCCCAACTTGCTTGGGACTGAAAGGCTATGCTGTTGTTGTTGTTGAGGAATGAGGTGATGATGGATCAACTCAATCCATTCCACAAACCAAACAAAAAACTAAAGAGTGAAATGATGGACTACTTCATTCCACAAACTAAACATCCCCTAAGTATCATACAAGCAACTAAAAGACGAATATAGAATTTAGAAAGATCATAAGACATGGTGAGTGTTCAATACAAAAGGAGGATCTGTGCCCTGGCAATGGCAGGTTAGGATGCCAAGCATGGTGTGCCCTGGCTTGGCTAGGGTTTATGTCATTAAGGAATGGTATCTATTTGATTTGGTTGATATCTTCTAGATTGGATTTTTGTTAGGCTAAAGATTATATCATTATTGGACCTGTTAGGGACCAGCCTATATATGGAGGCAAGGCTCATTCAGATGATTCAGGAAAGAACTCTCTTGCTGCACAGTGCACAGCACCTGTGCATCAGGCTCCACCAGCACACGCCTCCCTCCCTCAGCTGTGTCACAGCTACTTCACTGTGGGCTCAGTTCAGGATCCCATCCTCCAACCTCTCATATAGTATATTTGATCCCAATGTCTAGGACATAACACCATATGTCATGAAACATATTGAAAATAGCATACAAGCAAAGATGGAATCCAGAAGTATTCTTGATGTGTATTAGAACATGTTAACAAGGGAAAGGTTCACAAACCATTGAAAACATCCAGAATGCACACATCATTCAATCACAGTTAACACAAGGGTATTCCATTGGACCAGGGGTGTCTGCCAGCCACCTGAGAGGGCTTCTCTTGTAGGGTTAGCCAGCACTTGCCATTGACCACCACTACACCTCTCCCACAAGCCTACCCACTGTGTAGAGATAAACAATAGACAAAGCAACGGCTTTGGTTTCATTTCAGCCTCCAGGTGACTAAAGTAAGGGTTCTTTGCAAATCAGATTAGCCCCAGTCTAGTTGGATCTGGTAAGCCAAAGTAATAAAAAAAAACTGAAAATCTTCATTTGGCTGATTTTCAAGGATAGACTTAATTCTAGAAAACCTGCAAAGAAGAAGAAACTACAAGATTGAAGATGACAATTACATTTTTGTGTTATGCAGCCTAAATCTAGAAGAGACCACATATCATCTGTTCTTTGAATGCCCCTTCAGCACTAGATGTTCGAATTTTATTGGGATTTCTTGGGATCATGTCATCAGCTTCTTCGATACAATCCAGAAAGCCAAAGTGGAATGTCAACTGTGTGTGTTGATGGAGTCTTTTTAGCTGTCTCCCAACTAGATGAACCTGCCTCTTTCTATCACTTTTTAGAGATGCAAGCTAATTATGTGCCCATGGACACAGGTTAGCAAGAGGCTCGGAACCAGCGGCAATGCATGCTGCTTTTGCGCGAAGCCTCGAATCAAACGGCGCCATGCCCATGCGGGCTGCTGCCTAGCCTGCAAAATCAAACAGCACCATGCGGGCTGCCGCGTGTGTCCGCTACCTCACTCGCGGTTTGTGCGGACGCGGGACGGGCCACCGCTGCCCGCCCCACTTGCATGCCTATTTCCAGTCTTGAAAAATTATGTTTTATACATACTGTAAAGCTACATCTTCACAGATTAGGCCCACTATTAGCATCAGCCTCTCCCTTTGGCTAAACAGCCTGTTGTAAAGTTTTTTGTCTACCTTCTTTGGCGCTTTTGTTGTAGTTTTGTTTACTCTCTTATATTTTTTTAATACATACTAGCAAACATGCTGATGCGTTGCAACGGAACATACAATTTGTTACGCGGTGCTCGTGCCAATGATAATGAGCTAGCTATTTTTGTTGGATTTAATTGGGCTTGGCCCAACCTTAAATCAAATAGATTCCATGGCCCATAATAAATGCTAGGAGATTGAATCAACTTAAATAGATGACTATTGTGTGCACATGTTGTGAGTTTAACAAAGGTGGAAGGCGAGCCACACGCCCGCACGCGTGCCATGACGCATACGGTCTGAGGCAGCTAGATCATGACATGAGTGGTGCAACACCAACGAATGTTTTGCAGCTCTAAAACTCAACGCAAGAACGGTGGGAGTGAGGGATGACGGACCGAAGGACGGAGTGAGAGAAAAGGAGGGACGGAAGGAGAAAAGGAGTGAGGGACAGACGGACGTGGGAGAGAGTGAGAGGTGGAAGAAAGATATTTTCGCTCTTTAATATTAGAAATAGATAATACCACAGTAGGCCCTACTGTGTTCCCCCTCAAAAAGATCACAGTAGGCCCCTACTGTGTTCCCCCTCAAAAAGATTAGACCCAGTATGTCATGTGCACACCATGTCAACACTCTCGTACCGCATGGCGTGATCAGGACCTGAAGTGACTAATTTTATCAATTTTAGGTACCTGAATCTGCAACTTAGAAGTGGACTCATGTGATGGAACAAGGTTAGGGACCCCAAGGACATTTTACTCTTACTTGCCTAAACTGAGGGAAATCTGTACCACATATATGCGAACAAGATTGGATTTTATCATCATGCAGTAGACCATATATCATGGATGGCATTGTCAGCGACAATGCGAGAATGTTAGGTAAGAGAAAGTTTAGGCCATAAAAGACATAAATGATCAGGGCTATGTGATCTTCATTAGCAACACTTGATGTGTTAACACCTTCATTATGCAGGTCCTTAGAGGGCAATGAAATAATATGTATTGACAATCCATTGATATTAATTCATTAATTTTCATATGCCAATGTCAATGCAAATAGAAGTATTGAAGGAACTATATGCAAGAAACTGTAACTCAGTTGTATGTCTATGTTGAAACAGTAAGCATATGTACATAAGCAATGCTCAGGATTTAGTGAACCATCCGTAATCATTTATCAGATACTCAGTTTCAAGAAGTGGAAGCATTCTCAATGGTTCAAAACTAGCTTGTGTTACTTAAGATTCATGCATGCACTATGTATGCTATGAACATATCTAAAAGACAACTTGAAGACTGCATACATTCATGCACAAGATGACATGTTAGTGTAGTCGTAGAGATATGTTACTGGTTCTGATTTTGCACCAGATGTCAGATACAAATAATTTATGAACTCACTAACCAAGTGTACGTGTTGATTTAAACCAGAATTACAAAGGAAAGGAAAATAGTATCCTGATAGCATATGAGCAGAAACTAGCATCTAAAATCCACAGAAGTAGGCGGTAGCCTCCACTCAAATAAAAAAAGATTAACCAAGCTAGAAATCTATACAGGAATAGAAGGATAGAACTACGGCCAACTTCAACTTGTTGTCATTCTGCATTTTTTTTTCTTTCTCCATTTGTTTGTCGAGATATGGAACTGTGGAACTGCAGTGGTAAGCTCAAGCATGGTTTACACACTGCGTCCAACCTGAATGTTTATATAGCACAGAAAGCTATCATGTTATTAGTAGCCATACCTCTTATCCAGGAGAAGTTAACTGAAATTTAACTTAATCTGCATCCTCAAATTTGTAACAGTAGTAACAGTTATAGCACTATGGCAATAGATAATGTGACGGCCGATTGGCTGAACATGGTCTTACTTAGATAACCATTTTACTCATTTTTCATATTCGAAGACATCTTATGGCTCAAACTCTCTGCTACTCTCATATATTACTGAATGCTTACAGAAGAATGCGTCAGGAACTGGAAGTTCAAGTAACATCAGTATATAGTAACTTAGTTAACCAAATAAGTAAAGTAAAATAAAGGGTACTCCAGTAAACTGCAACGGCTGGGTTCTAATCGTCCGACGCACCCAACAACCAGCAGCCGTTACTATGCCACATCAACTACATTACGCACAAAGCGCCGGATTCCTGGTACCGCGCACGCGTCGTGCGCCAGCACAGCACCGAGGTGGCCAGAATCACCGGCGCGGCAGCACAGGTACTGGATAAGCGTGGTTTGGCCTAGGAAACACATACCAGCCTTGACGAGCGCGTCCCAGAGCTCCTCGGGGAGGATGCATCCGTTGTGCTCGACGTCGATGGCCTGGAAGATGCGGTAGAGCTCGAGCTCCTTGTCGTCCATGTAGCGCCTGAAGTCGTCGTAGCCGACGCGGCCGTCACGGTCGCGGTCGCAGGCGCGGAGCAGCTCCCTGGCGTACTTGCACTCGGCGGGCACCTGCAGCGCGGCGAGCCCCGCCTCGATCTGCGCGTAGTCGAGCTGCCCGCGGCCCGCGGTGTCGAAGAAGGCGAACATGTCCCGGATCCGCGCCTCCCGCTCGGCCTCCGTCTCGTGGAGCGCGAGCAGCACGTGCTCCATGGTCACGGGCCCCGCCTTCCGCACCGGCTCGCACCCCGCCGCTCCGGTCCCCGCGGCCGCCGCGGCAGCTACGGCGTGGGGCTGGGACGCGGACGCGGACGCGCCGCCGCGGGGGCCCACCGCATGGGCCGCCCTGCCGGTCATGGCGCCGGCGGCGGGGCGTTGGCGGAGGAGGGCGCGGTGGTGGTGGTGGGGTGGGGGTGGTTTCGGCTCGGGGATGGAATGGAATGCAGCGGAGCGGGGAGGGGAGGGAAAGGCGACGGGGGAAGAAGGGAAGGGAATATGCGTGGATGTGTGCGTGTCTGAGGCGTACGGCAACGTATTCAAGCCGGCGACGTATTCATTGCAGGAGTACGGGAATTTGTAATTGCATCGTTGAGACATTCAACATGTTTATTTTGTCGTAAACGATCGTAAATTATTTACTGTTTGTTTGTTTAGCTAGTTTTGTATGAGAAAAAAATACTATTTTAACTTATAATCCACGATCGTATATGATGGTATAAACCCAGCGAATAGGTTGATTATTGGCCATTGGGTACTTTTCGTCCGACTCATGTGATGATGACTACTCCTATAGTCCTATATGAGAAAATTTGATCCACCTCCAGGTTAACCTGTGATTTTTCAAATTCGAATCTCTCGATCAGTCGCTCAGGTTAATGCAGATGAAAACGATAACGTTTTTGCAAATGCGTATTCCAATTTAAAATTTAAAATACTTTCTTCTGGTTCTGGGTCTAGACGACGGTTGTTGTGCGCTGGGCTGGGCATAATGGGTCACCATTCCAACTTGGTGCGAGTTGGACAGAGACGGGGAGGCGTGGCGGTATGAATGCTCGAAACCAGTACGGTGCAGCACCACTCGTGTCGCGGATACTGATCGCGGTGGGACCGGTCGGTGGATTAAGCGCGTGATCGCGATTTCGGACGTCCAAATGGCGCGTGTGATCCACGTGGTTTGTTGCCCATTCCTAACAAACGCCGAACACGTATCCTAGACGTGTGTTTGATCATGATGCAATGAGGGACAAGGATCATATGGTTCGATCAATTTGCGGTCTTGTGTATTTGTGTTCCTACTGTGTAGCAATGTGTTGGGGCTCTTGCCCTGAAAAAAATCACATGAAGAAAGTATTAGAAAAATATTTAGTCGTAAGATTTGGAGATGCAGAAAGTATGCATAAGATCGTATCGATATATCTCTGCTGAACTAAAGCGTGCATCCACTTTTTCGTATATTTTTTCTATACATATATATACATATAAACGAGGGAGAAATTGGTGGATACAGAGAACGGGGGAATAAACTGGAAGGAACCGGCTTGATGCAGAAGAAAAGGAAAGGACTCAAATGAGGAGGGCAGGAAAAGCTGAAAGCATCAACTGGTCCAAAGATGGTCACTGATCAAGTGATCAGCGCTCACCACATCATTTTCTCTCTACATTTCCATCAAAGACTGGACCAGCAAAAAAAGAAGTCAATGAATGGCATGACGCCCTCGCTGAAAAGCAAGGCTGAAAATGATTTATTGTGAGAGAAAAATATTGTACCATAGCTGATAAGTTAAAGCAAACAGGGAACACCGTACTTCTACCTACCTTTGGAAATGCTTCTTGTAATCTCAGGATATTCTATGAATATAACTGCCACCATATTGTATAACCTTCTTTACCTTCTACCTACCTTTGGAAATGCTTCTTGTAATCTCAGGATATTCTATGAATATAACTGCCACCATATTGTATAACCTTCTTTACCTTCTACCACTACTCTTACTAGTGCAATCGTTCACAAAATATTCCAGTAAATTTTAATCAATCTAGTACCATCTATGGTAAATTTTCCAAGGAAAAAAAAAAGGACATTATCGTCTAGCATTTCAGCAAGCACATACCAGTTCACTGGGGCAAAGGAGCAAGGTTCAGAACTTCATATTTGCGAATGCACCTGAAGTAGCAAAAACTAGAAGTGAAAGAGTACTCAAGATTACAGGGCAAGCCTGAAGGCTTTTTCTCCAGCTCAAGGACAGGAAAAGGAGATGCAGTCTACGCTCGGATGAATTTGATGAACCGGCAGGTTTATTGACCAGCGTATAACCGACCAGAACCTTTAAAAACCTGTCTAGGATCCAACAAGTCAATCCTAGCCAATCAAGTCTGAATTTTGTGCGGCTCATGCGTCAGCCAACTCAAGTCGCATTCCCGGTCCTTCAGAAATTCAGCAGTCTAGTACTATAGTATGCGCTATGCACCATGCGAGGACAGGGAAATATTCAGACCTCGGACTAGCTGATCAACCAATTCAGCCTACAAACGTCATATGGTAACAATTCAGAAGATTTCTCTATGTAGTGAGAAAAGGAGGAAATTTCGATAGCGCCCCAAGCACAAGCGCCTGCGTGTCGGGGAAGAACTTCGCCCCCGGGAGCTCTGTCACCGTGCCCTCCTTCGTGACCGTGACTGGGTACCTGAGCAGGTGCCCAGGGAGGTCGGCGTCGAGGCTGTCGCTAGCGTAGAGGTCCCAGTACTTGTCAGCCATCTGGTTCACCCTCTGAACGCACTCCAGGCTGCCGGGGTTGAGGAAATCGTCGTGTAACATGCCGAGGTGCTCATACCACAGCGACATTCGGAAGCCGTGGACCTGACCTCGGGCGACCTGGCCTTTGGTGTTCAGGTGGCACGGCTGGTACGCGCCCATGGCAATCTCGGAGTCCCTGCCCCCATCCATTGAGCGCTGGTTGATGTTCGCAGATCCAACGATGATGTATTCGTCGTCGACTGGAACAGACAATGGCAGATTACAAGTTATAGATATTAAAATTGATCCACATGAAACTGTGTAGGAACTGATAAGACTAGGTGACTATATCAGACAGCAAGAATGGAACGCTGAAGATATGTATGGTTCTGAAACATAATTCTTTTTATTAAACAAATCCTGGTGCACAAATACTTCTACCTTAATGAAATGACACGCAGCTCTCCTGCGTAGTTCGGGAAAAAATAATCCTGATGCACAAATTTGAGCTGTCCTATGCAAGCCTTGTAATTACAGGAGTGTGTTACATGTTAGACAGATTTAACTTTAACCACATGAAACGTGTCTTGGTAGTGTAGGAACTGAACTAAGACTAGGTGTCAATTTCAGCAGTCTGTTTCTGACAGCAAGAACAGAACAATTTGATACCCGAATTTGAGTATTTCAAGCTGAAGTCTTGTCATAGCATGACATGAGTGTGTTGGAATTTGGAAAGTGTGTTAGAATTTGGAAAGGTGATTCTAAGATATTTACAAGAATGGAACATGAAAAATCTGAAATGTCCTACCGATGCCCTGAGGATGAAGGTGCAGATAATTTCATGCAACAAATTGAATTTGAACAGTATAAGAGTAAATCCGCGGTTCTAGCCTGAGTGTTGATCACATTAGGGGGCATACCTATCATCATCTTGGAGTGAACGTAGATCATGAAGCGCCGTGCATTCTGCGCCCGAGCATAGTCTGTCCCATCAAGTGGACGACCTGAAGGTTCATACTCACCACTCATCTGCACCTCCCTGTTCCCCAAGCAGAAGAATGTAAGGTAATCCCTCGGGTTCCTGTCGATCCTCTTTGCCTCAAGTGCAACAGAAATGTCATTGTACATCATGTCCATAGTCCTCCTCTGCCAGTCCAGTATGGCCTGAACCGATCCACCAGCAGGAGGGCCTTCTGGCCACATTGGCAGGACGACATAGACTGCAAAATGCTCACCAGCTTCAATTTTGCTCACAATCTTCAGTGAGAGTTCTCTTGGGATAAGATGCAGTGCTTCAATCTCCTCTGGCTTTATGCCATCGGCTTTCCACCCGAATGAGCTGCCAAGGAAGTACTGGTTCTCGATGTAGATGAAGTGTTTGGCACGGCGTATGGCGTGTATATAGGCGTCCTGGATGCTCCTGTCAAGGACATTATTCTTGCCACTGACAAGGCCAGATTGAGCTGCGGCCTCTGGGGTACTAGGGAAGCCATAGCACGCGCCGCCATCAATGGAGCGGAATAGCTGCACATTCCATGTCTCCTGGTCTTCCGGGAACATCACTGGCGACGGTGGTATGATCAGGTCTGCCATAGCTTTGAGGTCGACGAGGAGATCAATGCTGCCCCCTTGCTTCCTCCACCGCTGTTCAAAGTTGTAGAGCACGTCCCATGCGGCTGGGCCTTCAATCTTGGAGTGGATGTCGTGCCATGGCTCCCTCGGCCCACCGTTGTTGATGGACGCACCAGCGAGGTTGGGCTGGTGGAAATCCTTGTGGTGCGCTGTGTCTAGAGTCCGGAACAGGGAGTGAAACTGCGTGTCATAGCGGCCATCGCAGAGGTCGAGGCCGCCGACGAAGCTGAGGATGCGGCGGCGGTCACTGTGCCTCATCGGCATTTCGTGGTCGACCACGACGATCTTCTGGTGGTGCGTGATCATGTAGGCGATCTGCGCGCCCATGACGGCGCTGCTGCCGGCGTCGGGGTTGCGGGGGCAGAGGACGCAGTGGACGTCGCTGCCGCGGAAGTACTCCGCCGTCTCGGCGTCGTGCGTGCTCATGAACCCCCACTTCATCCCGAGGGACTCGACGGAGGTGCGGTCGTCCCACACCAGCATGAGCACCCGCACTCCTTCGCTCGCCTTGCGCTTCAGGAGCTCGCCGAGGGTGGCGTCGCCACCGGGGCGCGGCCGGTTGGCGTCCCTCAACAGCGTGATCTCAGTGTACACCGACCATCCGGTGATGTAGATGAGGTGGCGCGCGTTGCTGATGGCGTCGAACACGTCCTCCCAGCACCTGCCCGGATCGTAGAGGCGGCCTCCGGCGAGCGGGATCCTGGGCGCGAACGCGTCGGGCGTGTGCGCGTCCTGGTACAGCGTGACCCTGCAGCCGGGCCGCTGCGAGAAGAAGGTGTACGGCACGCCGGGGTACCGCGCGCCGCCGACGCCCCGGCCCCACCCGCGGCGGTCAGCGGCCACGTCCTGGAACCGCAGGCGCACGCGTATCTTGGGCCCGTGCGGGAGCCGCTTCTTGCTGGCGTCGAGGATGTCGAGCGACCGCTCGATCTCCTGGCCCGCGATGAGGTCCCGGATGGGGAGGTAGGCGCGGCCGATGAGCGTGGCGCCGATGGGCTGCGCTGCCTTGACGGAGAAGACGACGTCGGAGGCGAAGTGGGCGCAGTAGATGTGGAACGCCTCGTACCAGCGCGGGTTCACGGGGTCGCCGGTGATGACCCGCGTCCGGCCCACGCGCGCCCGGCCGAGGTCCACCGTCGCGTACAGCCGCGTGGAGCCCTGGCCGAGGCCGAGCGACTCCTCGAACCCCTCCACGAACTGCACGCGCGGCACGAATCAGACGAACAACAGATCTTGAATCCGAACGAAGCAAAGCAAGGAAGCTACCGCTAGCATTTCCGATGAAGAGAAGATAGAGTCGGCTGATTTTACCTTGCGGAAGATCCCGGGGGCGCCGCCGGTGGCGCGGGTGGGGTTGGTGAGGTGGTCGGCCTCCAGGATGGTCGCATCGAGAGTGCCGTGCAGCAGCCGGTGCGCCATGGCTGCACCTCCACCTCCTCCACAGTTCTCTTGTGCTGTTGTGCAAGACAACTTCACCTTCCCGCTTCCAGTTCCAGAACGGAGGAAACAATAGGTGGGAGATAGAGACCTGTCACTCTATCAGCTTTCGTCAAAGGTGGACGCGCTCGCTGATGTGATGCCAACAAAAAAATCACCAAGCGTGGCAGGAAATTAAGGGAGAAATTAAGGGTGGCTGATTGATATAATTCAGAGCTAGAGAATGTGCGGAGAAATTAAGAGGGGATTAATTCGGGATGGGAGTGGAACAGAGGAAGGAAATTAATTTGCAGACTATTGGCTGAAGCCTGATGATTGCCTGAGACTGATGAAGAAGCAGGGCAGATCAGGGAGAATCCAATGCCCAATGAACTGTGACTGTGAGTGCGTCAGCGTCTGGTCACCAAAGTCCAAAGATGCTCGCACTGTGGTCTGTTTAGTTTCTCCGCTTAACAGCCTGTTCGGCCGTATCTTATCGTGGATTATTTACTGTTGGCTGGTTTGGTGTGAAAGAAAAACACTAAAATTTATGATCGTTTACGAGCAAGCGAACAGGCTCTTTAAGTTTGCACGATGTCCGATTAAATATTTAGACAAATACATAAAATATTAAATATAAACTAAAAAAATAACTAATTATATAATTTACGACTAATTTACGAGACGAATCTTTTAAGCCTAACTAGTCCATGATTTTAACAATATGGTGCTATAGTAACACATGTGCTAATGATAGATTAATTAGGCTTAATAAATTCGTTAAGAGAATTAATGACGGATTCTGTAATTTGTTTTTTATTAGTATCAAACACCCTATGTGACACTTCCATGTGACACTCGATGTGTCGCCCCAAAATTTACATCCTAAATTTAAACAAGGCATGTCTATCCATCGCACTGTCGACGAGGGAGGCCACTCAAAATGGTCACACAATAAGGGCATGTTTGGTTACCCTACTAAAGTTTAGTCAATTTATCTACTAAACTATCAAACAAACTGACTAAAAAAAGGACTAAAGTAGTTTATTCACTTAAGAGTAGCTAAAAGTGGCATAAAGTGCCCAGCAAACGAGGATTGCTGGTCCCCCATTCAGATTTGAATATTAATTAGGGGATAATTTAGTCTTTGTTGAACTGCTTTAATAGCCTTTAATCATTTTTAGTCACTAGAATCAAACCGAAGTAACTAAGTTTAGTGACTAATTTTAATAGCTAAATTTTAACAGAGAGAAACCAAACATGCTCTGAGTCGCACACACATCAGCCATACGAGATCTCGGAGGAAGTTAGTAGATTCAAATCAGAGCAAAGAAGCAGACAAAAGATCGCGCGATGCAAAGGCGCTGAACTCTGGGTCGTCGGGGCAAGTCAGGGCAAAATTTTCGCCCCGAAGTGTCACATCAAATCCTACGTACATGTATAAAATACTAAATGTAGACAGAAAAAAAACACTAATTGCATAGTTAGATGAGAAATCGCGAGACGAAACTTTCGAACCTAATTAGTCCATAATTAGATACTAATTACCAAATACAAACGAAAGTGTTACAGCCAAACAGTAACCAAACCTAAAAAATTTTAGGAACTAAACGTGCCCTTAATGCATAATAAACAAAACTACAACAGGCCCCAAAAATGATCCCGCGGGCACAAATGGCCCAAATGGCACTAGCTGCAATCTTGGGCTTTTGTTTTTTTCCTTCAAAAAAATAGAAAAAAAATCCACGTTACCTTAGTGAGTATGAAATTTTTACTACAATTTAAGCATATAATACTTAGCCCATCATAAAAATTTCACCACAATTGAACCATAAAAACTGCAGCTATGAATTAATTATAGAAAAAACATATATCTAAACTACAGCAAAAAAATTATACTAAAACATACCATATTATATGTTCACTATGTAGATCTACTCATGTGGAGTCCAACAAAATTGGATTTTACATTTTATGATTTTTCTATGATTTACTATAATTTTTTTCAAAGATTTAGTTGAAATAAGTTAAAAAAGAAAAAAAAACAAAACCGTCTTTGAAAACCGCTTATAACCGGCCAGGGAGGTAAAATGAACGGTTTTAAAAGTTTAGGGAGGTGGTTTACCCGATTTTAGAATTCAGGGAGGAAAATCAGACTTTCACAAAAGTCGATGGAGGTGATATGGTCTTTTTTTTAAAAAAAATTATTAGGGTCTACCTTGCCGGCCATCATTTTATTTGGGCTTAGGTCTAATTTGACATAGCTTCTGAAAACTGGGATCCAGATCTGCAGCTTGCCTTTGCTTAAAAAAAATGTGCAACTTGCTGCCGCATTGTTGCTACTCCTGTTGGGTGAGATCGCGGAGAGCTGGAGTCTGGAGACGACTAGAGGAGAGCGGCCTTGTTGGAGTCTGGAGCTCTGCCACGGGGACATGGCCAACGAGAGTCAAGATGGCAATGGGGAAATCCCCGTCGGGTTCCGCCTACCTATCCCCGTCCCCGCGGGGTCTAGATTTTCCCATCCCCGTCCCCGTGAAAACTCGCGGGGGACATTTTCTTCCCATTCTCGTCCCCACGGGGAATTTCATATCCGATGGGGATCCCCGTCCCCGCAATGAGATAAAAAACAATCTACTAAATCAACAATTCAAAACTGAAAAATACTAGGAAAAACTCATCTTGCAATTAAACGAGATCATAAAATACTTTACAAATTACAAGTCCCTTTAACAGATCCCACCTCACAACTCCCTAGATCTCACAAATGACAAATCAATAATGGTTCAGCTTCAACACATTGACGCTGCTTTCCTGCAGAACGAGTAGAGAGAAAGCAGAGAGAACTTGAGTATTCAGACCGAGGAGAGAAAGCAAAGAATGATTGGGCAGCGTCCCTGGGCAGAGACCGAGTGCATGCAGTCATGCCGACCGGTGGCGCATGTCCTCTTCTGCTCTTCGTGGCATGCATGGCGACTGCAACTTAGGGGGTGAGGCTGGATGCGGGATGGACGAGGTGAGCCTGCGCAAGCTGGGCATCGCGTCTCGGCAGTGCCGCTGGAGGCGCTGCAGCACCGCGGCACTAGGCACAACGGTCGCATGAGTCGCGCCCAGTAGCTGGCGACGACCGGCGGTGAGGATTCGTGTCCGCGCCTAGCGTGGATGCGTGAATACGGCGGCTGTGGGAGGGGTGGCCGAGTGGGGATACTGGGAACTAGGGTTAGAAATTTGGTTATATACTCCATGTTTTTGATGGACTTGGGCCGATTTGGGCTAAACTTTACAGCTCGCATGCGGAGTATACTCCTTAATGGGGCGGGGATGCGGGGATCGGGTACGGGGGATGGAGAACCATCCCCGTACCCGCCAGACCCGACGGGGATAGATTTTCTCCCGTTTTCTTCCCCACGGGGAATAAAATCTCCCCATCCCCGTCCCCTAATAGGAGAATTCTCCACGAGGAATCGGGGATCGAATCCCCGTTGTCACCTTTAAACGAGAGGCGTCGGCCTCCACTGTCGTCGACACGTCGTGGCTCTGCTACCGCGGCTCTTGTTGGTCGTGATCGCAGAGATCTAGAGCGGTGGGCGCGAGGGGGGGTGAGTCGGTAAGGCTGTGAGGTGCAACCGTGCAAGGGCGCTTTCAGGCTCTGGCTCCAGTGGTCCACTCCGGGCGGTGCAGTGGTGCTCCTCAATGGCTTGGGTGAGGGTCACGGGTGAAGCTGGGAGAAGCGAGAAACGCAAGTGGCGGGCGTGTTGGGCGCTTGGCCGTTCGGGGCATGAGGCGTCCAAGCCGACGAGGCCTAGGGGCTTTGTTGTTGGGCCTGAGGGGCTAGATGGGCTGGTACAAGGACTTGTTCTAATCAAATCTAGGGCATGCTTCGTTCTTAAAAGTTCCCTCGCTTACTCTCAAAAAAAAATCCCTCGCTTTGCCTTGCTTAGTAAGGACATTCGTTTGGTTAGCATCTAAAATCTTCTTTTGCTTAGTAGCCTCGCTCACCTCAGCAAGGATTTTTCTTGCCCGTGTAGGCGAGCCAAATCCTCTCTCCTGCACGATCAAGGTTGCTTCAGGCCCTAGCATTGATGAGCTCGCAGTCTATATGAAGATGGGAGGAAATGGAGAACGAGAGAACCAGCAAGAAAGCAAAACTCACTTTGCTTTGCCGGTTGAGGCAACGCGAGGCAAGCCACGACGACAAAAAGGTTTTGAGCACGTTCTTGGCCCACGCCCTGGTAATAGTGTCGTTCACACGAGTCGTTTTTCTCCCTCCTATCAAAATAAAGTAAGAGTCTGAAAAATCTATATTTTATAGTTCCTTCAGCTTCTATTCATCCATTACTATAGCACAAAGTCAAAACTAGAGGGAGCCCAACCAAATAAGGCTTACCTATGAAATACTTGTAACCAACACTGCGACTAAATAAATTGCAACAAGAAGATCCATAACTAGAAAGTCGTCTAAGTTGTAGGAAGCATTGCTAAATAGTACTCTATCCGTTTTAAATTATAGTTCACTTTAATTTCGTTAAATTAATTCTCTTTAACTTTAATAACTAAGTTTATTTATGGCAAAAGCACATGAACATCTAGAATATTGAATAAGTTTAATTTAGTTCTCTATAAATATTTTGATTTGCCATTTGTTTCACATTATAGTTATTTATATTTTTCTAAAAACTCTGTTAAATTAGAGAAATTTGATTTAGTTCAAAACCAAATAAACTATATTTTAGAAGTAAGTAATACGATAGGCTTTACTTACCAAGAGGATCTAATAAAACTAGTAGATCGCAGATACACTGTTCATCTTTTGCAAAGTAACAGTTCTAAAGGCAATGAACGGGTATTATTGTAGACGAGGCAAAAGAACCTCCCGGAAAAAAAATGCGGACTGGGGATGGGGAGCTAATTTTGTGATGTTTTTCTTTGTAAAAAGTAATTTGGTACATACTTTTTCTTTGACAAAAAATTTGGTACTCGGTATGTACTTAACTGACTAGCACATAGAAAAGACATTACTCCCTCCGTATTCCTAAAAGAAGTCGTTTTAGACACGGCTTGGGTTAAACTTTAAGTTATTATAAATTTGGAAATGTGAATACCATATAAATAAGATTTGTTTTGAAAATTATTTTTATAAAAATATATATATATCACATTTTTTATAAATATTTTTATAAAAATAAGAAGTCAAAGTTCGTATCCCTGTCAAAACAAAAACACGGAGAGGAGTAATCCATTATCCGTTCCGAGCAATACCATTTTCGGATTTTCGGTAGACCCACAGCCCACAACAGCCCACAGCCTGGCAGGCACAGCCCACAGATACGGACCGGTGCGTTGGCCCCCGATTCCCCGTCCGCCGCAGTTCTTGAAGGGAAACCAAAACAAAAACGGCGAGACCTGCAGTCCACGAAATCCTCGTACTTGCGTTGGCACTTGGCCCCCGATTGCCCGTCTTGTAGCGCGTAAGTATTCGAGAGTGCTCTCCCTCTCCCAAGTCGAGGTGGTGTAGGTGCTCGCGGAGCAGCCGGGGCGTTGGAATCTGAGGAGGAGAAGATGGTGGTGCTGGTGGTGGCCACGACGTCGGACCCGGCGTCCATTGGGCCCGCCGCCGCCTTCCTCGCCATGCCCGGATGGTCCCCCGGCCCGCCCTTCGCCGTAAGAACAAAACAGAGCTTCTGTCTAAACCCCATCTATCTGATCTGATTTAATGCCCATAAGTCTCGATTGGGTCCATCCGCTTGTGTGTTGCGCTATCTCTTACAGTATTCTGTAGTAATTCGTATGCGTCGACCAGCAATATTATCTGTGGAGTTTCTAGGCCTCTAGGAGTTGCGGTGCTCCTTGTCATTGGGAGTTGAGATTGTGCCTAGTGCTCCATATGGTTATGTTTGCGGTGTGAAAAATGATGCATCGTCGTGTAGCCTTAGGCAATTGTGCAATTCGGGATGTATTAATGACTACCGCGCCTATAGGATTTTCATGTAGCCGCTAATATCTAAGTAGGTATGATGAATTTTGTCTTTAATAGTACTTACCAAAGTTGTTTTGGGCACATGTATCCTGTCTTAGCAGTGTGCAAGGCAATTTTATAGCTCATGATAGAAAGATAATCAATTGTTGAGAATTGAGATCATGGCTTCCTGAATTTTACTGGGCTTGTGTGTAGTATTTTTCTGAGGTTGATCCAACTTGGGCGAGGGAGGGGACCAAGCATATTCATTCACATTTTGGGCCTGTTTGGATCCACTACTAATGTTAGTTAGCTAGCTAATAGCCACTTACAATTAGCTAGCTAATTATTAGCAGGGAGCTGTTTAGATCCACCTACTAATATGTTGCTAATAGGTGGGGTTGGCACCTATTAGCAGCCTCAAACTTGCTAGTGGAACTAAGGGCCTATTTGGATACCAAGAGCTAACTGTTAGCTAGCTAAAATTAGAGCCCCATCCAAACAGGCGGGCTAATTTTTTAGCCAAGTCTCCAACTAGCTGTTAGCCAATTAGCTGGCCAATTGTAGCTAATTTGGGCTAATTTTTACCCCCAACTAGTAAATAGCCCTAGCTCATCCAAACAGACCCTAATAGTTAGCAACCCCTTAGCTAATAGTTAGTTGGTCGTTTGTTTGGATTCACTAGTACTAATTTTAGCTGCTAACTATTAGCACTAGTGGATCCAAACAGGCCCTTTATGTACTGACCTTGACTCATGACTCTATTCGCTCAAATTATTGATGCCTGATATCTTGGACTCATGTCCCTAAAGGCTTCAGCCCATGTCCTTGCACTGGGATATTGAATAAAATTTGACTTGGCTTCACCATTTGTTCATTATACTTTGCGAGTCTGTGCATTTTGAGTATTATTCTAATATTATTTGTTCTATGAGAAGTACACTGGACTTGACTGCATTCCTGTTTTAGAAATTTTAAGCTCAGCGAGACAGTGACTTCATGAATTGATGCTGCATAAAATGCATTTTTTCAGTGGTATTCTGAGACTGAAACCTCGGGTCATGTAACGGACGCAAATGCATTATGTACCAGGGAGAAGAGGATCTGAACTCATTTAAGTTTTAATCTATTTCTTTAATAATGTGAAAAGGCATCCAACTGATGTTAGTTGATACTTTGCATTTCAGCAGTTTTCTAAATTCATATTTTATCATGGTTCTGGTTCCAATTAATGTGTGCCCATATTGTTTTGTAGGAGGGGATGGAGAGTTTTACTAATGGGAATGTTCGATTATTGAAGCATGAACATAGCATTATCGCAGAGGATGATCTCGACCAGCGATGGCAGGAAGCCACTGGAGAGTCTGTTTCTGAGGTCATATTCCTCAGCAAACACACTGCAGTCTCCAAACGTCCAGCACTCACAGTGCATCCAATTGGTCCGTTCTTCTCTCATATGTGATCCCATCTATCCCAATGGCAAGGTCAAATGCTTGATGTTTTTTTTTTGTTTCTTGCTGAACACCATTTGATTCATGAGATATCTCATAGATATGCGTTCGATAAATTTGAGAGGATATTGAACCATGTTAGTTATAGCATACTGGCAGTCCATTGATTTTGCTTGGTACGCAATCCAACAAGTTCTGTAATGGCCTTCCATGTATTTGTTATTGTTTTGTCTACTAGTTATAGCATCATGTTTTTTGAGCAACATGCATAGACATCTGTTGGTTTGTTCAAATTATCATTTCATCAACTGTCTGTTTGCTTGTTAATGTACATATGTTCTTACCGGTAGACACACATGTAAAGGTGTGCCTCATCTGAAGGAGGATGAAACCCCACCCCAAGGAGGGATTCCTGGCTGGGCAGCAATTCCAAGTCCTCGCATTGGCCCTTGGCTCCGGTTGATGCAAAAGATAGCTGCAGAACAAGGCCTCGTTCCAGAGTTTGAGGTAGTTTGCTTTGCAATAGTGACCCATGACTTTTTGAGTGAACTGAACTGAACTGATCTATAATTATGATTGTTTGTGAAGATTACGCTTGAGGCTACTCACCATGGACCAGTTACCAGCACACCCACCATGTTTGTTGAGATAGGTACGTGCTTATGTGCATCCCTTTTTTTTTCGTTTCTTACATGTCATCATCCTACAACTTGTCTTTTTTTGCCATGGACCCTCTTGAAAGTTCTTTTTACAGTTTACAGAAAAGCCCTACAGTTAGCTTAGCAACCTCTTTGACCCATTAAACGTTAGTTCTGCCGTCTTTGCCTCGTACATGACACCATCCTCAACTCTTATTCACATTCTTCGAGCAGCGCAATCCTGTTTTGAAGTTGCAAGTGTACATGTATTTCCATAATCAACAGGAGTCTTTCCAACATATTGTTTGATTTAATTGGAATCAGCAGTAGTAGGGTATCTGAATGCTGGAACCATACTATACTTGTGGGTGGAATGTTATTCCTTTTTTGTTTTTTTCCCTGTCGATTTTACTTTGCAAGTTAGTGTATACAGTATACTACCTCTAGTTTAAATGACCTTTTGACTTTTGTTTTAGTTCCATGATGTAATTTGCCCCTATTGACTGTGCAACAATTGATCCAGTTTGACACCAGACATTTCTATACAAGAACACAAAATTTTCAAGCTCAGTCATTTACAATGATCTGTATTCAGTTGTTTTTTTTATTGTGTCAACATACATTTGATATGGTTTGCACAAGCGTATATTTTTAACATGTTTTGTTCTTTTGAGTTGTAAGAGTTGATTACTGCACTATGGAAGATTATATAGTCATGTCCTCAGAAAAATCATAAATAAAAGGTAGTCAACTTAAGCATGTGAACTTTTGGAAAGAGATGCTTCTTATCTATGTAACACGGATACGCCAGGGAGGTGCCGTATCCCGTATCGGATACGTATCCGATACGGATACGCGTCCGATACGTGATGGATACGTATCCAAAGAGTATCCGATTTTTTATTAATTTCGCAAATATTGAGTACGTCGGCCGATACGTATCTGCCTGTTCGATACGGCCCAGCCCAACAAACACTCGCGCACTCCCTTCCTCTGTCCCCAAAGCCAGCCCCGGAGCCCCCGACGCCCGCACTCCCGCACTTCACGCCGCCTCCAGCGAACACGCGCGGTGATGCTTCGTCCTGCTCGTTCCTCTTCTTCCCCATCCCTCTCTCTCTCTCTCTCCTGGAGGCCGGAGGTGCTCCTGAGCTCGGTGTGCATGGGGTGGCGGCTGCCGGCGGGTTCTCAGTCCGGGGGTGCGCGGATTCGGTGTCCTCTCGGCTGGATCTGCCGCCCCCGCGCCTGGGGCATCCCGTCCGGCCGTGAGGGTGCCCTGCGGCGGCGGCGGCCCCTTTCCTTCCTCGACGGCGGCCATGGCGCCGGCCTGGGCTGCCCGGACGGCGGATCCAGATCCCCAGCGGCTAGCGGCTGCCGGCGACGAGCCTTTGCCCCCGCTCGCCGGCGACGAGCCTCCGCCCCTGCTCGCTGGCCGCCGGCAACGTCTCTATCCCCGCGACATGGATCCAGGCGTCCAGCGACCTCCCGTGAGTTCATCCCCTTCCCCGTTCTCGATCTACTATATTTCTGCAGTTCATGACTTATTGTTGCTTGATTTCTTTGGTCCGCACTTCCTCTTCCTCTGTCCATTCTCGATCTACTCTGTTTTTGCATTTCTTAATTTCTTCTTGATTTTCTTTGTATGCAGTGGATGGCGTCTGGCGTCTCCAAATATGAGTAGATGGCGTCTCCTTTTTCCGTTCTCGATCTACTCTGCAGCTTGATGTTGTGGAATGTGGATGAGAGTGAAACAAATGAGGAAACAGGGAGTTGATGCGAGCCTGAATGCCATTTATTAATAGTAAAACGAATAATAGAACTTAAGTAGTTAAGTAGACTGCAATGTTTTATTGTTATTAGTTTTAATATGCATTATTATCTTTTTAATTTTAAAATAGTAAAACGTATCCGCGTATCGGTTTTTTTAGAAAATTGCCGTATCCGCGTATCCGTATCCTCCCGATACCGATACGCGTATCCGTATCCGTGCTGCATAGCTTCTTATAACATGGACAGGATGAACAAGATGCAAGCAACCAATATTTTGTGCTCTATCTTGTGGACCTTTCCAAAAGGCCTTTGAGTTTATGTGAACTCAACTCACTGATGTAAATATAGCTCAGTAGACCGCTCCAGCAGATGAATTAATAGGCATAATGAATATTACTATACTAGGTTCTATACTCCCATCATGTCTGCTGGATCTGAATTGCTAACCTCAGTATCGGAATGCTATAATAATGCCAGGAAGTACAGAAGACCACTGGGGTAGACAAGATGCTGCGCAGGCAATTGCTCTTGTGAGCTCTCTCCTTCCCTCCCTGTGTTTATTACGATGTACTTCTTAGTTTTTTCTTGTGGATTTGCACAAGCAGACGGTGTTTATTTGTTGGGCTGTCAGGATCATGTAGCATGTGGAGATTCAAAAACAAAGATCTTATACATCAAAATTTGGTGCTTTGCCAATAGTCAAATGGGCCACATATCAGTTGGAAAGTGGAAACTTCCGTCATGTGCCATCAGATCATGTAATGTGGGCCAGGATCACATGTGAACCTCTCCAGAACATAAGCACATCCTTTTACAATCTTGTTTAATTGTCTATTTCTGATTCCTCTAAGATCTTCAACCCATATCTCTTCTGCCCCTCAAATACCCAAATTCTACTGCTCCCTCCGATTTCTGATGACGCTGTTGCCCTCCCCCAAATGTGAGCTCGACCTCTAATCTTTCTCCGCCGACATCCATCTCCTCATAATGTGGAGCGCTAGCTGCGCTGTGCTCTCCCTACCTGTATTGTCTATCCTTTACTGCTGGTGATTAACATTTTTAACTACCATGCACCTTGTGTTTGTCTAACTAACCTTCAGGAGACACAAACATGAATGTGTAGTAAGTCAAGCATTACCATGAATCTAGCACAATGTGGCAAGAAGTATCTTTTAGTACAATAATTGTACAACTGCTAGATTAATGTGCTTATGTTCCAATGGCACACCTTGATTACAACTAAGCACATACAGGATTAACTAGAACCAGTAATTATAGTCGTCGTATTGATTTGGACTGAGTGATGGTTGGGCGACCTGAGAGAAAGATTTTGGATATGAGGTTGAATCGAGAGCCAGGGGCATTGGCTAAAGAGTAAGTGCAAACACATTGAGAAAAGGATGTACCTTTGTGTTGGGTCTCATTATGGCCCTTAGTTGATAATAGAATAGTGCAGATCATTTCAAAGTGCTAGTCTTCGACTTCTTCTCTAGTCTGACCATCTGCGGTGCTCCTGCTATGATTGCGGGGGATGTTAGACAGTTAGAGTATTTGGTAATTAGGGTTATAATCCAGTATTGCATATGTATACGGGGAGGCAACTGCCCCCCTCCCAACTCTCTTATGCTCTATATATACCTCAAGAGGCTCAATGCAGTTCATCCCATGTATCATACCCAATCTACTACGCTTTCATGGTATTATGAGTTTAGGTTTTGTTCTTGAACCCTAAGGCTTCCACTGCTGTTGCCGCGCAGCTGCCCTTGGGGAGATTGATCTCTGCTGGGGGCGGCACTCTCGTAGGAAGGTCATGTAGAACCCTGCTAATTAGTCTCCTCTCCTTGTCTGGCCACTCATCGTTGGCACCACTGGGCCACTGTGAAGCTCGCCGTCGTTGTTGGGCCACCAAGGCCTGCCGCTATCATCACGATCCTCCGTGTCGGCGCACCCTGTCTACTGCTTGTCGACTCTCCCAAGTACAAGGTTTTCGTTGCATACCCTTGCAGGCAGTAGTGATGACACTCATGGTCAAGCCATCTATCCAGGATGGCGCCACCCATGCTGCTAGTCATTCTGGCTCTCTATCCGTGTCTGTGCCCACTGCTGCCACCTCTGGGACATCCCTGTCAATGTCGTTGATGGATGATGTCTAAGAACTTGTTCATACATCTGAGCAACCTTGTCTACCTTCACCATTTGGTCGGCTCATCGTCCTGCTATGGTTGTTTGCGAAAAACTGGCCTCCGTTGATGTGCCCAATTATTGCTATTGCTGTCTTATGCTTTATTTCTAATGTTAGCTTTTAACTGTTCTCTTATAATGTGATCTTCACAAGGAAACATGGAATTGAATTTTTCAATTCTTGCAGGTTCTATGGAAAGGGCTTGGTCTGGAGGATGGAGATGCTGTTGGAAGTTGGCAAGGGTATGCCTATATGCATTTTTCCTTGTATGTAAAGTAGCATCGTGGGGATTTTACTTTATCAGAGTCTATACAACGACACAAAGTATTATCCTCAATGAAATGTAGATTGTAGGACAAAAAAAATTATTGATACGAGCACATAGACCAAACATCAGAGAGTTGGGTCAGTATCATGATCTATGTAGCACAGGTACAGCATTTATCAGTATCAGGCACATACGGATACGGGGATACAACATTTTTCTAAAAAAACGATATGCGGATACGCTTTAGTATTTTTTAATAAATAAATAATGAGGCATATTAAAATTCTAAAAGCAGTAACACACTTGGTGGAATTTAAAATTGCCTTGCATTCTTGCAATTGTGTTGTTCCCAGCATCGCCCAGCATATCCATCCAATTTGCTCAAAGTCCAAAGTTTGAAATTTCAAATGAGAACATATAAGCGCTTAGTGCATAAGTAGAACTTGTCAAATTGGATCTCAAGTTAATCTCATCCCCTGTTTTCTTTACCAGCCAGGCTCTGGCTGTTTTTGCATAATGCAAAATCTTAGATTCCCTGTACACCACTGTTGATTGCATACATTGCGTTCACATTTCGCTTGATTGTTATTTTATCAATGAAATTGTTTCTATTTGTAAATTAAAATTAGGTGAATTTGGAAAATACCATCACAAAAACCATCTTAGTTGTACCATAGGTGTTTCTATGACATTTAGCGACATCGCCCACATGCCATCCTACCGCACATCCTATTATGTTTTGTACATATGAGCATCTTTGTGATGGTATCCACTTAATTTGAAATTTCTTTTTCTTGTAAGCATTTATTTGTTACATTCTTACTCCCCCCCCTTTTTTCTTATAAGCACATGAAAACTCATTTCTTGTTATGCAGGAACTGTGAAAAGGTTCTACTAGGTATAGGAGGTGGTCACTATGTTCCTCGTCACATGGATATTGTCATGTAAGCATTGAGATAAGGTTATTCTTGAAAGCAATTTCTAATTATCTATTGTCTCCCCTGTATATTTTCCTTTTTGTATGTTAGCACTTCTAATGTTAAAAGACCATTTTTTTTAACATAATGGCAGGAGCTCTGCCTTTCAATTAAGAAGAATAGAATTAGCCTAGTTTATAAAGGAAAACCAGGCCTACAGACGCACAGTTTAATAAACAGAAAAACTCCCTAAAACCAGAACACAATAGCCCTGACAACTAACCCACGACAACCCACTTGCACACAGAGGTAACACAAAAACCAACAGCGAGTCAGCGACCACCGCATGTCCTCATTGCCGAGCTTATCACAAGCAGCAAAGAGCAGCTCCGACTAGTACCGCTGACGGTCATTGAGGAAATAAAGACCTCAGCCATCCTTCATTGTCGCCACAAGGATGTTAATTGGATGCCAGTATGTGTTGATCTTCAGAGGAAGAAACCAAGACCTTCGTAGCCTCCTCAAGGAGCTGAGAGCTCAGCCAAAACTTGGTATGGGTTCAGCTTGTCTCACTGGTTGTAAACAAACACTTTAACCCCAAACCAGCTAAACCATGCAAATCCAATTTAACTGGACTGATCTGGTGCAGTTTGACAGGTTGAGTGGGTTGGAACCAAACCATGTACAAAGCTAGTTAAAGGAGTGTTGATTGATGCTGATGTGGGTGTGGTCAATCCTAGTTTCCTATATAACCTCTCTGGACTGATGCAGAATCTGTACTTGTGGTGGATTTGTCAGTGGAAACATTTTCGTTGTTAACTGACTTGTCATTCCCAATTTTCTCAGTTAATTTATGCTTGTTCTACTAAAGGGCAGAAATGAGTATTTTGATGTACACAAGGAAAACCTATATTCTAACTGTCTCATTTTAAAATATATCAGCAAAGATGGTGTATGGGTCGGTCATTTACTCTCTGGCTACTCCTTGCCAATGGATACGCCCCCACAAGTAAATGGAAAAACTTCTGGAGAGGTTACTGGAATGTGGAAGCACTCCATCAAAGTTTCCTATGAAGCCACAAAGGCAGCATTTCCTGGTGGTGAAGTTATCGCACATCTTGATCACAAGTAAGTATTCCTAACCAGTTTGATGCGTCTAATAATCTATTAAAGTTGTTTCTTCACTGCATTCATTTTTTTAGCTTATGTAGCTACTGTAGTTTTGGATTGCAAAATACTTGCTCGCAATTTTGAAATTAGTAACACCAGCACCATAGGTTGGCATACCTGGTGACATTACCTGAAGCTTTTTTATGTGTGTCAATACATTTTAGAAAAATGTGAACATCCACGTGGTTTCAATCCAGTGCCTGGATCTAACCTCAACCTAAACGAAGACATGACAGAGGAGAGCTCGCGTTCGAAAGAGAGGCTCCTTCTGTAGTTGGCTCAAGTGTAGTCAGTTGTTTCAGTTTGTCTGGGTGAGTGCCGTGTCGAGGACGGTGGTCCTCTTCTCCCTTGTCCTGGAGGTGGTGGGCAGACTCCTTGTCGGTGTTGTTGCCAGCAGCAGTCTCCACCAGTGCGATGAGTTGATGCCAGAACAAAGTCACCTATTTTCTCTTTCTGCTTTTTTTGGAGCTTGGTGAATGTGGAGGTAGCTTTGGTTAGATTGCTGGTGCTGCGGCTCAGCCTCACTGTTGCTGTTCCGGTGGATTGCTGGTTCGGAGTGCTCTTCCTTGCAGCAGAAGGGTGTGGGGGCTGGCCCTCCAACATGCAAATTGTGCATGCAGAGAAGCCAGTGATGCTCTTCCACATGTACACGCAAGGGCCCACATGATGTTGAAGCAGAAGCATGTTAGTAGCTAATATAGAAGTGGCAAAGCTATTCCTAATGTTCGGGCTGATCCTCCGACTTCCGTCGAAGCTGATCCTTAGATTCAGTGTTAGAAGTAGCACTAGTATCTTGAGTCCGGTGAAGCTTAATCAGTATATACGGCTTAAGCTCTTCCCTCATAGACAGGCACATTAGACAGTTGAGGGGAGCGTCGGCTGTACTATTAGAGTTCAACAAAGAGGATCCTTGATGCCTTCGTCGTGGCCACTTCCTTCCCAAGGCCCCAAACGGGGACATCACGTGTTCTCTCCATTAGAATGGATTTATGATTCATACATACCTATGTACCCATGCAAATTAGCATCTCTATGTGTGTCATCTAATTGACTCTTGTCGTAGCTAGGTTGCTACAAGGTTATCCTTCGCGATGAAAGATCCTAAAGCTTTGTACTATGTATTAACCGTTTTAATATATTTGATCCTTATAAGAAAAAAGAACGATTTAACACTCTTTGTATTATGATTATTTATGCCTTTCGTATACAAGGCTCTACTGCAGAGCTAAAAGAATAGAGTTCACCTGCATGTTCGAGGAAAAAAAATAGAGCTAAAAGAATCAGTCATGGAAATTTTAATTTTATATGCTAGAAAAAACACCAGTACATCACTCCTGTTTAGTCAGCTGAAATAGACATGATACAATACAGCATATCATGTTTCAGTTAAATCTACCTGTACTAGGTTCACAAAGGGCTCTTGACATATGTGGAATGTTAATTAAGATAATGAAGGTTTAACCTTTTTTTTATCAACACATACACAACAAGATTTGTGATAATAATAACCTTTAAATTTATTTGTTTTCTGTGTTGGATGGATGATGCATATATATCTGAAGTTTAATATTTGCAGCTGAATTTTGGTTACAGTTATTCTTTGTGTTCAAGGCTCCAAAACATTGAAAATACCTTCTGTGTGACATACTGGCACTGCCAGTATGTCACACTGCCTACCTTCTTTCACAATAACATAATGTTTTGCTGGAAAGCTGTCTTGACTAATTTAGCTTCCAGCTTGAAAACAGCGAAATTTCTGCCCATGATATTATTCTATTAGTGCAACTAGTCTACTGATCGTACGGTCACCCTGTTCTAACTGCATCTTTTGCCGTTTCCTTTCCAGGAGCTTCAAGGGCTGGCAAAAAAATGCTGTCACATCCTTTTTGCAGGAGCAGAACATTAGGATAGGAAAGCCTAGTGATTTCTTCTGATGTACTGCAACAGTGCTTGACACGAAATGTTGGTGGAGGTTGTGAATGCTTGGGCTGATTTCCCTGGGCACACGCACGCTGAGTAAATATGAAACATAAGACTAGAGATACAATTTCTAATGTGATTCAAGAGCTTGAAATTGCCATAACATGCAAGCATTCCCTAAGTGCGATCGCTCATGTTTGGTTATTTGTGATTTTCTGGTCAGAGCGTGCGCTGCTCTGCCAGAGGATATGAAAGAGCTGCAAAGAGTTGAATGTAAACACCAAAATACCAGCGTTGGTTTTTGTATAATCAACTGGGAGATGTATTTAGCTGATATTCAATAGTACGTCACAGCGCAGCGCCTGATCCTTTCCACACTAGTGAGGTTGGACCGGGCTCTGCTGTAATGCTTGGGAAGATTTGTTTCCTGACTTGCAACAGATGCAGCCTCGGTTGTAGTATCTGACAATGCCCGATTATTTTGGCCCTCTTCCCCCACACTAGTGAGGTTGGAGTTGGACCGGCCTCTCTGCTGTAATGCTTGGGAAGAGTTGTTTCCTGACTGTGCTAGAAAGTGCAGCTTCAGTTGTACCATGGGCACTGAGTTGTACTTCATGTATTCCAATTTACAAGATGTTTTGAATTCTCTAGATACGTAGGTTTTGCTATACACTTATATCTACACAAATCAATGATAGGAACGGAGCAAGTATCTGACAATTGCCCACTTTTTTTCCTAGAGGTGAAACAAGCTTTCATTTCGAGAGTTTTTGGCCCAAGAGGCCAAGATCCCTGGATTTAGAGAGGTTGCGCAGAACTGGAACGCTCCTATTGCCTCCAATTGTTCCATTAAATCTCTTTCTTAAACAACAGAGACAAGGGACTCCAGAAATGGAGTCAGGGTAAGCTCGGCAACATCAAGACCCAGCTAGACATCACCACAGATTCCCTTTGTCACCTCGAGATTGCTGAAGATAATGGTAACGCAAATGTTGTGGTGCGCCGTCAGTCCGAACACCGCGTGCCCACTGCCTCGTTGTCATTGCGCGCCTGCACCCTGCTTCAGTCCCTTTCTCCATAAAAAAAAAAAAGACAGCGCCGCTCGCCTTCTCCATCATGGGTCCGCTCATCACAGCGCACCCGCCCGCTGCAGTCTTCTCCAGTGCCACCCGCACCGCGCCTCCATCCACCTCACCCGTCACGGAAGGGGAGGCCTATGTCTGTGCTTGGGGAGGCCTGCGCCTCCATCCACCTCGCCCGTTGGTAGAAAGGGGAGGCCTGCGCCTTACGTTGGGCGTTGATGTCTTTCTAACCAGCGCACGTTGCAACCGTATGTTTCAAGTGTTTCAGATGTTTTAGAGGTATGTTGCAGGTGTTTCGTATGGATGTTGCAAAAGTAGATTGGGATGTTGCATATGTTGCCTATGTTGCAATGGCTATACACGTATGTTGCAAGCGTCTATTCCAAATGTTTTATTTGTTTTTTAGATGTATGTTACAAGTGCGTTTATTTGAATGCTGCATATGTTGCACACATATGTTGCAAGTGTGTTTATCTGGATGTTGCATATGTTTTGCAATGACTTTTCAAGTATTTTTAAGGTGTTTTTGCGAATGTTTCAGACGTATGTTTCAAATATTTCATATGTCTTCAGACATATGTGCATGTATTTTATCGGGATGTTTTAAAAGTAGATCGGGTGTTGCAAATGTTGCAATGACGCTGGTGGTTGGCAGATAGCAGCCTGCAGCAGGGCTTCGACTCCTACCACGTGTCTTCCTCACGTGACGTGCCTCGCCCTCTCCTCTCTCTTTCCATCCCTTTCCTTCCCTCCATCTCATCGCAGCAAATCGAGGTCGGCAGGGGAACCCTACCCGATGAGTGCGCGGATGCCCACGTGGTTTCCCTACACCAAGCTGAGATCTGCATCGTCCGCTCGCTACACGAGAAACAGAACAGCCACGGGCGTTCGTCGGACGTCTGTCATACCGTAATCATAATCTCTCCATAGGTGAGGAATGGCCAGTAAGAAATTGAAACTACAATGTTGGTTTTGCCTCATTTGAATAGTTGAGTGCAGTATTGCTCGGTTGCACTCCTGTATACTCTGTGTGGGAAGTCAATGCTAGCACACCATTCTTCCATCAATAAGCTCGATATCATAAACAGAAGAATTTTATTGCAAAACTTCAGTTTGGCGACTTGTTCGCTTGTACTATTTAGCCGGCTTGTTCGCTGGTGCTATTTAGCCGGCTTTAATTCGTACCAATCAGCCATGGAACCGTGTTTTTCTCACAACAAATTAGCCGTACAAATTATCAGAAGCCGATTTAAGCCCTCTTTGACATGGCTCATCCAAAACGGCTTCACCGGTGAAGCCAAAGCCGGTGAAGCCAGAAAAAATGACTTTTCCCGGCTTCTGGTTCATTTTAACCCCGGCTTACAAAACGGCTTCACGCTACAGTGCCTCGATTTGCGCAAAATAGATGAAGCCAAAGCCGGCATAAGCCGTGCCAAAAAGCCCTTAACACCAGCCGAACAAGAGCCGGTGTCTCTATAATTTTAAAAAATACGGACTGACCTGACCGTACTGGCACTGCAACAGGCCGTCGCGTGTGTGTCTTCGTCGGCCGTCCACCTATCCTCGCGTGCTCGCGTCTCGGGCCTGCGGTGGCGTCAGGTCAGTCAGACATCGACTACCAAGCCGAGTCGGCGTCTCACGGTCTCGGCAGTCGGCATCAGCAAGAAACTGAGAAGGCGAGAGGAGTCGCATCGGGGTAGAGCGTCACCGCAAGCTAAGTCGGGTTGGGGCGATTAGATGCCACGGCATGAAAGATGAAATGTCGCTGCTTACTAACCTACTCCCTCCGTTTCTAAATATTAGTCGTCATTATTTACATGTCAATAACTTTGACTCAATTTATAAAAAATACGTACAATATTTCTATCTCTAAATAAATTTATTAAAAAACTTAATTCAAATATCTATCCAATAATATTAATTATGTATCATAAATATTAATATTTTTTAATATATATTTAGTCAAAATTATTTCTCGAAAAACGAAAATGACAGACATTTAGGCACGAAGAGAGCAGTACACTGGTACATACGAGAATTGGAACTGCCGGCATCGTACGGGAAAATTGTTGGGCCTTCAAATCAAATCCGCCTAATATATCTACTAATTACATATATGTTGAGGGGGAACTCCGTTCCACGGCCCCCGGCGGTCACACTGGTTGCTCATCCCCTAGAGCAGGCCCTCCATCACTTAAGAAGATAAGTAAGAGGCAATATTTATTTTTACGAAAAACTTGCTTGGTACTCCCTCCTTCCCAATTTATCTGTCGTTTTCGGTGTTCGTGCCACGACTTTGACTTAATTTGTACAAAATATGTGCAACATTTGTGTCTCCAAATAAATTTATTAAAAAACTAGATTCAAAGATCTTTCCAATGATGCTAATTATGTATCATAAATAATAATATTTTTTAATATATATTTTGTTAAAGTTATTTCTCGGAAAGCGAGAACGACAGATATTCTGGGACGAAGGGAGTACAGCTGAAGAAAGAGATTTCACTTTAGATTTGACTGTTCTCCCAATTTACAAACATGATTTGCCATCTCTGGACGAACCCTTCTCAGAGGAGGAAGTATGGATGACAATAAAAAAAACATGCTATTGGACAAGTCTCCAGGGACAGCTGAGTTCACAGGACGATTTTATAGAAGTTGCTGGAGTAATATCAAGGGTGATGTGTTGATGGTCCTAACAGCTATTCAGTGCGGTCATGTCTTCAAATTCAGGCTCCCTTAATAGTGCATAAATCACTCTTACCAAGCACGACGGAGGGAGGGAGGGGCGGAGGGGGACCAGGCACCCTCTATGCTTAAACACCTCTTGTAGTATTGATCTAGGATCAGCAAGGCCACTTAGATCGACAATGAATCTCGTCGGAGATACGTAGAACAACAAATAAATGGCCACGTTCGCTTCACTGAAAAAACAAACCGAAACACTGTTTCTGGCTGATTTGTTGTGAGAGAAAAACATTGTTCCGGTTGAAAAAACAAGCTGAAAAAGGCGGATTATAAGAGAAGAAACAGGGCCAAAGAGGTTGGAAGAGCTAGGGTCCAGAGGAGTAAAAAGTATGTTAGATTTGTTTTTCGAGGTGTTGGATGCCTCCATCGGCGTGAGTTGGTCTTATCCCACCAATAAATGAATCCACATTGAAAACATGTTTCCTAGTTTTCTGTGCGGACTAAGAGTCTGTTTGATTGAGCTGTAGCTTATGAGAAAAGCTGTTGTGGGTTGTGAGCTATGAAAAAGCTTTTATGGGCTATGAGCTGTGGAAAAGTTGAAAGTTATTTAGGTTGAACAAGTAAAAATTATATCTCCCATCTTTATCTTTCTTGACATAACTATGAAAGTTCTTTATTCCTACCTATTTTGAAAAAGCAGAAAACTAAAAGCAGGATCTAATGTGCTTTAAAAACATACTACTGAAAACTAGCCGTTGCTTTTAAAAAAACAGCCTCCAAAAACATCTCCTTCGATTGAGCTTTTGGCTTTTGAAAAGCAAAAATAGCCTCAAAAGCCCAACCAACATGACCCTAAATGACCTAGCCGACCCTAAGGCCCAGCTTAGCCGGTTTTACTGCCTGCCCCAAAATGATTGTTAACATAAACCCCTGTTTTTAGGTGAGATTACTCGAATCTAAAAACATAATAGCATCAATGGCAATGATATAAGCCATCCGCTATTTTTATTCTACGAACAATGCATGCATCGACAATTTATTCTAATGGCAATGTGTACATCAGCCATCGTTTAGACATCACTCTTGCCAAACGGTTAGGAAAATTTCTTCAAATACCTTCTATTAATTGATCTTAAGAGACGAGATCTGTTCGCTTCGCTAAAAAGCCATGCTAAAAAGTATTGTTTACTAAATCGTTGTGAGAAAAAAACACTTTACCATGACTAATAAGCCAAGCTGATAAGTTCAAGCGAACAAGAACCATGCAAGTCTAGCAAATAAGAATTTCCAAACACAACCTTAATAACTTTGTACGGACCTCATCCTCAGGGTCCTCAGAACGGTCACAATTTGATGATAGGATGCAACATTGCAGCAAGCAAGAACTGAAATAGTTAAATCATTGGCACTCTTTACAATTTTTTTTTGAACAAACACTCTTTACAACCTTTTTAGTATCAGAAATAATCGGCAATCATGGTGGGCCACTAAAATCTGACTCGCTGCAATAACCACTTTATTTTCGAAGCGGATTGATACGTACCATGGATACCTTCATGGACTTCTCTCATAGCCACTTTAGCTTATCATCCAAGCATTTAAGCAACAAATTTTTAGCGGCCACAATAAAGCTATCAAAGCATACTTAAATACAATTTACCGAACACTTTTATTAGCTCTAGGCACTTGGATCACGTAAAACAAATTCGCAAGCAACGAACATCGTTTTCATGTCAGAAAGACCAACAAATACAGTTCCGCACACAACCAGACTAAGCAAAGCAGACTATAAAACAATGTGCTTACACGTAGTGACCTACCAAGTGACAGCACAAGACATTCACAGGTCAATCACACAAATATCATGCTGTCCACCTACTTCCCCAAGGTTGATTAAATCCAAAAACTAAACTAAACCTAAATAAAAAAACACATAATTAATAAAAAGTTGCATCAAAGTCATTGGTGGTAGAATAATTTATAAGACTACAGAACACTTTAAAATATTAAAAAAAATAGACCAATGGGTATCTCATTTGCTAATTTCTGGACAGGCTAGTCAGCTAGGTATCACCATTTGGTCACACGCCCGAAGGGCCTGGTGTGCGTAGTATCTTACATCTACATCTGGGTCCTCACTGAGCTCAACTAGGCATGGTTTCACCGCATTCTCCACAACCTGCAAATACACATTCAATGAGGTAGGTGAAAAGCCAAACATTGATAAAAATAGGATCACAACAACAGAGTTTGATGACTACAACTTACAGATTGATCAAGGATTGGTACAAGTGATTGCAGGACTTTAGCAACATTGAATTTCATGTTCGGAACCCTAGCAATTAAAGATGATATCAGTGAGACCTTGCGGAGAGTATGCCTCAACATGTGTTATTTTGGACTCACCTGTCCTTTGAAGAAGCAATGACAACAGGGAGCAACTGTTGGCATGTGATATCAGGACCCATGACAGGAGCTAGCAAAGAAATAGCTTGTAAAGTGGTCATCCGATACAGATAATGTGGGTTGTTTATCTTCTCCAAAACCTAGAATACAAAAGAGATTAGACAATATAAAGATTTTCAATCTATCTGTTGATATAATTAATTAAGCATAAGTAAAATTTATTCCAATACCCTCTTTACCCTGCTTTAATGCAAAAAGAAATGTTGGTGCTGTATCCTCCTATTTGGGGGTATACAAGGTCCAATCTGATGTCATAACAACTTGGTCTATGCATTGTATCAGCATAGACTCTGAAACTGAGAGGCATTCAGTGAAATATTATCACGTCACCATCTAAGCGACCGACTTAGGTGCTAAACCTAGCTCACCCTAGGCACCAGGTGCCAAACAACCATGTAGCGTCGCCCATCTAAGCGACCAACTTAGGTGCTAGACAATACACGATAGGTGCCACCCATCTAGTGTGTGCCTAGCACTTCTGTAACACTACTTTCCTAGATTTCTTTATGAACACACAAAAGAATGGGAAGGGGCGCAAAGGAGACTCCTTTGTCGCCCTCGCATAAGAGATGATGTGCATGGGTTTTGTGCATATAAGCTGAATAGTAGGTTAGTAACCAAAGGACTCATGTCTTCGCTCATGTCAAGGTTTTAAGCTTAAGAATAAAGGGAAAATGGTGTTCTTACCCCTGTCCAATAAGCTAATTGTGATTTTACCCTTCCTTTTTCAACTTTGTGTTTTTACCCCTGTTATTTTAAACTGAACGGTCCGTTTGCCCCTGCTTCTGACGTCCGTCAGATAGACATGGATTAAATGAATTAAAAAAATTCTAAATCTGAAAAACAAAGGCCAAATGACCATAGTGCCCCTTATCTTATCTCATCATCCCAAACCGAGCTCTCGCTTTCGGCGCGGTCCTCTCCCCCGCGTCTTCCAGGGCGCCCATGAGCTGAGGCCGCCGCCGATGGGCCCGCCCCACGCCGCGCAGGACCCCGCGCCGTCGCCGTCTGGCGGCAGCGGCTTCGGCTCCTCCAGGCGCCTCCTTCGCCGGCTCGACCGCCGCAACGCGTCCAAGAACATCGGCTACAACGCCCTCAACTACTGCCAGTACCCGCCGTCCCCGCAGCCCGCCTTCGCGCCGGGGTCCGGGCCGACCTCGCTCGCCGCCTCCGTCGCCTGCTCCCTCGACCTCATCAACAGCTTCCGCATCGGCGGCAGCGGCGACGGGGCGGGGACCTCCGCTTCCTGTGCGAAAGCCTCGGCCTCTCCGGGCCCGACGACTTCGCCATCCCGCTGGCTGACTGGGAGGCGCACAAGGCCATTCGCTCCTCCACCTCCGCTTCGAGCTCCCCCTCCTCCGCACGCCCCAACCACGACTCCTCTCAGCGGGACTCACCGCTCTGTTAGGTGGGTGCCGAGGAGCCCGCCCAGGTTGCGGACGCCGACCCAGAGCTACGAGCCGCAACGGGAAGGGACGGCCCAATCGAAGCTCCGGAGCGGCCGGCGCGCCAAGATCCGCCACCCGAGTCCACCTTTCCGGATGCGAGGAGGGCAGCTGGGGAGGGAGGAATCAAGGGCGTGCGCCCGCCGCCGGTGCTCAAGCCGCCGCCTTCGATGGCGCCGCCAGCTGTCTGCGGCGTTAGATCCACGTGGGATATCTTGCGGTCGTTCGCGCCGGATGAGAAAGAGGACGCCCCCGCGAGCAGATCTGGCCGTCGTTTTGGACACCGGGATGCAGTGGAGAAGGATGTCGATGAGGATGGGGCGGTATTGTTAATGTTGGACGATCTTGGGCTGGAGGAGTCGTCCGAGGGCTTCACTGGTACTTCTTCGCTATCAACGACCAACGATGACGAGACCTCAAGCACCACCACAGAATCCATGTTCTATATCTCACCGAACGGGAGGTTTAGGAGGAGGATCCGGTCTTGGAGCCGAGGGGTGCTCCTGGGTAGTGGCTCGTTTGGGACAGTCTATGAGGGCATCAGCGAGTAAGTGCTCTAAAGATAAAATTCAGTTGCTCTTCCGTGCTGTTTAGTTGCTTGGAATAATCAATCTAACATGCTACGCCTGTCCATACTCCATAGGGCAGTATAAGGTACAGCTAGAAGCCTCGATTAATCTGGGTTTCACAGAACTGATTCTATTGCTGATTAGAGCCTACTAGGTCTGTTTCTAAATGTTAGACACTAAGCACAGCCTACTAGTAGTAACAATTGAATTAGTTACATGATATAATCTTCTACAACTAAACCAACATGATCCTAAGTAATAGGCAAAGATCTCAACTAAAATCATTGTCACATGCAATTCGATGAACCATTTCCTCAATCGTACGTGGGACCATGACATATTAGTGAGCCAAAATGTTGCACTCTTGACTTCTGGGTCAGCAGAGAATAATTTGATAATCACTCGATTTTTTCTGTTCTTCTTAGAAGCTTGATTTTATTTCAATTTAGAACTGAGGTTAAGGATTTTTTACTTGATTATGTGTTCTTTGGTCATGATAACTTGGATATTCAGCTCTGCGAACAACGTACATGAATTTATTGTCCTGGATGAAGCAATTCAGCATTTGTCCTTTTTTTTCTCCCAATATGCAATAGGGATGGTTGCCTTCACTATTTATAGCCTGCTCTAGTTTTTTCCTGTTGCAAGCCTGAGCCCAGTCTCTTACATGCTTTTCTGCTTCTGTGTCATATTATCAGTGGGTGTCTTCTTTGCTGTCAAAGAAGTAAACTTATTTGATCAAGGGAGCAATGCGAAGCAGTGTATCTTTCAGCTTGGGCAGGTACTTCTGAAAAATGGCAAGGATCAGAAGGAACACATGCTGACGATATTGGATATCAATGTGGTGGGTGGACGATAGCATGGCATGGAGACAGTGGAAAAATAACTCCTTTGAGTATTGGATCACTGAAGTAGTATGCTGTGATTTTCCTTTGAGTAGATCAATGTTGTAGTTTTCCCTTGAGGGGCTCTGATCGGCGGATGGATTTCTCTTTCCACTCGGACATTCCTCAGCGGCATGTGGTTCGGCCATCCAAGGAGAGCCCAGACGCGTTGGATTTCTCTTTCCACTCGGACGAGCACAGCCAGAGGCTCCAGAGAGTGTTCCAGCCCGGCTCCTTTCTTTACGAAGGATGCACCAGCAACAGCTGATTCATGTCATTCTCTTTTCCAGCTTGGTTAGTAAATACATGGTGTAGTTTTAGTGCTTGTAGTGTTACATGAACCAACTTGTATGGCGGTTACTTTTGCTGAAAAAACATGTACTGTATGAAGGTTATCAGTGCATGCATCTACTTATACAGTTTGTTAACCAATGTTCTACATGCATTCTTATACATTGAAGATTTTTTGTCCCACATAAAAGATTATATCGAAATATTTCTTATGGCGTTACATCTGTCATCATTATGAACCTTTTGGTCCCAAAATTTTGAATATTTATCAATATTAAATCTGAGTTCAAATAATTGCCAGTTGTGCTAAATATGTTTGACCAAATTTAATTAATTGCCAGCATATAATAAAAAAGTCTAATTCCAATTCAGGGTAAAATCAAAATTAGGCATAACAAACAGGGGCAAAATCGCATGGGCATTCATGTCCTATTGTACAAAGTTTAACACCGTTAGGGGTGGATGACGGAGCAGGGGCAAACTGGTGCTTCGTGAATGGCACAGTAGGGGTAAATTCACAAAGTCAAAAAAATAGGGGCAAAATCACAATTTCGATACAAAACAAGGGTACAAACGCAAGAGCCCCAAGAATAAAATAAGCAATTTATCATAATAAATGCTATTACATTTTTAACAGTATTAAGGCTAACCTGAGGAATTATATGCTGCATCGCCCACTCAAGGCCAAATTCCTCTGCCAAACGCTTTAAATTGTTGGCAGCAGCATCTCTGATTGAGAAAACCTGAAGCCAAATGTTTAGTATTTTGAGTCACTATTACATTACATAGAATCAATCAAGAATTCAACTTATATAGACTAAAAAGACCATCATTAGAAACTGTATGCATGGTTTCTGCATTAATGGAACTTGTATAATAATGGTTGGTGAAATTATTTATGCACCTTATCTTCCAACCACTGAATGCAAAGTGCCCCCAGCTTGTCATCAAAAAAACCAACACCTAACTGGCTGGCCAACAAAGGTATGTACTCAATTATGGCAAGCCGAACTCTCCAGTACCTATCTTCAGCGAGCTCTACAATGGCTGGTAGAAGTGATTGCGACAGCAAGTCAATTCCAATAACCTGTAAAAAAAATACAGGAGAGAACTTACAAGTGCATCATTGAATGAAATGAATGATGCCAGGAAGCAGCTTGAGCACAAGTTAAAAAGCCTATTCTTGTCCAATTAAACCAGGTGAACCTTACTGGTTTCTTAGTCAAATCTATTTGCTACAGTGCCAGCTGCATGTATAGTCCCAAAAGAGAAATCTAGCTGTATCCAAATTTTTTCACTATTTGGAGTACAGGGTGAACAGCTATCATTAACCAAGAAAATATAATGCTGCTCAAAAGTCAAGGCTCAATTCAAAAGCATGGGATCTTCAACACAAACATTGGGATTTTATTAACACATTTATAACAAATAGAAGATAGAAATAGTGCAAAGGAACTATACTTAGTTCCAAACTTGAGCTCATATAATATACATGTTACAATAGAAAAGACATGGTGGCCAATTGACAAATCAAAGGACTAGAGGTGTTATAAACACTAGCTTACACAACAGCTAACCAACATAGGATAGCCAAATGACAGGGGTTGAAGTGGATAAAGGTATTGGAAGAGAAGATAATCTATATAATAGGAATATAGGATGAAAGAACATTTGGGTTGAGAATAGACTAATTTCTGGTCTTTCACGATTGATAACTGAATGTTTTAAAAAAACGATTGATAACTGATCTATTGCTACCCCTTTGGTAGGAAGAACGCCACTAGATTCCGAAGAAATAATCTGCAATTTTAAGGTACTATTCTAAAAAACAGAATATAAGTAAAGAAGTAAAATTTACAAATTAACTAATTATTATTCTTACAACAACAACAACAACAACAACAAAGCCTTTAAGTCCCAAACAAGTTGGGGTAGGCTAGAGTTGAAACCCAGCAGAAGCAATCAAGGTTCAGACACGTGAATAGCTGTTTTCCAAGCACTCCTATCTAAGGCTAAGTCTTTGGGTATATTCCATCCTTTCAAGTCTCCTTTTATTGCCTCTACCCAAGTCAACTTCAGTCTTCCTCTGCCTCTCTTCACGTTACTATCCTGACTTAGGATTCCACTACGCACCGGTGCCTTTGGAGGTCTCCGTTGGACATGTCCAAACCATCTCAACCGGTGCTACCCTAATCTATCACGTATATCATCGTTCTGAACTCGATCCCTTCTTGTATGACCACAAATCCAACGCAACATACGCATTTCCGCGACACTAATTATTATTCTTACCTTCCAACTAAATGGTGCACAAGTGAAATTGGTGGACAGGTAGTCTCTCAAGTACACAACCAATTACCAACAAAATTTCAAGTGCTACTACTTGTGGACGAAGCAGGAAAATCTGTGTTTATAGCTTAAACTACATAGCTTGCCAGGGTAGCCAGGCACTGACCTGGTTAACTTGATCGAGTTTGCTTATAATGTTTAGTCGAACATCAGGGAACTCATCCTTCAGCAAAGAAAGAAAAATGGGAAGAAGTTGTTCAATAGTGGCATCCTACAAAAGGTCAAAACTGGAACACTCAGTACAATTAGATCAGCATTTAGCAGTTGACAAGTACCAATAATGATTAGCAGTAATGTTGTATGTTAACAAAGACCAGCAAATATTTAACAGTACTATCAGAAGGAATATCCTCATGAAATGACAGGATCTATCTAATATTCAAATCATTAGCACAGAAGGATGTGGAAACTAAAAAAAGAAAAGCAACACAAAAAGATTTACAAAAGCATAAACTTTTTTTTAAAAAACAAACATATCCCTATCTCAACCAAGTGAACTGATAGGTTCAGCCCTCGCAAAAAAAAAAATGATAGGTTGAGGACACATGTGGATCAGATGTAGAAGAATAAGAAATTCCAAATAACCTATCTAAAATTCAGGATGAACTCAAGATTAGTAACACAGATCATTATACAGCTGGGGGGCACATATCTTGTTATGTTCCTTCCAGCAAAGGATATAAACTAATTTAAAGCTATCAACAGAACAAATGAGAACTTATACTACTGATAACTGTAGTGTAATTTTCCATCAAACTGATACATTGCATTCACTGATAGAGCTCACACCTTTCCCAATACAGGAGCCATTCCCATAATAACTGATGCCAAAGCTGAACGAACATGCTGAGATGAATCTGTTGATAATTCCTACTGGTACAACAGGCACAAGTTAACCACTGAATATTGGTGCAGAGCTCAACTAGTGTTTGTGCAATGCTTAAACACACCTTGACACATGGAAGAATATGTTCGATTGCAATTTGTGGGTTTAATATTTTGCAGAATTTTGTAACTTTTCCAGCAGCTGCAATCCGCACTTCAGCCTCATTGTCACAGAGGAGGCGAACATATGCTGACACCAGATCACCCCTATTATAAAAGGCAATGGTATCAATAGTAAATGAGTCATGGTATTACATTGATTAATCTTTCCATGTATAAAGCAATAATCACTTTATGTCAAACCACCATTTTTAACATAAAGAAAAGATTAAACACCTTGTGGGCTCAGTACCAACAGCTTCACATAGCTCATACAGTTGATTTGCCACCATATAGCGCACACGCCAAGATTTATCCTGACAGATGTTAAGTATAAGCAATTGAAACCATGTATGGTAGTGTGCTGAAACTTAATCATATCAAATTATTGTCTAGTGACAGACCTTAGGGTAATCTTATAGTCTAGTAATTTTACGAGAATTAGTATTGACAACTTGATCTTTTCTCTCAACATTTATGAAGCCATCAAAAGTGTGTAAGATGTACCTGAGAGAAATTTACAATAACTGGGAGAATATGTGCTGCACAATCTTGGGGCTCCAACAACTTCCCAAGAGCAGCACAACCCTCAACTGCCAATAGTCGCACTGAATCTTGGTCTGAGATAAGTCAAACAGTTTCTTCTTAGCTGATGTAACATATGGTTTGATTGTGAACTAATTTCATATAACAGACACCTTGTAACATTCAAGGTTATTAAGATTTATCTTCAAGAAAATAAACAAAATGGTTTGATACAGAGTTTCAATATAAAGCAGAGCTTAGCTCAATTATTTTCAAGCCTCAAGGATTGATGATTATAATTAAACATCATGACTCCTTACAAGTCTGTAATAGTAGGTTCAAGTGAAAAGGCACAAAATGGGCATACACAACATAAATTATCCTTAAATCATCAATTCTGAGAGAAGAATTATGCATGTGTTGTGGCTCAGATGGCCAATGGCTGATTGGGCCTCAATGTGGACCAGGTGGGCCACAGGAGAAAGCAGAAGCAGTTGTCCCTGCTTGGGGCACACGCTAGGAGGTATCCTAAGGCACAACGTAAGATACCATTGAAAAACCATAGTACCAACTAGCACTAAAAGATCACTAAAACTGTAAAATAGCACTGAAAGAACCCACCAACCTAATATACCATTGAAAAACCATAATACCAACTAGAAGTAGCACTCTGTTACATTTTCCATCCAGCTCCGTTAACAAGGAACAAAATACCCCTACCCAGTACCAACCTGCCGACACAGAAACGGCTGGCGACCAGCCCTCTTCACCATCCTCCTATTGTTCTTCTCCCCTTCACCGCCGCCGCCAAAGAGCACAGCTATGGCCGCCTCTCCACCGCCACTGCCAGGGAGCAAGACCATGGACGCCTCCACGGCCTTGCACCACTGGTCAGACTGCATGCACAGCTGCCGCAGCTGTCTCATCTCCCCGCTTGCAGCCTCAGAGGCCCACACTGTTCGCCGGTCGTTGCAGTTCCACCAGCGTCAGGCGGGGTAGGTGGCGTGGTCAGGGGGAGGTGAGCGAGAGAGGGGGCGTCGGCCCCTGGCGGGGCAAGCAAGAGTGGTTGGGTCACCCCAGGGGGAGGGGGCGAGGGGAGGTCGTGTCAATGCTATCAAGTCATCTAGTCGATCCTAGTCGCCATGGGACCGACCAGGCGACAAGTCCTGATTAGTTGTCAACCAGGGCGACTAGTCAGTCCTAGTCGTCTCCTAGTCATCCTATATATATCAGGACTAGTATCCTATAATAATATATTATATGTTCTAGAGTACAAATCAAGCATGAAGATGACTCTAGGGTGGTGGCTGCATGTGGGGTTGTAAATTGGGCTGAAAAACATGAGCACAAGTGGCCTAAGCCAGCCCATGTCCTAAGCTACCCAGCAATTCCATTCTGTTTCTGGTCGTCCACCCCCTAATCGACGACTAATCGGATGACCAGAAAACTAATCAGCCTAATCGAGTTGTAGCCTCTAGTCGAGTCTAGGATACCGACTAGGACGACTAATCGCGATTGATCGGACAACTTGATAACACTGGGTCGCATGGCCGCGGCAGAGGAGGGGAAGTTGGTCGCCGGCATGGGAGGCGTGAACGCTGAGGTGAGATTGATGATAAGGTGAGCCTAAGGGATAAATGCCATTTCAAGCCTGGTTATGTTCTGTCCAAGGAAGAAAAATATGCTTTCGGTGAAAATATGATGGAATGCTATATTTAGTTAACGTTTTGATCTTTCAGTGGTATTTCCCGGTGACAGATTCTTTCGGTGGTATTTTACGATTCTTGCGATATTTCAGTGCTATAGAACAAATTTTCCCAATACAGTTAAGCTTACAAGTTACAAGGCAACAAAAAACCTTCTATATCATGATGTCTATTTGAGCTTGATGAAAATGGGAGGGCCGTGAATAAGATAATAAGCACATAAGAACAATTCTGCATAGCTAAGCAGGTTACAATAGCAATGGTATTTGTATTAAAAATTGATAATTGTAACAACAGATTGCGGCAGCCAACAGGCAAAAAAAAGATATTCGACTATGCATCATGTCTATTACGTATAGAAAAACAAATTGCTAAAGAATATTAAAGGACTTACAGTGGCACGAAACAGAATAGAGCAATAAACGTCAATTAATTATTGTGAAGTTAGTAAAACAAGAAAAGTAACTAAAGTAAAAATGTAGGTGCAAAGCACAAAAGTAATCCAATAGTAAAATCCAATGGTACAATAACCCTATTCGCTTGAGCTTATTCAGCACTACTTTTCAGCCATAGAACAGTGTTTTCCTCTCACAACATTTCAGCATAAGCGAACAGGGTGACAATATGTTGAGAACAAAATTTAAATAATAAAACAAAGATGTATGAGTCGTATGCACGGAACTAAAGCAAATCATCCACAAAACAAAAGAGATAACTTAATAAAGCAGCGGTAAAAATATCTGTAGGATGTACCATCATGAGTTAGATCATCAAATATTGACATGACTTCTGTCTTCAAATGACTTTGTTCAACTGCCGCAGCAAACTTTCCAAGATTAGAAGCAGCAGCTCTTCGTACCATAGGCATGTCGTCTTGGCATAACTGGCCATAAATTGTCCTCAGTTCTGCCTTCAGTTGCTCAGGTGCACTAGGATAGGCGATATGAAAAAGGCCACATGACGAAACTCGAGCTGTGAACCACTCGCCTGCCGCCAACCTCTGAATTGATCAAGTGTGTCCAGTTAATTGCTATAAGATATAGAACAGTGTAGAATGTAATTGTACTTCCCACATACACAAGTGTTTTGTGTTCGTTATATAATTTTGAATGAAGTGCCCTCTTTTCGTATGCGGTAGACAATCAATAACTAATTTAACTAAATCCATAACACGGAACTTAAGAACAAAGATTAGTTTATTAAACATGTAGAAAACTAGTTCACTAGAAATCAAATATAAGTTACTAATGGAATAAGCTAAATGATTGTTGTAAAGCATACTCCCAATACTATACAACAATAAATAAAGATTGTTGATGACATTTGACAAGGTAAATAGATAGCGTCATGATTTTATGATGGGCATAGGCAAATTATATTAAAAGCTAGTAAAATGGCAAACAAACAGATTTTCAAAATAAAAACACAACAGTCTAGACAATCCTGTGGAACTTGTTCAAAGTAAAAACACAATAGCCTAGATGATCCTGTGGCAGTGGACCACTTCCAATACATATTGTAAATTTGATGATGACTCCAGTAACTTGTTAACTGAGAATGTAGAGTTATAAATTCATGAAGATATTCAATAAGCTTCTGCATAGTGTTATGAAGCACCTGTAATGATTATAGAATCACAGAAAGTTTGACAGCAGTAAAAGGAAAACAAGTTTATGTGTATTTCTAATAAGTTAGAAGCATGTATAACCTACAGCTTTAGCCAAAATTGGTGTGAATACTTCTTTTTCTGTCAGAGTGAATAAGAAAAGATCGAAACCTATCACAATAAAAGTAGTCCTCATACCTTTACGACAGGGGCAAACCAGTCCACAATATCACTTTCCTTCATCTGTGCTCCTATCCGACAAAACGATTCCACAGCCTTGTCTCTGACACAGGTTTCCTCCACAGTACACAATGTTTCCAGTGGTGGAAGCAAAACGTGTGCATGCTCTACACCTCCAACATAAGGAATAAAAACGCCCAACTCTTCCGCCATTGCAAGAAGCACCTCATCTTCATCGTCGTTGTTTTCACTAAGGAATGGAATCAGCTCTTTCCTTGTTCTTTCTTCACCCAATGCACGGGCAATTGTAGAAAGCTTTCTGATGGAGTTAAGGCGCAACTGAATATCTTCATTTTTCAGTTCATCAATCAGTACAGCAATCGGGTACAGAGGTTCATCAATCATAGCCATTATTATGTTTGACCAGAATTTTTTTTCAGCTGAAAATACACCAAAAGGGATCAATAGCGTCCTTAAAACTGAACACAATATTATGAAAGCCAAAATCTTATCAAGCATTGGCTACAGGACGCCAAATTAGGTCAACAAGGTTTTAGCTCCTAACAGGGGCGGCCCAGCAAAGGGACATGAGTGTACACATGTAACACCCGATAATTTTTCAAAAAGGTTCGAAGTTAGGAGGCATCAGATAGCCAAATAACTTTAGGTTAGGGTTTGGGTGCTCGGTTTCGCACAGCAGGAAGGGAAGAGAAGGATGGGAATACCTGGTGGTGCTCGTCGCCGGCGAAAAGACCGACGAAGACCTCGGAACCTGGCGTAGGGCGGCGCCGGCGCCGGCGGCCCACCAGTCGTCGGAGAGCGAGGGGGCGAGACACCAATCGTTCGGAGAGCGAGAGGTGCGCGTGAGTGAACTGTGAACGGAAGGGGAATGCGGCGAGGGAGGGAACGGGAGGGGAATGCGGCGGACGGCCGGCGGTTGTTCGGCCCGGGGAGAGCGCACACGGGCCTTCTCCTGGGCCGTTCGTTGCAATTTCTTTCTTTTTTCTTTCTTTCTTTCGCTCTCTCTCTCTCTCTTCTATTTATTATGTATTCGATTTCATTGTAAATTAGCACAACATTATCTGCTAATTTGGCTAATTAGCAGATAATTTTTTTAAATATTTTATTAAGGTTGATCATTTTTAATTAAAGAAAGAAAACATTTTATTTCACTAGAATGTAGAACAATTTCACAAACTTGGAATGTTTTTTATTTTAATCTATAACACTTTATTAACATATTTTTCCCTTTGTGAAAATTTCCAAGTGAATGCGAATTTTTTTTTACTAAACATGGAACAATGACTCCCATGAAACAGTAAACAAGTCCGGAAAGGGAGGATGGGGGTCTGTGATAAAGGACTGCAATGGAGAAGCTGGGGCTGGTAGTTTGAGAAATCTCAAAGATGCTTTTGAAATTTGAAGTTGAACTTTGCCTGCATGGCTAGCATGAAGAGAACAAACCAGCTAGGAATTCAGAAGATTGTTTCAGAAACAGATTGCATCATGATTAAAGAAGTCATTGAGGGAGATGGTTTCAGGTTGGCACAATATGGAGAACTTATCTTTGAAGTGAAGAGTTTGATATGTTCTAGTTTTTCTAGCTTCTACACGAAAAAGAAAAGTTATTCTAGTTTCTCGGTTAAATTGTCCCCTCGTGAATATAATAAAGTAGCTCATGCCTTGGCGTCAAAAGGTTGCAATTGTCCTATAAACACTAATCTGGTGTGGGATGACACACCGGACGAGCTCCAGGCAGTGATGTCGCTGTGACCTTGGTTTAATGGAATTTCATATTCCGTTTCTAAAAAAACGATGAACTGCTCATAAAATGCCCTGCCACGTGTGTGCGTTGCGTTGTACAGGCCCAAGCCAAAAACAGCTGCCGCATCCTCGCAAGTCTCGATCCAAATCGCTTGCTCGTATACAATCGTAGATTATAAGCTGGAACAATATTTTTCTTTCACATCAAACTAGTCAGCAATAAATAATCCATGATCGTTTACAACGAAACGAACAGGCTGCTTGAACGTGTGTTTTGGAGAGAGAGAGGTTCCGCAGGCAATGGCAGTCGGTGACAACCGTAGCCTCAAGAGGAAGTAGAAGAGCGCGTCGGAGACCGGCGCCTGTGACTTGAACGGGAAGGAGCAGACCGACGCCGGCTGAGATCCTTGGGACGATGAAGGAGGAAGAGGAGGCGCTGGATCTCATCCGGGCAGGGAAGCGCACGGCGGAGGCGGGCGGTGCCTGTGACCTGAACCTGAACGGGACGGAGGAGAGCGCGCTGGCGGCGACGGCTGAGATCATCAGGATGAAGAAGAAGGAGGTGCAGGATCTCATGCGGGCGAGGAGACACATGTATGAGGAAGCCAAGCCGGCCGGGACTGAGGGGAAGAAGAAGAGGAAGAAAGTGGTCAAGCAGATGTTTCCGCAGGCGATCATCGACTTGTTGATGACAAGGATCTCTAAGGCCATCGATATCAAAGTGTTTTTTTCTCACAAATTCCCCTTCGCTTGTCTGAATTCTGGAGGAATCTAGATGGTTTGGAGAAATGCTGAAGGGATTTGTGAAAGAAAAACACTGTTCTAAACAAAAAAATAAGCGAATCAAGCCAGGTTTAAAGGCACGCGAACGGGCCATCATCCCTGACGATGTGCTGGCCACATATCACCAGAGAGATCACGACATTCATGTCATTAGTATGGCTATTGATAACAAGATCTTGGAGTACGACCAGGCCATCATCAACCAGTACTTACTGAGCTATGCGGTAGACGAGAACGAGGTCACCGACGTAGAGAACGAGACGGTGGACTAGTGCAGAAGCAGAGGGGATCAATAATCTATTTATTTACACTAGTTGAGTGCCCGTGCCTTGATACGAGTAAAACATCTTATGACATATAACCACATAAGTAAAATATATGTAGAATCATATGCCATCACAAATAATTAACATTAAAACACATAATTCAAACTAATTTATTTAAAATAAAGAAACCAGTACAATGCTATTAACTTCACCCAGACACAGGAAAAATAAGCAACAATTCATTGTTTTTTTTTGTTTGTGAGACTAATATAACGTTAAAGATAATGTCGTACACCTTCAGGTATGTTGGCTGCGTTTTGGTTCCCCGTGTATGTGAGTAGGTGTAGCGAGATGTGCTTCCTCACCTCGTAGTTATCCTGCCAGATTTTTATACACATATATAGTTAAAATGTATGTAGGTGAAAAAAAGAAAATTATATACAAAGGATAATACTCACATTATTGCAAATGGATGTTTCTATCCTTTTGCCATTCCATGCACGCATGGCAAGTAGAACATTATAACCAGATAAGTCCCTGAGGAAGCATTAAATTGCTACTATTGTATATATATATAGTAGAATATAAAAGGAGTTTCCATTGTAAAAGTAGTTACCCATTTAGCTCAAATTGGCCGACTTTTGCAACTCTATGGTCAAATAGGATTAAATCATCTTGCCACCGAGGGCATGATACTTTCATGACTTTATTTAGGACAGTGGAAACTCGTTGAATTTTGGTTGTATATTTTTTTAGTGGTTGAATCTTGTAAAGATCACCTTTAGGAGTTTGGTCTACTACGTAGAGAGTTCTTCTAGAAATGTCTAGAACAAACAGATTAAAAATAGCGCCTGTAGACGTTTGAAGTGGCATAAGAATTTGGAATTGAAAAGGGGCATCTTAGTAATATGGTATTTAAGAATCTAGAATTGAAAAGAGGCATCTTAGTAATATGGTATTTAGACAAAAGATGTAAGGAACAGAAGAAGAGAAACAACGTTACCATCTTCTCTCCCAAATGACCTTATGTTGTGATAGATCATGTCATGTGCACGGAAGGTATATATGTCGCTGTTTCTGATGTTAGCAGTAGCACTGTCGAGGTGACAGTAGAGGGAAGTGAAAGAGAAGTGGCCATTGAAAAACTGATATTGTTACGAAAGTGCCTAGCGTCCGCATCGAAACTCGTCCAAAGCCTCATGAGCTGGTCTGGTATGACTGGCGCATTCAGCTCGACCTTTCCGCTGCGGCAACAGAACCCAGGAGGTTCTTTTGGAAACCTCTTCGCACTGCAGTGGTGGCAATCTGGGACAGGTTTTAGCATGTGTGTCTCCCTAGGCATGTTACTATACACCTTTTCATATGGTGTTGGTGAGCCACTATTTTCCATTGAATTAACCCTGATGCCTAGGAGTCATACAGTAACCATTAAGTTTGAAACAAAAAGGCAAGTTAGTGCTATATGTTGGCCTAGCAAATAATGCCACCAAGCAGCAGGACTACACAACGAGTAGGACCGAGGAATGTTTTTTGGTTACACAGAGGAAGTGAACCATTTACAATCTCTAGATCGGAAATGGAATCTAGGAAGGGCAAATCACAACCAACTTGGTAGAAAGAAAGGAAGTTTGAATTTGAAACACTCCCTATCAGAAAATATAGCATTTTGTCTGGAAATTATGTGGTGGTTCCAAGTGCAAGTTAACCAGGAATTGCTCATAGGAAGCAAACCTGAAAGTGCTGTTGCAAGGAAAAATTGGTAAAAAAGAAGATTGGTTGCATCCTATGCATTTCCTTCTAGTAGGCTATGTACTTTTTCCAGCTCCGAGTAACCATGATTTTCTGGTTTAGAGTTTTCACCGAGTAGCAGTATGTTCTTGTGCTATTTTTCAATTGCTACAGTTCATTGCTTCCAGGTTATGTTTTCTGCAATTAGCAGTAGGCTCTGTACTAAATAGTTAGCAGGTTGAGGCTTGCTATTCAGGATTGCATATTTACTACAGTTGCAGACTACATATCCATGCTAGATGGTTCTATGAGGCAAACATTTGGAGATGAACTTTCCCTTGTGACAAGTTGACAGAGAGGATTCACTGTACTTTGCTGGACAGTTCAGTGCTTCCTCAAGGCCAACTCTCACTTGTCTAACTACAATTTTTTTTTGTTCTATTTAACAGGTGGCTAGCTGCTCTTTTTCAGTCACCAGAGTTCCTAACTGTATAGACTACAGTAGCAGCTCCAACCAAGCGGCAGGGCTACACAACAAGTAGGACCGAGGAATGTTTTTTGTGTGGTTACACAGAGGAAGTGCACCATTTACAATCTCTAGATCGGAAATGGAATCTAGGAAGGGAAAATCCATATCTGTTGGGATAGAAACGCAGAAGAACAATCCAATAGGTAGGCTATTTATTATGCTGAAAACCTCAGGGTGCACATATTTTATATTCTTCATATACCTCAGAATGCAAATTCTTTCTAAGCACACAAACTTATCATCAGAGTCGAAAAAACAAAATCACTGAGTAACAACCTATTGATAGACAGCAAAAAGTTTGGCACTGAACAGAATTAGGATGTGTACCTGCAAATGGATGGATGTGCTTGATTTTTCGAATGATATCTTGAGAGGTCAACGCAGGAGTTGCCTAACCTGAACAGCAAAGGCAATTGACAATTTCAGAGTAGTTCATATCTTGTGGCTCCAGCTACTGGTTGTGAAGCTGTTTCTTTCTAGGTGCCTGATATAAGTTAGCAAGCAATCTATTAAATGAGAACTCCCATGCAGAATGACTGAGATTGCCAGTACTAAATAACCAAGGAGCATACTATCTCTGTATAAAGTAAATGTAGATATGTACTTAACAAGCGAGAGTTCCAGATACATAAAACACCGCACGATAAATCTCATAATAACATATTCCAAAACCTAAGTATCGTACTCCTGTTGAAGTGTTGGGATGATGACCAAAACAACAATTAAAGCAAATGAAATAGGCAGTGTGCTAATCTTAAAATCCAAACCGCAAAAACAGCACAGTAGGCTATTGAATGTTCTTAATCATTTGTATGGTCACATGTACAAATATGTGTTTTGTTACCTCTGGCAGTGGGTGGTAACATGTAAAACCAGACAAGTCGTAGGACTGAAGCACTGTAGGCACACCCAATAGTTGCTGCAAAAGCACATGTTAGTGGTGCGATGAAGAAACAATCTATTATTATGGAAAGCGCAAAACATCTGACAAAGGAGCACAAACAGAGAAAATGATCTTATTTCTATTTTTTCACTCTAGTAAGGTCCCAAGTAGGCAGTTGTCAATATGATCATAAGAGGCAAATGAAAGTATATACATTAAGGCACTGGAAAAAACATGGCGTGCCTCCCTCAAATGTAATGTAAAGTAGCAACAAGGCTGACCAAGTGGGCTGCGGCTCAATCCTTGCTTTTTGCTATCCTGCTTTTTCTGCCTGAAAATTGAGTTGCAATGTTAAATGATTAATTACTTTTTATTGCAGGGAATGGCCGTTGTTGCAGCAAGAGCAACAAGGCTTCCAATTTATTCTTCTTTGCATTAAGACTTGCAGCTGAATGCAGAAACGAAGCTACTTGATGGCGCTCTCGACAGAAGTGTATAATATGAGTGGATGGGTGAAGAGACATTATCCTGAATGAACAGGAATCACACGAACAGTTTTGCGCCAAGAGTGGGGCAAGGGGAAGAATGTGAAACCAGTGACTACGTCCATGTCCAGGCCAAGAGAAAGTAGGTTACCGACAGCCAAAGCCTTGCATAGATGGTATATTTCTGAGAATTTCACTAATATGCTGCCTCCCAGCTTGTCAAATCTGATATGAGTGATTGTTCATTAGCAGGTATAAAGAGAGAGGATAGCAAGAGGATGAAAGTTTTCCAGGAGTTTGTCCGTATGGCTCAGCCATAGCTTGATGGACATGGCTCAGTCTCACGCTATCAATGAACATTGCACATTTCATGACAAAACGGCCAGCACAAACTTGCAGATCATGCCTGAACAATTCATTATCCACTTATATCTAAAAAGCCTGTCTAGCCAAGACTAACAGATGGTTTGCTAT